>NW_006408783.1:1701847-1707688 GCF_000296735.1 Chrysochloris asiatica
GCTGGGCTGCAATGTCAGTTTGAACCACAAAATCAGCGTTCAAGCTCACCAGCCCTCATTGTAAACTCTGTACAGAGTCCCTATGAATCGGAGATGACTTGATGGCACTTTACAACAACACCCACATTTTATATGTGAATAAACTGAGGCACAATTAACTAACTTGCTCAGGATTACGCAGACTGATATTGACAGACTCAAGATGCAATCTTTTTTTTTTTTTTCTGTATACCTTTTATTAAGCTTAAATTTCATGAATGGTAGATAAGGTTAACATCTTTGGAAGTAACTCTGGGTACTGTAAAACCCTCCACAACAAGGTACCACGTCGTACATTCTATGGACCTTATATGAAATGGATTTCTGAAGTAAGATGTACTAAAAGGGAGGGTATGGAGTTCTGGTAGTATAATGTTTATGTCTCGGGCTGCTAATCTCAAGATCAGCAGTTCGACACAACCGGTGGTTCTGTGGGAGAAAGATGAGACTTTCTGGTCCTGTAAAGATTTACAGCTTTGGAAACCCTCTCTCTACAGAAGGGTCATTAAGATTTGGAACTGACTCCCCAGTACATAACCACCACCAGTACCAAAAGAGAGGGTGGTCAGCATGGAGCTGAAAAGGAAAAGACGGTCCTTGACTAGAATTAATAGCACAGTAGAGAGAAGCTGTTCAGTGCATTTTAGAGCAAACCCTTTCATACAATTTATAGCCTCTTGTCAAATAATGTGTTGGTTTTTGTACCCCCTGGCCTGGGTAGGGGTTGGTGATATTGAATAGGAATAGTCTGTTTGGCACGTGGGTCTTCCTTCTGCAGGTAATTGTTTCAAGCTGTTGTGACTGATGGCAGCTGGACAACCTATAAGCTGACAGAAGGAAGTAGGTACAAGTAGTTAAGAGCGCATGCTCTCTTGGGGAACATGAAGAGTTCATGAGCTCTTCTCTCTCCAACCACCTTCCTTGCAAGGGAAAATATAATTAACATTCCCTGGAGGAAAAAATAGAGGCTCAAGAGAAATTATACGTTGACGAGGTCAAGAGCTAGAGAGGGGTTACAATTCTGGTTCTAGTTGCTGTCTAGTTGACTCTGACCCCTGTAACCACGCGTGTCCGAGTAGCAGTGTGCTCCGTAGGATTTCCAGTGGCTGGTTTTTCATAAGTAGATCACAAGACCTTTTCCATTTGTACCACCCAGGGGACTGTTGGTGAAGGGCACAGGTCGACTTAAACCCAGTCCAACTTCATATCTCTTTTGATCACATAATCCATCTCTTTAGAGTCTCGTAAGCTCTGGCACACTGCATGTTAGCTTTCTTTCCTGGTGGGTAGTTGGTTGTAGGGAACCATCTCCAGGGATGACTTGAATTCCACAGAGCCACGTACTGCCACGTACATCTCCCTGATTAGTGTGTGCTTGTTGGTGTTTCCCCACCTTGGAAGATGCATTAGCCCTTTGGCATGGAAGCCCACTCGTCTCCCTGACAAGCACTGCTTGGGACTGACCAATTTGTTTCTACATGTGGAAAGTAAGAGATTTTCTTTTGGCTACTTTCTGACAGATTGGGTTAGTTACCTACTTGCTGAATCTGTGCCTGACTGATTTCTAATGGTGTGTGATCTTCATATTCTGAATCCTAACCTTAGGGGAAGGAGCCCTGGTGGCTCTGTGGATTAGGCACTGGGCTGTTAACCATAACATTAATGCTTCAAATCCACCAGCCACTCCATAGGAGAAAGATGGGGCTGTCTGTTCCCATAGGGTTCCTATGATTTGGGATTGACGTGGTGATGGCAGCAAGCTTGGTTTTTGGAACTCTGGGGGAGATTTCCTGGGTTGTGCAAATGGTTAACCAGATAAGCTGTTAACCAAGAGGTTGGGGGTTCAGATTCACTCGGAGGTGCCTGTGAATAAAGTCCTGGCAATCTACTTTAAAAAATCAGACACTGGGAATCGTATGGCGCACAGTTCTGCTCTGACACACATGGAGTCACTTTTTTTCCTCCATAGCTGTATGGTCCTAATTAGAGTTTAAGTGATACCCAGATGACAGTAGTGTACGGATAAAACAGTAGCATTGAATTGTAAATAGTTAAGATAATAAACTATCCCACTTTGGAAACAAGAACCTTCAAAAGGAGTTTAGTTAGGATATTTAGTTTCTTTCTGCATGTGGAAACATATTGGTCTAAGCAAAGCACACTTCAGCTATTTAAGGTCAAAACATGCACAGATACTTGTTCTAAGCAATATAATGCATTGCTTTGCTTGAGATAATTTCTTAGTGAAGAAAATGAAAAAGGCAAGAACAGATGAGATATTTAGCAAACTGTTTTCAAGTACTACTCCCATTCCAACAATTACTCACTAATTAATTATAAAGCATTCTTAAGTACGCCCCACCGTGATCTTCTATATAGTATTAACCTGTTTAAACAAACCTTTTATTTGTAGGATGTTGTTGTTGAGTGCCGTTAAGTCGATGCTGACCCAAAGCAACTATGTACAGGGTTTCCAAGGAGAGACTGGTGAGCGTGAACCGCTGACTTGCAGTTCAAACTGACCTTGCAGTCCAGCACATTAATCCACAGCACCACACTAGGACTCCATTTACAGGTATTTTAGGTAGTGCAAAGATAAACTTTAGTCTGGTTACTGTCAACTCCAAATGCTAATGATATTTAGATTAATCAGAAAGAATGGAACTTTCTGTATGTAGCCTTGACCTCTTAAAACCTGGTGTTAGTGTCTCAATATGGAGTTGTTGTTGTTGTTGTTGTTAAGTGCCGTCGAGTCGTTTCCGACCCATAGCGACCCTGAACAGGGTTTCCGAGGCTGTAAATCTTTACGGGAGCAGAAAGCCTCCTCTTTCTCCCGCAGAGCAGCTGGTAGTTTCGAACTGCTGATCTTGCAGTTATCAGCCCGATTCGTAACCACTGTGCTATGGAGTTAGACTAGAAGAATTCTTGTTGTTAGGCGCTGTTGAGTTGATTCTGACTTACAGCGATGTCATGACAGAGTAGAACTGCCTCATAGGGTTTTATAGGCTGTAATACAAGGTTGGCAGTTCAAACCCACCAGCTGCTCTTTCGAAACCCTGTACAGACTCCCTATGAGTTGGAACCTACTCGATGGTATTTAACAACAACAGCAGTGTTATGGAGGAGCCTTGATGGTGTGATGGTTAGTCACCGCAAGGCTGGCTGGTGGTTCAAACACATCAGCGGCTCCTCTGGAGAAAGGTGTGGTAGTCTCTTTTCCCAAAGATTTTCAGCCTGGGAAACCCTGTGGGGAAACTGTGTTCTGCCCCCTAGGGTCACTGTGAGATGGATGCTTATAGGTTTTGTTTTGTTTTTAATCTTTATGGGAGCAAATTGCCAGGCTTTTCTTCTGCTGGGTCAGTTAAACCACCAACCTTTGGATTAGCATCCAAGTGCTTAACTGTTAAATCGCCAGTGCTCCTTAGAAGAAGCCTTGTTGTTGTTGTTAGGTGCCATAGAGTCGGTACCAACTCATAGCGACCCTATCTATGCACAACAGAACGAAACACTGCCTGATCCTGGGCCAACTTCACAGTTCTTGCCATGCTTGAGCCCATTGATGCTGCCACTTGGCCAGTCCATCTTGCTGTGGGTCTTCCTCTTTTTCTCTGACCCTCCACCATACCAAACACGGTATCCTTCTTCAGCGACTGGTCCCTCCTGATAATATGTCCAAAGTATGAGAGACGAAGTTTGGCCATCTTGGCCTCCAAGGAGCACTCTGGCTGCATTTCTTCCAACACAGATCTATTGGTTCTTTTGGCAGTCCATGGCACTTTCAATATTCTCCTCCAACACCATCACTCAAAAGCATCAATTCTTCTCAGTCTTCCTTATTCACTGTCCAGCTTTCACATGCATATGAGGTTATTGACAATACCATGGCTTGGGTCAGGCGCACCTTAGTCCTCAAACTGACAGCTACGTTCTTCAATACTTTCAAAAGGTCTTGTGAATCGGATTTGCCTAATTCAATATCTAGTTTGATTTTTTGACTGCTGCTTCCATGAGTGTTGATACTTGATCGAAGAAGAATGAAGTCCTCGACAACTTCAGTCTTTTCTCCATTGATAAGAATGTTGTTTATTGGTCCAGTGGTGAGGATTTTTGTTTTCTTTACATTGAGATGTAATCCATACCGAAGGCTGTGCTCTTTGATCTGGCAATTTGCTTTAAACATTTTATGTCTTCTTCACTTTCAGCAAGTAAGGTTGTATCATTTGCATATTGCAGGTTGTTAATGAGACTTCCTCCAATCCTGATGCACACAGGTTGAATAAGTATGGTGAAAGAATACAACCCTGAAAAGAAGCCTTATATTGTAAAGTGTGCATTTACATAAAAAAATAACTACAGACCAGTTAAGTTGCAGGTCAGATTCCGCCTTCCCCACCCCTGCCCCATATAATACAGTGAATTACAGTACAGTCCTGGTATTGTGCTGTGGTTTAATGCACTGGACTGCAAAGTTGGTTTGAATTGCAAGGTTGGCAGTTCAAACTCACCAGCCACTCAAAGGAAACCCTGTGCAGGGTCGCTAGGAGTGAGAACTGACTCAATACTTAATGGCGCTTAACAACAATAGCATATTCCCTGCCTCCAGTGACCAAGCCTCAATACAGCATGTGACTAGAAAGATGGATTTTCCTTTCATTTCCCAGTTGGACCACCTAGCAGGACAGTTACAGTGCTATAATTGTATCCTTTTTAAGTCCAAGGGTTCAGAATGGCACAGACCTTTCATGTGGGCATAAATTATGAGTATTAGAAAAATTTAAGTGGAAACTTCCTTGAAAGAAGCACCAATCAACTGCTAGGTTATGACTTATGTGTCAAGTGCTGACAGTTTGGGATCTTTTTTTAATAAACACATCTCAAATTTGGCATGCAAAGTAGGCATTTGGAAAGCAATGAAAATAAAACCATGCATAAAATATGGCATTAAAAAGGTAACCGTGAACTTTACAGCTGGGCTAGCGTGGAAGACAGCTATCTTTCGTTAGAGTGCCTATGAGAGCTTGCAGCTCTTTGTTGCAAAAACTAACAACAGAAACTTCAGTAATTTAGGAACTAAAGCCACCGAGAAGGCTCCTTCTGGTTCATCCATATTTGATTAGGGCAGCAGTTAAAAAATTCATTAGAGACACCCATCTGTAGCTAGCAGCACTCTTGAGGAGTGTTCAGATGGTGATCAGAGTTTTGAGAAGCACTTTACAGGAAAAAGAAAAGACAATCGTTGATAAGAATTAATAGCACAGCAGAGAAGCTGCTCAATGCATTTCAGATCAAATCCTTTCACATCGTTTATAATCCCTTGTTCCACAACTCTTTAATGGTCTGCTTCCGCCTGAAGAAAGAGATCTAGGCATGAGACCAATGGAAACAAACACCGAAAACTGGATCAGGCAGTTGGACACATTCTGGTTCTCAAGAAGGTGTGGGTTGGGTATCTCCCTGACACTGAGCTGGACTCTGGGCATGCACATTGAACCTGTTGGCTCTGGGATCCCTCAACACAGAAGAAGTGTGGGCAGTTAGAGTTGAGGTTGTGCTAGTTTATCCTTGCCTTCAACTCTGTCTGGGAATCTCTCCTTCAGGATGATTGTTGTTGTTAAGTGCCGTCGAGTTGGTTATGACCCATAGTGACTCTGTATAGGGTTTTCTAGGAGTGGCTGGTGAGCTTGAACTGTCAACTTTGCACTTCAAACCGATTTTGCAATCCAGCGCATTAACCCACAGTACCACACCAGGATGATTGTTTGTTGTTGTTAAGTGCCGTCGAGTTGGATTCTGACCCATAGC
>NW_006408783.1:1708201-1710994 GCF_000296735.1 Chrysochloris asiatica
AACAACAACAACCACCAGAGTTGCTAGTTCATGCATGCACAGGTTGATTCCACACAAAAAAGTTTTTAAATTTATCTCTGTGATCCATGGATGACTGTAGAAAAGTTCTCTCAGTCCTGCACGTGTCTTAGTCTTGCTACGGTGCCTTCAAAAAAGTTCCCATCCAAATGGTGGCTTCCCAGGGGTCTGTAAAATTCTGCTGGGTCTGTAAAATTCAAGGCAGAGAGGTCAGCTCAGAAGGATATGGTGACTACTTCTAGGACCCTGAAGGGATATAATGGTGATAGATTTTCCTGTACATTTTAAGTGTACAGTTCAGTGACCTGGTCCGCATTTACCATGCTGTGTAAACTACCACTCTCCATGTCAAATGTTCTTCATCACCCTAAACAGAATAAGGGAGTCCTGGTGTGGCGCTGTGGGTTAATGTGCCAGACTTCAAAGCCATTTGAACCGCAAGGTCAGTGGTTCAAGCTCACCAGCTGCTCCTCAGAAACCCTATACAGGGTCGCTGTGGGTCAGAATCGCCTCAACAGCACTTAACAACAAACAGAATAAGCACTAGTCTGCAAGGTTTGAACCTCCTGGTTGGAGCTTCAAGCTCACTAGCTGCTCCTCAAAAACCCTATACAGGACCACTATGAATTAGAACCTACTCAATGGCACTTAACAACAACAACAACAAACAGAAACAATACCACTTAAGCAGTAATTCCCCATTCCCACCTCTTCCCAGATCCTGGTACTGTCTAATTGACTAGCTGTTTCTATGCATTTGACTATTGTAGGTATTTCATATTAATGGGATCGTACAGTATTTGTCCTTTTGTGTGTCTCATTTGTTTTATTAGCATAATGTTGATAAGATTCACCCATGTTTATAGCATGCTTCAGGACTTCATTTCTCTTTTTGGTTGAATAATACTTCATTTTATGGATATTTTAAATAGATTTGGTTTAAAAATAATTTTTCGTTCACAGAAAAGTGGCAGAGGTGGTCCGGATCTTCCCTACACCCTGCACACAGCTTCCCCCAGTGTATTCTTACATAACCTTGGCACATCTATCAAAATGAAGAAATGAGCTTTGGGACAGTACTATTGTCTGAACTTTAGACGAGGGGTACAGTAAGGGTAATGAGACCAGGGATGAGGGAAGGAGAGAAGGGAGCAACTAAAGCACCCAGGGTCGGTTTTTAAGTTGTGCCACCACCTCCTGGTTTCAAGATGAATAGAAGTTGATCCCCAGAAACCCCTTCCCCTTTCTTGTCCAGCTACATCTGGCAGTCCTCTTTCATATTGTGACACCTTGGAATGTCACTTTGTGCTTGGTCTGGTGCCCTACTTCGACTTGCAACCAGGAACAAGTGTCTCTGTCTGCCTACCACCACACCCTCACCTCTCACTTCTACAGTCCTTGAGGAAAGATTTGGGCCCTTCAAGGTTAGCAGAAATTGCTCAGGAATGCCACTGCCTTAGACTTAATTTGGATTTCACCAGATTTTCCACTTCTGTTCTAGGACCCAATCCAGATGTCACACTACACATAGCATGTGTGAGGTGTGACCCTTAGACACTGGAGCCACCACTTGTCTGTCTGTCATACTGTGGTGGCTTGTGTGTTGCTGTGATTCTGGAAGCTGTGACACGGGTATTTTAAATACCAGCAGGGTCACCCACGGTGGACAGGTTTCAGAGGAGCTTCCAGATGAAGACAGACTAGGAAGAAAGAGAGACGGACTACTTCCAAATATTTAGTCAATGAAAACCTTGTGAATAGTAGTGGAACAATGTCACATACTTGGCTGGAAAAATGAGCCCCTCAGGTTGCAAGACACTCAAAATACGGCTGGGGAAAAGCTGACTCCTCAAAGTAGAGTTGACTGTGATGACGTGAATGGAGTAAAGCCCGTGGTACCTTCATTTGTTGATGGGGCACAACTCAAAATGAAGAGAAACACCTGTAAATATCCATCAGTAGTCAACATATGGGATGTATGAAGTATGAATCGAGGAAAATTGGAAATTGTAAAAAATAATAGGCATTAGTGAGCTGAAATGGACTGGTATTGGCCACTTTGAATCTGACAATCACATGGTTTACTATGCCGGGAATAATAAATTGAAGAAGAATGGCATTGCATTCATCATCAAAAAGAACATTTCAAGATCTGTCATGAAGTACAATGCTGTCTGTGATAGGATAATATCCATGCGCCTATAAGGAAGACCAGTTAATACCACTATTAATTAAAATACACGCACCAACCACTAAAGCCAATGATGATGATATTGAAGAATTCTACCAGCTTTGCCAGTTTGAAATTGATCAAACTTGCTATCAAGATGTAATGATAATCACTGGCGATTGGAATGCAAAGGTTGGAAACAGAGGAAGGATCAGTAGTTTAAACTGTGGACTTGGTGATAGAAATGAGTCTGGAGAGATCGTATGATGGAATGTTGCAAGACCAATTATTTTTTCATTGTAAATAATCTTTTTTTAAAAAAACATAAAAGATGTCTATACACATGGACCTCACCAGATGGAATACACAGAAATCAAATTGACTACATCTGTGGAAAGAGACCATGGAAAAAGCTCCATATCATCAGCCAAAACAAGACCAGGGGCAGATTCTGGAACAGACCATCAATTGCTTATATGCAAATTCAGACTGAAGCTGAAGAAAATTCAAACAAGTCCATGAGAGTCAAAATGTGACCTTGACTATATCACACCTGAATTTAGAGATCATCTGAAGAATAGATTTGATGTATTAAACACTAAAGA
>NW_006408783.1:1711284-1713154 GCF_000296735.1 Chrysochloris asiatica
CTTGACTTTTGTGGTATTGAAGGATTCTCTGGGCAAATTATTGAATAATGCAGACATCATTAAAAGAAGATGGAAAGAATATACAGAATCACTGTACCAAAAAGAAATGGTCCATGTTTAACCCTTTCAAGAGGAAGTATTTGATCAAGAGCCAATGATCCTGAAGGAAGAAGTGCATTCAAGGCATTGGCAAAGAAAAAGGTACTAGGAATTAATGGAATACATATTGAAATCTTTCAACAAACTCATGCAGCACTGGAGGTACTCACTTATCTATGCCAAGAAATTTGGAAGACCCAAGTTCCACCTATAGAGATTGTGATTTAGTCAGGCTGATGATACAGGGTCTGGCTTTGGAAGTTTTACATGATCCTTGTTGGTGTTGTTGCTAATTGCTGCTGAGTTAGTTCTGACTCATAGCTACCATATATATGGTTCCCGAGGTGCAGCTGGTGAGCTTGAACTGCTTACCTTGTGGTTCACATCGACCTTTCATTCCAGTGCTTTATCCCACAGTGCCTCACCAGGACTCCAAAAGCTCCTTGGGTAATTCTTATATGCAGCTAAGTTTGGGAAGCACTGCCATCGAGTCAGGGTTTCAGTTGAAGAGCTAAAGTTGAGGAAAGTGGGCGCTGAGTGCCCCTGCTTTCAGAGGAAGGCACTGGCACGCCTGGGTGCGTGATGTGGGACAGCTGGTACATGCCAGACACCTTCTAGGATCCTACTTGGTTTCTGTAGGTCACCTCTGGCCTCTTTCTCAGGCTCTCTTCTTCATCATCCTCTGAAATCCTGGGTTTAACTCCCCCTTTCATAACTGCTTGCTATCAATCCCTTATCTCTGCCAGTCCCCACCTGTCAGCCCCCTGGGTCACAGGTAACCTCATGATTCACCCTGAATCTTGCCCTTTCTCAACTTTTTCTGGTTGAACTTGACGCTGCCTTTCCCACCTCCGTTCCCTGTGTGCTGGCTGTTCTCCTCCCTGCAGGTTTGGCCCCTGTTGCTTCCTCAAGGGTCACCTATTCCACAAGGGCTGTCCTGGAGTAGAGCCATTCACTCTTTTTTTTTGCATTTGTTTAGTCACATATTTGTCTTCTCTGCTGGACTGAAAGCTCATTGATGGTAGGGGCTTGTGTCCCTTAAAAGTTATCATACAAATACTATATCTGCATGTGCAATTATGTACTTGTGATCCAATTTTACACAGGTTTTATAGATACTGTTTGAGAATGATGATAAAATAACCACATAGTTGAAGGACTGGAATGTTACTCTTGAATTACTATGTAATTATGGGTAGTTTTTACACATGTGGTTTGAGAATACTGCAGTAAGTACCTGTGTAAACACCACATGGCTTAAGACATACAACATTACCCTTGAGTCCATCCCTACTCCCCACGTCTCCTCTTCCCCCTTCCCTAACCCTTTAAAACTGCTGTATGTTTTCATCATCCTTTTGTTTTTCTTTTTACTCTTAGCACAGATCTGCCTCCTGTGTTCCATGTTGCAGGATTGTTGACATTGGAGCTGCTCAGATCACAATGCCAAGTGGGATTTATCCCTTGCATCTGTGACTGTTGTAACCCAGTGCTGTCTGCAGCCCCAGTCCTGTGAGACTGAGATCTTGTATTTGTTCAAATCAGGAGGCTTATGGGAAAACAGAGACAGAGTTTGTTTTCTATAGGGCTCCTGACAGCTGAGAGGACCTTATTTTGTGGACCTGCCAGCCCGTTTAGCTCTGATGGTCCCTGAAATGTTAGTGCAGGACACTGTGGCTCTTCCTTTGGGGACCTGCCTCGACAAGAGTGTTTGGTTCATGAGGAGGGGATATCTGGCGGCGAGAGGGATAGCAAAAGAGACACAGAGACA
>NW_006408783.1:1714375-1715477 GCF_000296735.1 Chrysochloris asiatica
ACAACCTAGATAGTTATACATATATGATGGTGCTTCAGAACAAAATATATGATATGTTGTTATGAAGTGCTGTCGAGTTGATTCCAACTTGTACCGACCCTTGTATAGGGTTTCGGAAGACTGACTGGTAAGTTTGAACCACCAACCTTGTGGTTCAAACTGACCTTGTGGTCCAGTGCTTATTGTACAGTGCCACCCCAGGACTTCTATATATACATGTATATATATGTATACACACACACACACACAGGAGCTCTGGTAATTCTATAGAATAAACACCATACTGTTAATCACAAAGTCTGCGGTTCAAGCCCACTGGGTGCTCCATGGAGAACAATAAGGCTTTCTGCTTCCATCAAGATTTGCAGCCTCATAAACTCTAGACCGGATCACTGTGAATCAGAACTGACTCGATGGCTCCTAACAGCATACACACATACAACTGATTCCATATCTATGTGTGTGTGCATTTGTATTTTTGTATTTTTCATGCTTCCACACACTACAGATTCCATATCTATGTTTGTGTGTGTGCATTTGCATTTTTGTATGTTACACATGCTCACACATACACTACTGATTCCATATCTATGTTTATGTGTGCACATTTGTGTTTTTGTATGTTACACACGGTCACACAAAAGTGACTGCATGCCCATAGGTGTTGGTAAGTGCCCTCTTTTGGATTTCATAGTTTAGTCCAGTTTAGATTGTATGACAGTGGCTCCACAAAGTTCATGGAAAAATGGAATTAAAAGATAATGGAGTTTTTTCACAAATGATCGAAGCCCCCTCGTATTGGGTATTGTGGCATTTTATATGGATATAGGTATAAAGGAATTCCTGGGTGGTGCTTTGCTATTAACCAGAGTTGGCAGTTTGGATCCACCCAGAGGCATCTCAGGAGAAAGGGCTCTGATTTACTTCTGAAATATCAGCCTCTGAGAACTCTGTGTGGGACACAGCTTGCCTCTGATACACACGGGGTCACCGTGAGTCAGAATCAAGTGGACAGCAACTAGTTTCTCGGCATGTATAACTCTGAGAGATTGTAAATAAAGACAGAGCCATTGTAGACTAAATAAAAACAATTAAAAAAAAA
>NW_006408783.1:1716527-1729352 GCF_000296735.1 Chrysochloris asiatica
ATGATGATATCTAATAGATTGTCCTCCATGATCAGATTTGCTCTGAGCAGCCAATCAATGGAAAGGAAATGTCCTTGGAGGTGTGACCTGCTTTCAGTGTATCAGATACTCAAGCAAAGCTTGATTGCTTTTGCCCTACATTTGGATCCCACATATGGTTTGTCATCTTTGAACTTGAGCTTGTGACCTGCTCTGTTGCCTAGTAATTCTGGGAGATGTCAGTAGCCTGCCATCTTATCTGCTTGCCTGCTATGTGACCTGCATATCTCGGTTCATGTGACCCACTGACTTGAGACTTGCCTGCCTCCCACCTGTTCATCTGTGTGAGCCGTTTCCTTGAAATACACTTCTCTTTACATTTATCAATATGCTTCAGTAGTCTTGCTTTTTGTAGAGAACCCAGCCTAAGACACTAGGCAACTGGGTAGGTAGATAGGTATAACTTAGGAAGAAGGTTCTTAGTGGAGAAACATGCTGAGAGTACCACTGATTTGGTCACCACACACATGCGTGCCTCAGGTGGGAGAGTTGGTGCTGTCTGTACATCACTCAGTGAGAAACTTGGGCTCAGCATACTGTTGATCAGAGTTGGTGCAGACGTCCACAGGGCTCAGTGGTGCATGGTTAGTAACCTCAAACAAGTAGGATGGCCTCTCTGAGCCTCCTTTTGCTTCCTGTCCATAAAAAAAATCAAGAAAACCATGCTTACCGAGTGTTACTTTTCTCCATTTTCATTCTCAGTTCAGCAGCCTCCTGACTGCTCCCCTGGGCATGCTCCCATCTGATTTGTTTTCTAGCGAGATCGTTTACAAATCACGAATCTGGTCATGCCACTATGCACTGGAAAACCCCCGAGGTTCCCCATCTCTCTCTTGATACAGATTCTGTTTTTACCTGGCCTCAGCATCTGTCTCATTTCAACTGTCCTCCTGTCTAGACCTGACTCCTTCCTTTTTCAGCTCTTCCCTGCTTTGTCCCCTGGGACCTCTGTTCTTCTCACTGATCCATCAGATCCGCACTCAAATGCAACTCCCAAAGACCTCCTGACAAAGCCATGTCCCTCCTGACAAAGCTTGTTCCCATGAACATTTCCTTCCCTACCCATATCAGAATTCATCTGTGTGAGTGTTTCCTGACTCTGTACTTCCTCAATATAGTAAGCTGAAGCGGGCCAGGGCCACCTGTATTTGCTCTGTCCTTTTTCTGTTACATCTTACTTTGGTGCTTTGGAGCAGTATAACACATGGAATCAGAAATGCAAGAGGTTTTGGGGGGACTAGGAAGCAAGACTAGGCAGAGAGGACCTTCAACTGGAAAGGAGAGAGGACAGGGTAGGACTGAAGAGGAGGTCTCAAACTAAGGACGATTCTCTGCAGGAGAAATATGAAGCTGCTCTCATAAAAATTTAGAATCACAGAACCATCTTACACAATCCTATAGGGTCTCTATGAGTCAGGCTTCACAGTAGTGGGTTTTGTTTGTTTGTTTACTTCTTTTTGGTCAAGCACAACACTGTTCTTCCCTTCATCCACTGGGTTGGTGTTTTAGATGATAATAAGCTGGGAAGTTATCTGGAGATTGTGACAACTTGAGGAGGGGCAAAGATAGGCCAGGTAGGCTCACTCCATTATTGTAATTTCAATTAGAATCCTCCTTCCTCTCTGATTGAAATAGAACTTCCTGTTGTATAGTAGTTTTGTGTGTCTGACGCAGAGCCCCTGAAACGTGGGCCAGGATGGTGCCTCTTCCCTGTGTTCCTCTCAGCTCAGCATCTGCGTTCAGTAAGGAATTGTCTTTATTGAAAATGGACTGCGGATAGTTGTAAAGCAATGAAGGATGCTTTATCCTGCTTAAGGATTTGCTGTTATCCAGCAAACAAGCCTTGCTTAATAGATGCTTATTGAAGTCCTGAAGGCACTTCAAATCCTCAAGTGTCTGTTGAATTACTGAAGAAAGATGCACTTGTGCTCAATAGAGTTTTTATGTTTAGAGCATGTTATTGGCTCTGATTTTTTTTTTTTTTTTAAAGATGATTCTGAATCTTGGTTAACTCGAATGTCTTATGAACATCTTATGTCTCAACCATTACAAATGAACATCATGTCTCAACCATGATAAATAAAATTAGATTTCTATCTATGGAAAGAAGATTTTCATTTCGGCTTCCACGATACTTAAACCATGCTTTACTCGTCTTTGTATGCTTGTGTTTTTTACTATTATATGTGTTGTCCACAGCGGTATCCATGTTCCTTTATTTCCCCTGCAGGTAATACTTTCCCTCTTAAGTCTTTTTCAAGACCTTCAGTGAACTCTCCATTGAGGTCCAGTGCAGCCAGTGACTTGCTGAAGCCCAGAGAGCACTTTGGGTAGATTTTAACTTTAGGTCTTCATTTTAAGGACTTCTAAGTCAATTCATGAGTGTCATATTTTATTTCTTATTTTTTTTTAAGATTTTGTATTTAAAAATAAATATCTGAACCCACATGTATTCTGTTGCTGATTGCAAGGCCCGTGGTTCAAACCCACCAGCAACTCCGCAGGAGAAAGATAAAGCTGTTTGCTACTGTAAAGATTTGCAGTCTAGGAAACTCTACATACGGTCGCTAAAATTTGAATCAGCTCCTTGGCAATGGATTTATTTTGGTGTGTTTGAATTCCCTATTTGTGTGAACTTATAAACAATCTCTCAGGGTGCTAAGCAATCTTCCAGAAGCTGCTTCTATGGGGTTTATATGTAACAGAGTCCTGGTGTGGCACTGTAGGATAAGCACTGGAATGAAAGGTTGGTTTGAATGAAAGGTAGGTGGTTCAAACTCACTAGCCACTCCTCAGAAATCCAATACAGGGTCACTATGAGTCAGAACGACTCAATGGCACTTCACAACACCAACCCGATCTTCAGGGAGTTTATATGTAACATAAACTGAGAACATTCATATACATTAAAAATACTAACCGTGCTAGAAAGAATAATGAATGGTGGCAAAGAGAAATGTGGAGTTTGTTTCGTTTGAGTCGAATGAGTGAGGCTGAAGCCCTGTGTACCACATAGTCAGGCAAAGTCGCTGTGGTGGATGGAGTTTGGGAGCTGAGGTATAGGAAGGACTTGGTGGGTGACCGGAGAGCATTAGAGACCGGACAGACAGGATTCTATCCCGTTTGACTGACTCATTTTCCCCATAACCAGGTAACCACGTATGTCTGGACGCTTTACTGTACTGTAGACAGAGACTTTGCAATGGGGCCTAGTCCAAGCTCCCATCATCCATCTCCCTCACCCTCAGAGTTCTCTGGGCAGGAGAAGGGTCTGCACCAGGTGGGACCTGCAGCAGGTCTGTGATATGCAGGGGAAGGAAGCTGTCTGTGCTCCTTTCCAGGAGTCTGCGTGAGTGGGAGACCCTGAAGACCACCGATACTGCTCTGCCTGGGACCCTCTCAGCCTTCCCAGGCCAGATAGGTAGAACAAAGACACCTCTTCACCCAGAAGGAGAGATAGTCTGGTTGTTTCATGGGCAGATTTCCAAATCTTGCTTGCGCTTCCCAAGCCTTAGTATCCTTGCCAAGTTCTCCCCTCTTGCCTTCTTGAAACCAGCATTCCCTTGGAGCTGATTTTGGTTAGGTGCTAAGAAGGAATTTCTCTAAGGTCTGAGTGAATCATAATACTTTCCTAGCCTCAGCGCATCATGGTGGGCTTTAACAAAACAATTCTAAATGCCTCCTTTTTTTCCTTTGTAAAGTAGGCTTTATATTTTAGGTTTGTGGAGAAATTATACAGAAAGTACAGAGAATTCATATATATATACCTCAGCTCCTACCCCTACAATACACGGTTTGTCCTATTATTAACATGTTGCATTCCTGTGGTACATTTGTTACAACAGATGAGCAAATACTGATATGCAATTATTAGCTAATGCCGGGAGCTTACATTAGGATTCATTGTTGGTGGGTTTTGACAAATGCATGTTGTCATGTATCTGCCATTCCAGTACCATGTGGAATAGTCTCACTGCTCTGAAAATGTCCTGTGATCCACCTTGTCATTCTCCTCACTCCAAGTCCCTAATGCCTGGCAGCCACTGGTCTTTAGTTTTGCCTTTTCTAGAATGTCATGTACTCGCAGTTGGATTCATACAATACATAGCCTTTTCAGACGGGTTTCTTTCACTTAATAATATGCGTTTAAGTTTCCACGTGTGGCGTTGTAAGATAAGCACTTGACCACAAGGTCAGTTTGAATCTCAAGGTTGGCGATTGAAACCCAGCAGCCGCTCCTTGGAAACCCCTATACAGGGTCATGATGAGTCAGAACCAACTTGATGGCGTTTAGCAACAATTACGTCTTTTAGTGACTTGATAGCTCATTTCTTTATGTTGATGAATATAGTCCATGAAACATGAATATATCACAGTTTATTTCCTAGTTTGGGAGTCTTGGTGTGGTAGTACGGGACAATGCACTGGACTGCAAGGTTGGTTTGAAATGTGAGGTTGGTGGTTCAAATTCACCAGTCATTCCTCGAAAACCCTATTACAGGTTTGCTATGAGGCGGCAGAACTTAACAACAACAACAGCAACATATCATAGTTTTGTCCTGGTATGGCACTGCGGGTTAATGTGCTGAACTGCAAAGTCAGCTTGAACCACAAGGTCGGCAGTTCAAGCTCACCAGCTGCTCCTCGGAAACCCTATACAGGGTCGCTGTGGGTAGGAACCGACTCGATGGAACATAACAACAACAATTTGATTGTTTCCAGTTTGGGGTATTCTGAATAAGGTTGTGGTAAACATTTGTGAACAAGTGTTCATGTGGGCACAAGTGTACAACTCATTTGGGTAAATACCTAGCAATGCATTGCTGGAGTGTCTGTTTAACTTTGTTAGAAACTGCTAGACTGCCTTTCTGAGTGGCTGTACAATTTTGACTTCCCAAAGGCTTGGTTTTTAAGCAAATCTAGAAGGTAGGATTTCAGCCAAGATACATAATTATTAATATATTTCTAGGGATGTCTTGTCATTGTTGTTACGTGCTGAGTTGGTTCTGACTCATTGTGCCCCTGTATTAGGTTTCCAAGGAGCACCTGGTGAGTTTGCACTGCTGACCTTGAGGTTCAAACCGACCTGGAGGTTGACTGTTTACCCTACAGTGCTGCACGAGGACTCCAGGGATGTTGTAAGTAAGCTTCCTCAAAAGAGAAAGAGAGGCCTCTAGGTCTTGACTGTTTTTAGTGAAAGGTACACAGGCCAGTGGTGCTATAGAATAAGCACTGCACTGCAAGGTCAGTTTGAACCACAAGGTCGGTAGTTCAAACTCATTAGCCACTTCTCGGAAACCCTGTACAGACTCACTATGAATTGGAACCAACCTGAAGGCACTTAACAACAACTTAGGCCAAAGTGCCTGCAGGCATTTAAAAAGAACTTGCAAATTAACAACCTAGAGAGAAGGAGTCTTCACACAAGGATCAAGCCTGTCTTCTCAGTTACAGGGTTGATAGGAACGGGAAACTTGGACATTGGCTACCTAAAATGGGGCAGGGGAGGGCAATAAAGGCACAAAGTGGCTGGCTTACAAGTTATCAGGAAGGACTTGAGTTTCAGAGTGTGCGGGGGAAAGGTAGAACCCCCACTGAATGGTTTTCATCTTGTCTAGTAAAAAGAGATGGGGATAAGATTCTTATGATTCAATAGTGAGTAATTGTTATCATGACTAATTGCAATGGTCACAACTGTAAAGGCAGAAGTTTTGTAACATAAAGGGGGGAATAGTTAATTTTACAGTTCAGGAGCAGAGAACCCTAGGACCATCAAGAGAGAAGAGCATGAATGGAATGTGGAACCCTAAAAAAAATGCAGATTATTATTATTTGTGGGGCTAACACTTGGGTAGATGATAGTCAAATGTCTTTTTAATCTGAAACTCGATTCATTTTTCAAAGTAATGGAATTGTTGAATTGTTTTCCTTTGTTATTGAAGCCAGAATTTAGTGTTCTTTGCATTTCCTTTTGGAGTCTTGATTCTTTGAGAAGTGTTTTGCCAGTTCTGCTGGGGTTATGGAGTCCTGGTATGGCACTTTTGGATCAGAACTGGGCTGTTCAAACCTACCAGCTGCTCCTTGGAAACCCTATACCAGGATGCTGTGAGTTGGAACCAACTTGTCGGGACTTAGCAGTAGTAGCAGCAGCAGCAGAATCAGCAGCACAGGAGTTATGAAAATCGGTCCTCTCCTGGGCCTCCATCTCCTGACTTCTGAACCCTGCAGCCTCCACCCCAGCCCCCATGCTTCTCCCTACTGGCTGGGCCCCAAGTGCCGCAGGAGAGCATTGTATCTCCAAATGACAAAAAAGGACTGAGACTCCCCCCTGGATGAGGGTTTTACCTACCAGTTATTCCTTCTTTATCCATGCCACTGTTTCGGCCCTTGCATATAGCTTCTGTCGTGGAGGAAAAAGAAAGCTCTTTTGCAGGCAAAGGGCAGAGATGTGGTTGTGTTGTGCCATTAGAAAAGTTGACCCCCTGGTCATCTGTGGATTCTGGGCAAAGTAAAGCCTCCTGAGCTTTAATTTCATTAATTTTATAACAGGAATGGTATCCGTTTTCTAGGGTCTCAGTTATTTCCCACCCCACTCCCTTCCTTTGGCCGGATTGCCGCTTCCCACCCCACATCACCCTTGTTTCCATTTCTCCCTTCACAGCAAGCTTCCAGAAAGTCTGTGTATGCTGGAAGGCATTAGCGCTGTCTGAGTTCCAGATGTAGCACACCTTGATGGGCAAAGAACAGGTCCCTAGGCCACCGTCTTGGGCTACCTTGTCCTCAAACACTCCAAGTCAGGGTTGTGTGTGTGGTAATGCTTGTTTCTCCAGGATGCGAGGAGCTGCATTATCAGTGACATCATCCTGGAGACTTGTGTGTACTGTAGCCATTGTGTACTAGAATGTTCAGTGCCTGGTGGTCCTGGGGATGGTAGGTTGGGGGTGGGGGCGTGAAGAAGGTGGGTGTTTGGATGTGGCTTGAAGTAAAAGTTTTTCCATATCTTGCTGTGGAATAACTATTGCTGTGTTTAGTTCTTATTATTTTACTTTCATAAATCCCATCGTATTTGATTTTGAACCCAGCAGTGCTGGGTTCTCTGTGGTGAACACTGTGGGGGACTGGTCATGAGAATTTGATGCTGGTCTTGGCTTGGCTGCTGGCAAGGGTGTCTGTAAAGTCAACTTTTCTGAGTCAAGGTTTCCTGAACTATTAAAAGTTATCATTCCTGACCTGCTGGAGTCACATGGTTTTGTAAGGAGAAAATCAAGTTAATATAGATGGAAATGAGTTATGAATAGGAAGACACTTTTCAGTATAAAAATAATGAGTCACACTTTCATAATACTGCATGCCAGACACCCTTCTGGGCTGTCTACGTATAACAGAGTGGGGTGGGGTGGTGGAGTGCTGTGGAGTCAGTTCCGACTCCTAGCGACCCTGTATTGGGTTTCTAAGGCTGTAAATCTTTACAGGAGCAGAAAGCATCATCTTTATCTTGTGGAACCATTGGTAGTTTCGAACTGCTGACCTTGAGGTTAGCAGCCTGACTTGTAACCACTACACTACCAGAGCTCCTTACATACTTGGGTATTGACTTTAATTCTCACAACAACCCTGTGAGATGGACTGTTCTTATCATCACTTTACTGTAAAGGAAAGAGAGGTTAAATAACTTCTGAAGGTCATACAGCCAGCAAGTGAAGCAATAGGAAGGCAGGGCTGCGTTTTCAGCTGCACCTCACTGCCTCTGTCAGATGTCATCATTTGTCACTGTTATTATTCCTATTCCATAGCCACGGATACAGCTCAGCCAGGGCCTCGGAGAACATGTTAAGCTGTTGTTGTTGCTGTTAAGTACCATCGAGTTGGTTATGACCCATAGCGAACCCAGTAGGTTTCCGAGGAGTGGCTGGTGAGCTTGAACCTCCGACCTTGTGGCTCAATGCATTAACCCACAGTGCCATTCAATGCAATTTGCAGTCCAATGCATTAACCCACAGCACCACACCAGGAGTCAGATGTAAGATGAATCAGTTTGTGTAAACTGTGCACCCTGGTCACACCCTTTACCAGTTTTCTGGGGTCCAAGCAACGGGCCAGACTCTCAGGGATGTGGGCTGAATCCACGGCTGTTGAATTGATTCCGATTCATAGGTACCCTATAGGACAGCGGAGAACTACTCCAGACTGTAAATCTTCATGGAAGCAAACCATCTCATTTTTCTCCCACAGAGTGGTTGGTGGGCTTGAACTTCCAACCATACTATTAGTAAGCAGCCCAACACTTAATGCGTACTTATCAGATTGCTCAGCGAGTAGCCACAATTGAAAAGCACACTGACTTTTGTCTCCAAACAGTATGTTTTCCTGGATTACTCTAGGATGAAGGGACTGATGAGCAGGAAAAGGCCAAGGATAGGCTTCTGGTGGGCATGGGAGGGGCAGCTGAAGTTGTGCCTCTAATTTTTGTTCTGAAGAGTCTGGATAACTCCCTGTGTGGCCAGGAGGTGCTGAAATGCTGAGTTTGTGTCTACCTGTTTCAGGCAAGCCTGGGGCTCCTCAGACCTGTCATAGTGGGTGTTCCCATGATCACCAAGCCAATGGACACGCTGAGGCAGTCCAATGGGAGTCAGTGAGTGTGAACATTCATGGTACTATTTTCTGTTTATCTAGGCAGCCAGAAGTGCTTCCCACGAGCAGCATCTCTCCTGAAGAAGCGGCTGACAAGGCGACCAGGCTACATGAGAGCTGCAGCCAGACCTGGGATCGGGTTTCTCCCCACTGCAATGGACACACCGGTCTGTGCCCAGGGTGTAGTATGCTGTGAAGAGCGCCTCCACTCTGGGTCCATGGCCAGGCACTGCGGCCTCTTCCTGGACAGTCAAACTGGGTTTTCTGGGGACCAGCCAGGCCTGGCTCTGTGCTTTGATAGAGAACCCTCCTGGATTCAGTCCAGAGCTGAGCCCACACTACCTGACAGACTTATCAGGCCCTCTAACCCTGGGCATTTGGGGTGCCAGCGAGAGTTTTCACCCATGGACAGTTCTGAGGTTGTGGATCCAGCCCATGAGGTGGTCTATGATAAAGGAGCAAAGAGCATCTGGGAGCAGGTGGACAGCAACAGCAGCAGCCAGGGAAATGACCCCCAGGCCTCCTCTTCCTCTCCCAGCTCTCAGGACACCTTTATGTCAAACTTCAGCTTCATCCAGCTCTCCCTCAGCTGTGCGGAGGAACATGGGGAACCAGATAACTGCACACCAACAGAGGAGACTGAATCGCTTCATCAGAGCTCCACAGAGGTGAGAGCCAAAGCTGCCAACCATGACAGGCCCTGGGAGGACCCATGGCTTTTCTCCCAACCACCGCATCCCAAGGCTACTCAGGGTGTGGGGGACTGTGCATGGGTCACAAGGAGCAAACCCAGGCCTGGGAGGGAGACCCTCTCCTCACTGGATGGACACTCTGCCCCATCATGTTCCTTGGTGTCTGGCCCCTCTGGCTCTGAGGGCAGCAACGTGAGGCATGATTACAGCTGGAATGCCCTGCTCAAGAAGTACGGGCCTGCCCTTCATGACTGTCTACTGAGCAACCAGAAACAACTGAAGGTCAGTGTCCCATCAGTGTTTGGGGTCCTGAGACAGTCAGAAGTTCAAATTAGAGACTGGGCAACAGCAAGCAGGAAGTGACTGGGTGCTGGGGTTGTCTGACTTCTCTCCCAGAAGCCGTGGAGCTTCTTTTGTGGCTAGCTGCAGAAAAGATGGTCCTACACTTCTGTTTCTTCTCCTTTCATTTGAACACAGATCTGTTTTCATTTCATCTTCTTGATCACTTGGATGCTCAGATTTGTTCTCCGTTAAGCCATGGGGCCCTCTGCAGTCCCTGGCCTAGGTGGTACATGGCCAGCTCCACCTAGCTCTGTTTTGGAACAGGGAATTGAGGGAGGTTAAGCTGGCTGATATTGTGAAATAGTGATGCCCTACACTGAAGGTGATTCCAGTCTTCGTCCATACTTTCTTAATTAGTCCATCCTGTGGCTGTGAATTCCTTTATGTAAAGTCAGGATGCTGGAGATAACAATGCCTCATTGAAGTTTTCTCAAATGAACTTGCATGTACTTGGGAAATTAGGAAGAACCATATAAATGTAAGCTCTCGTATTATTATATTGTTGTCCATGTGGTTGTGAGTGGTCAGAGGAGCTGGGTACAGGCAGGATTGTTCCAAACCAAAAATGCAGACCCCCAGGTGGAGAGACTTTGTGGCTCACCTATTGGGCTGTGTGTTGTATCCTGTTGTCAGATGTCATTTTACTTATGGAGTGTGTGTGTATGAATGTATGTGTTGTTGTTATTGTTGTTAAGTGCTGTTGAGTTGGTTCCGACCCAAAGAGACCTTGTATAGGGGTTTCAAGGGTTGGCTGGTGAATTTGAACTGCTGACCTTGAGGTTAGCAGTCCAGTACTTATCCTACATTGTTTCGTTCTGCTGTGCATGGGGTCGCTATGAGTCGGTTCCGACTCGATGGAACCTGACAACAACAACAACTTATCCTACAGTGACATACCAGAATTATATGTGTGTATAAATTGTGTGTGTGATCTATGTGTATATGTATGAGGGGGCTTCAAAAAGTTTGTGGAAAAATTGTTATCTTGTAATTCCATTTTCCCATAACTTTTGAAGTCCTTTTGTATATGTGTGAGTTTTGTATGTGTCATGTACATGTGTATAATTTGGGTGAATATGTGTGAGTGTGGATTGTGTATGTGTTGTCTATGTGGTTTCTGTGGTGTGTTTGTGTGGTGTGTAATGTGTGTGGTGCATTTGTGATTTAAGTTTGTGACTGGATATGTGTAATATGTGTAAAGTGTGTGCACATGTGTGCTGTGTGTATGTGTGCATGCATATGAACATGTGAATGGATGAAATGAATAGGAAAGTAGAGTATCCATTAACTTATGAGAATTATCAGAAAATGTGGAAGTTCATGTTCATTTCCTGAAATCCTATCTCCTTTGCTTACCCTCTTTGACCTACAGCCTGATGTTCTTTGCTCCTCCCTTTGTGCCTGGTTCTAGCCCTCAGGGACCTCCGTCCAGCCTTCTGATTTATCACTCAGGGAGCGACTGAAACCAGGGCAGAATAAGATCTGTGGAAGCTTAGAGTTCAACGTGTGAAAATCTCATCTCGTTATCTTTTCCACCAGACCTGCTCGAGAGTGCCTTATTCTTGATAAATATTTACTGATTTGACTTTCAGAGAATCCATCGAGTTCCTTACGCTGGAAACTCCATCGTCTTCAACACACACTCTGTCTCCCTCTCCATACCTCATTAGTCACCTGGTCCTCTCAGTTCTGATGCTAACATTCTCCACTGTTGCTGCACTAGTTCAAGTCAGTATTACCTTTAACTTGGGGCTTGTAAGAGATTCCTCCAGTTTCTCTCATCTCCAGCTCACCTTCCATGAAACACAAATTGGATGGTGTCATCCCTTGGCATAACATCTGACAACCAACATGTTCCACCAGCCTGTCCCCTGAGACTTACCTCCTGCCTGCTCCAATACTCTCTGATGCTGTGTGTCAGTGTCTGTGGCAGCCTGGGGAAGAATGGCCCAGACCCTGGTGTCTTTGATCATGATTTTCTCCCATATTCTTTACCTGCTTGGTGGTGGTGGTGGTGGTGGTTATGTGCTATGGAGTTGGTTCTGACTCATAGCGACCCTGTATAGATAGGGTTTCTGAGGCTGTAATTCTTTATGGGAGCAAAAAGCCTCATCTTTCTCCTGCAGAACAGCTGGTAGTTTCGAACTGCTGACCTTGTAGTTTGCAGCCCGATTCATAACCACTACTCTACCAAAGCTCCTTTTACTTAAACCTTTTGGTGTATTTCCAATGCCATTTTCTCATGAGATATTTCTACCCCATTTAGACCAAATAAGGAAACTTGGTGGCACATAGATAAGCACATGGCTGTTAACCGAAGGTTGGCAGTTCAAACCCAGCAGCTGCTCTGTGCAAGAAAGATGTGACAGTCTGCTTCTGTAAGAGATTGTTGTTGTTATGTGCCGTGGAGTCGGTTCCGACTCATAGCGACACTGTACAGGGTTTCTGAGGCTGTAAATCTTTACAGGTGCAGAAAGCCTCATCTTTCTCCTGTGGAACAGCTGGTAGTTTCGAACTGCTGACCTTGCGGTTTGCAGCCCGATTCATAATCACTACACTACCAGAGCTCCTTGTAAGAGATTACAGTCTTGGAAATTCTATGGGGCAGATCTACTCTGTCCTGTCGCATCTGTGAGTCAGAACTGACTCAATGACATCAAGTTTTTGGTTTCTAGATGGAATGCCTCCTTCTTTCCCTTTCATTGCCATAGCCCTCTGGACTTGCTCCGTTATATAGCATTCATCACATTTTATAACAGTTTGTGGTCCCAGTTCCCTACTTGATCATTGCTCTATAACTAACTGTAGCTTCCCTCTCAGCAGTTTTTGGATGCCTGATGCCTAGTGTATGCATTAGCAGGTGCTTGACTGATAATTCTTTTTATGAAAACAAGATGAGGCACAGACCTTTTTATTTTTTAAGTTTCATTGTGAATTATGTGATAGCTTACATGGGAGAACATTAGTTTTACATTCATCCTATCGTATATTGTTTCATTGCCATAGTTACAATTCCCTCCACACATCACCAATCAGTGAAAGGGTACATCCTACAAGTCTGCTCCCGCCCCCCAGTCATCAGCACACAGTCCTCAGCTGCTCTATCTCTCCACGTCATCAT
>NW_006408783.1:1731013-1737942 GCF_000296735.1 Chrysochloris asiatica
CCCCTGAGCCTGCTTGGTCGGGTATTCTGTGTTGTTGTTGGCGGAGCTCTCTGCTATACGTCCACCCAATCCGCCATCTTGTTTGTTCTCCTCTCTTCTTTCTTCTTATAGTTGCGCTTTGATCATCCAGTCATTGAAGCCAGGTCAAGTGGGTATTATCTTCAAGTGTGGGTTGTTCTTGTGGATGGAGGCACAGATCTTTAGTTGGCAGATATTTGGGTTGACTGCACAAGTGGTGACAAGAGATTCTGAATGCCACACACACACAAAGGACAAAGGACACTGAACAGAGAGTTACATGACTGTCTTCTTCCAACTCTAAATATCAGTTTTCAGCACTTGGCTTCAGGGAACTTTGGAAAAGTCTGAGCAACGTATCTACATTTCTCTGTCTCAAATATCTGAGCTTTTACTTCAGTTAGGCAAACATTTGAGCTCTGTTATAATTACTAGTTTCTGTCCCTCCCAGATGCACTCATGCAAAACAGAGACTTGCTCTACCGATTGTTTCTTCTTTTCTTTCAACTCCTTATAATTTGTTCTCAGAATACATATCATTTCTGAGAACAAAGCCCTAGCAGCCGGTCATCTTTAGGACCTGGAATTGGCAGGAGCGCCCTGTGCCAGTTCTTTGAGCCTTCAGGTCATTTGAGTCAGGAGTCTGAGTTTCCAGGGGCTTTACCTATGGATAGGACCCTTGGTGCTGTCAAAAGGTCGATTGTTTGAACTCACTCTGAGGGAGCAAGATGCTTCCATAGAGACTGTAACCTTGGAAACCAGGTGGGTAGGTCATGTCTGTCCTGCAGGGTCACTGTGAGTCAGAATTGACTCGATGACAATGGATTTAGTTTTCTGGTTTCACCCCACAGTTTACATTCAGCTTCTATCTTATCTTGGATGATAGGATTTAGATACAGTTTCTCTGAGTTGCAGTATCTTTGTCTATGGTAACTGAAGATATGAATAAGACAAAATAAGATTGCCAACTCAAATTATTTGTACATTTGCCATGTGGAAGAGGAATGAACTTTATTTAGTGAGGTACAAGTGACAGAAAGAGCTGTGGTCAGGGATTGTAGGATTGTTGTTATTAAGTGCCATCGAGTCAGTTCCGACCCATAGCGACCCTGCATAGGGTTTCCAAGGAGCAGTTGGTGAGCTTGAACCACTGACGTTGCAGTTCAAATGGCTTTGCAGACTGACGCACTAACCTACAGCGCCAAGGGATTGTAGGAAGGCAGAGTTTATTTCAGAACAAGGAGGAAACACCTGAGAGCTGAGTCTGTTGATGGAGCAGGTTGTGTGGATGGCCATGATGTCCCAACATGTTCACAGAGGCCTCGGGTTCCTTATTGTGGCTAATACTGATTTCTTTAGGATGGAGGAGTGGATCCTTCAAAAAGATACTTTAAAAGCCTCTGATTCTAATGTTCTGCCGTATTTAAAATATTGTAATTACTTAACCCCTTTTCCCTGCTGGCTCTGTGAGTTAAGCATTGGACTGCTAATCACAAGGTTGACTGTTCAAACTCACAAGCTACTCCTTGGGAGAAAGATGAGGCTGTGCACTCCTATAAAGATTTAGAGTTGGAACCCTATGACGCAGTTCTGTAATACCCTGTAGGGTTGGTATCAGTTGGATTTGGTAGGGGACATTTTTCTCTCTCTCTTTTACTTAGATAGAAACCTAGTATTTATCTCCTTTCATAATATATGTATTTTATTCTGTTTAGAAATGCCCACTTAGGGATATTACTAGGGGTTGGATGGAGCTGGAAAATCTGAGGTAAAATGAAATACTAACTTAGTGTATAGATGAGGAAGTGGGAAGAGGTCAGAGAATTAGTCCTCATCTCAGGCTATGGAAACTGGACAAAGAGGAAAGACATTGCTTATCAATGGATAGAATATGCCCAACTGAGGTACTTTCAGCAAAGATGGCCATTCAGACATACCTCAGGGCAATAACGGAATGTCTTAAAGGGAAAATTGCAGGAGGGGTTAGTGAGGGTGAGGAGAACATTAGCTTTAAATAACTTTTTTTTTTTTTTTTAACCTTCTTTTCTGTAGTTCTTTTGTCTCAGCTTGATTAAGTGTTTAATATTACCACGGTTTGGGTGTAGTGGTGCTAATGTCATAACTTGATATGACAATGCAGTTACTTACACAGACTTTATCTTGTCCATGACCCATAGGGCTAAGTCACTGGTATAATTCACAGTTGGAATATGGAGTCATTAAAGGACAAAGGAGCTAACATAATGATCATTGGAAAAGAATTTACTATGCCTCCTGGTAGGCTTCAGAGATTGTCTTAATTAGGATAATCTAGTAATAAACAGCAACAAAATATCAAATTGAATTTTATGTTTCGTGTTCCATTAGGTTATTGGGGTCTCTGCTCCACAGAGTGATTCAGGAACCCACCTCTATCTCTGGGCATATGACTTTCTCAGTGATTGAGACACAGGGAAGAACACTGGGGGATCCTATCAGAATCATTAGGTGCTTCAGCCCAGCAGTCACCCATATCATTTCTACTCACACCCCATTAACCAGAACAAGGGAGGGGGGAGGGACATATCATCCTTTCATGAACCCTTGAACGAGGATAGACCAAACGAGGGTGAACACTAGCATTTTCTACCACTTGGAATAAATGAATTCTTGACCTCAAGATGCTCAAGGGTGAAGGGAGTAAACAGACAAAAGGAAACAAAAAGGCAGTCAGCCATAACATGCTATGATGGTGGTTGTGGTTATGTGCCATGGAGTCGGTTCCGATTCAGAGCGACCCTGTACAGGGTTTCCGAGGCTGTAATCTTTATAGGAGCAGAAAGCCTCATCTTTCTCCTACAGAACAGCTAGTAGTTTCTAACTGCTGACCTTGTGGTTCGCAGCCTGATTCATAACCACTACGCTACTGGACCTCTTTACATCCTATGATAATTATGTGTAAATCCTGTCTTCCAGTGACTCAGAACAAAAACTGTGGCATTACCCTTGATTCCTCTGACTCTCACACCCCTCATGTGATTTATTAGTTAATCATGTTAGTTGTATTTTCAACCAGCCATCTTCTGAATATATCCAGAATTATGATATTTCTCACCAATCTTTACTGCTCCCACCATAATCCAAGACGCCACTGTCTCCTCGCTGGACTATTTCCATTGCCTCCTAACCATTTCCATTCCCCTGCATCTACTTTGTCCTCTTACAGCCTCCTCTCAACAAAACAGTCCAAATGAAACTGTAAATAAATCAGATCATGCCGTTCTTTTGCTCAAAACTTCACAATGGCTCTCTGTAGTCTTAAGAGTAATAACAGAACTTTTAAATGGTCTTTGAGTCTTTTCACGATGTGTTCCCCATTATCTCTCTGACCTTATTGTCTGTGATTTCCCCCTCAATCAACCACTCCAACCACAATGATCTTCTTACTATTACATTGCATTGAGAGGAGCAGCTCTGTATACTGGCTCTTCTTTGCATTTAAATGTTTTCTCCCAGGCTACCTCATGAATCTCCCTTACCTGGTTCCAGTCTTGGCTCAGACATCACCATCTCAGGAAAGTCTTACTTTAAACTGCAACACATGCCTTTTTCTAGCATTCCTGATCTTCCTTACCCTGTTCCATATGTTTTTTTTTTTTCTTTTTCATGGCATTTATCACTTTCTAAGATACCACAAAACAAATTTATCATGCTTATTTTCTGTGTTCCCACATTAGGATGTAAGTCTAGAGAAAAAATAACTTTGTGCTCTCATGAGCCCCTGAAACAGTGCCTGTCATATAAGAGACGCTCAGTAAAGGTTCCTTGTGTGAGATACATGAATGGAAGCAAGTGGGAAGTCACAATGACAGGATAGAGGAAAGACACTGAACAGACTGCAGGAAATGACACTTGCACTAAGTGTTGAAGGAAAAATAGGTGTAAACCAAGCAAAAATAGGAGAGAGGGTGTTTTTCAGGGAGCAAGCAATTGATAGCCTGGGCAAGAATCTATCTTCAGGAAATCCTTGGACTTCTGTGGAGAAGAAAAAGAATTACAGATGACCATGTAATAGTCAGACAAGTGATTGAATTGTTGAATCTCCATGCAGGTTAAATAAGACAATGCCCTTTTCTACAGTGAAAAAATGTATGAACTTTAGAACTTGTTCAAGGGGTTTCTGAAGAGTCTTGCTAGTCATTTCAACCCAGACTTCAGAACAACCTTCAGCGTTTAAGTCCATGCTTTTCTTCTCTTGGTTTGTCTTGCAATTTGAGTGTGTTTACTTTCACAGTAAGAAGAATGAAGTTCAGTTTTGAAATCATTTCTAAATTCCTTAGCTTTAGTAAAATAAGTGTGCTTGAATGCGATTGTAATTTGGTTTTCATTTTTCCTTCTCAAATCAACGTAGATAAAATCCTTAAGATTAAAGCTTCAGAAACTTCAAGACAAAGCAATTGAGGATGATGATTATGATAAAGGTGAGTTTTCATTTTTAAGTTTTTATTTCTCCTCTTTCCCATCCTGCACCATTTCTTTTCCCCCACCTTACTCATGAATTGCACAGACTGCTTCTCTGATCGTCTCCACTCAGTAACAACACCTTTATTTTGTGGATTTCAAAGCACTTTATTAACATTACTGCATTGGCCTATAAGTATAGCTTTATTCCAGAAAGACTTGGAATAGTGCGTAATCAAACATATTGGAAAAATGTGTCATTTGCCTGCTTATGACATGGCCATCATTTATTCATTCATTCATTCATTCATCAAAAAGATGACAAGTTCAATGTGACAAGCAATAGGAAATAAAGGAAGTCATGATACCTTTCTTACAATGCTTTTAGATTGAGTCCCTCATGGGGGTTTCTGACTTCATATTCTTTAGAAGAAGAATTAGGAAATGAGCAAGTTCAAGAGATGCTAGGATATGCCAAAGGGGTCAGATGCATCAAATTTACCAGGTGTTGGCCCAGAATTTCTAAGGTAGAAAGGAGAAGTTATATGAGGAGATCAGGAGACAGAGGAGTTGTTCAGAGGTCAGGAAAACAAAAATTAAGGAGCACCAAAATAGGAGTTTGGGGTAAGAAATGTATGCGGGCTGTTATTGTGACTGAATGAACATGTTAAGTGCTGTTGAGTAGGTTCCAGCTCAAAGCAACCCTGTATAGTGTTTTTAAGGAGCGTCTGGTGAATTGGAACCACTCCGATCTTGTGGTGCAAACCAACCCTACGGTCCAGTGCTTTATCTCACAGCACCACACCAGGACATAGGACAGGTTGAATCAAAGGAGGTAGTGATTGCAGGTATGGTTGGTTTGGGAAGAATCCTATGGACTTTGGATGGTGACTGCAAGATTTTTAACGAAATTTTATTGGTGAAGAGAGAGGACTTACAATGGCCTCTAGCCACTGATTAACGTTCAGGGGAAATAGATTGCAGGTTAAGGTAAGGGTTATTTTTAAAGGGTTTTCAGTTTTATTTGCCTATATTTTGGTATTATCATGGAGCACATTGCAAACCACTGGAATTGGGGCACTACCAAAATGGCGTGGAGGCCATGTCTGACTTCCTCTGGCTTCACAAGGGGTGAGGAGGATCAAACTCAAAATCAGCCCAAGGCTGAGTCCTATAAAGTGAAAGTCAGACAGACTTCCAACCTACAACTTTCTTGACCCTGTACTGACACAACCCATCCCTCCACAGCACTTTCTGCTTCACATCTGGGTTTGATAAGCTTTTGTCATGGCTACACAGAACTCACAGTCAGCACTCAACGATTCTTGGGTTTATTAGGGAAGTGAACAGGGTACAATTCAGGATGAGAAACAACTCTGGATATCGCAGTTCTCCAATCAGGAATGCCTTTATTCTGTCATATTACAAGCATGATCTTCGATCTCTCAGCTGTAAGGTCTCTGCCGTGGTTGAGCAAGTGTTACAAAGCTCCTTTAGTCTGTCTGTAAATGCTCCAAGGGCACATTCTCCAAGCCAGCCTCCTGTCCACAGGCACTCAGCTTTACTTGGTCCCAGGCCTAGAAACCCACAGCTGCTCTGTCTCTCCATGCCATTGCCTCTGGCACCATCCTGGCAGTGGGTGGCTGCTTTTCTAGTTAGGGACCTCACTCTGCTTATACTCTTGGAATCATCTGTACCTGCTTCTAAGATAGTCCTTTTTAAACCTAACAGAAAGACAAAATGAACCAATCCCAACACTAGAGTCCTGCATTGAGTCTATTTGCATTGTCCCACCCAATGGTGGGAATTAAGAAGACATTGGATAGATAATTTACATTATCAGGTAAATTCAGGGTAGCACAGGTATTAAAGGAATGGAATCAGTGATGTTCAAAAGGAGCTTGAAAATTCTATCTAGAGCTGATGCTGTCTAGTGTTCTCATTAAAGACACCTTTGACGTTGGGATCCAGAAAGAGACTGGGAGAGTGGAAGGAAGGGGGAGGAATTTGGGGGAGTAGGTGGTACTCTAAATGGTCCCACACTTCTCCCAGGCTGTCTTGATTTTATAGTGATGCTAGTTGAAGGATGGCTTTATGTGGAGGCAGGACGTAAAGAAAAGTATCCCCCAGTCTATGCAGGATGTTGCTGGTAGGACACAGATGTTGACAGTGTGTAAATGAGCTCGTTCTTGGACCACTGACTTTTGTCTGTGAAAGACAATTCAAGTGAGTTTTTGTTTTTCAAATTGTGATATGAGTTATAATTTACATGGGAGAACATTGGATTTACACCATTGTTTCATTGCACTGATTACAATCCCCTCCGTGCATCATCATTCAACAGGATTTGCTTCCATTCCCTCTGTTTTTCTTTTTTTTTAGGGTGGGTGGGAGATGTACACAAAAAGACTCAGGGATATATAATAATTTAAACAACCAAAGAGCACATTCTACAAGCCTGTCTCCTGGCC
>NW_006408783.1:1738292-1746263 GCF_000296735.1 Chrysochloris asiatica
GCGGAACAGCTGGTAGTTTCGAACTGCTGACCTTGCGGTTTGCAGCCTTATTTGTAACCACTATGCTACAGAAAATATATATTCATTTAAATATTCAAAGGACAAAGTCTGCACGCTAGCCTCCCGCTTACAGGCACACAGCCTTTATCGCTCCATGGGCCCAGAGTTCTCAGCTACTCCATCTCTCTTTGCCATCACCTCTGCTGGTCTCTTTTTATAGTGTTAGACACAGGTGGGTAACAAGACTCCGCTTTTCTGTTCAAGGCCTGGTACCTTTGTGAATTTGGTTCTCTCAATGGGCTTCATTAAGCAGACTTTACTTCTTTTGTCTTTTCTCCAAACACCTAAAAGAAGGGGGTAATGTTTCAAGAAAGCTGAAATAAAGACACTGTTACTTAGTATTTCTTTCTCACCCTCCACCTCCACCATGTGTTTATATGTTATTGCCTACTGAATCAGAATTGTTGGGTGTAGACCAAGTATTCTGCAGTTTAGCAAGCTTTCCAAGTGATTTTGATGCATGCTGAGGTTTGAGAAGCACTGTTTAGGACTTTAATCCATGAGCACCCAGAACCTTGGTGCAGCCGCCGTCTGGAGGTGTGGGGATAAGTCTCTCTCAATCCGGAAGGAACTGAAACAGTGGGTAAGTGCCCTAGTGGGCATACAACACACTGATTTACATGCTGCTCTCATTGTGTCTGATAACGATCAAAGACTATAGCCTCAGTACAGATTACACATCAACCTAAAGAAAACCAAGGCCTCACAACTGGATCAAAAAACAACATTATGACAAATGAAGAAAATACTGAAGAATTGTCAAGGAGCTCATTTTACTTGAATCCATAATCAATGCCCACAAATGCATGAATCAAGAAATCAAACAACATATTTCACTGGGCAAATCTTTAATGATATCTTTAAGGAGTTAAAAAGAAAAAAAATTGAGGTCTAAGGTACACCTGATCAAAACCATGGTCTATAATTATAATTGCTTCATATACTTGTGAAAGCTTGACAATAAATAAGGAAGACTAAAGAAGAATTGATGTCTTCAAAACATGGTGTTGGCGAAGAATATTTAATATACCAATGGCTGCCAGAAGAACAGGAGAATCTTGTCTTGGAAGAAATACAGCCAGTGCTTCTTGGAAGTGAGAATGATAAAACTGTCTCATGTAATTTGGGCATGTTACCAGGAGGGACCAGTCCCTGCAGAAGGACATCATGCTTAGTGAAGTAGAGCGTCATCAGAAAAGAGGAAGACCCTCAACAAGATGGCTTGAAACAGTGGGTGCAACAATGGACTCAAACATAAGAATAATTGTGAGGATGTTGCCGGACCAGACAGTGAGGATTAAGGTTGTGTATCAACTTGGCTGGGCTCTGATTCTCAGTGGTTTGCTAGTTAGGTTGTAGCCATCCCCCATGATGAGATCTGCTGTGAGCAGCCAGTCAGCTGAAAGGGAGTTTCCTTGGGGGTGTGGCCTGCATGTAATACATATGTGGACATTCTGGCAAAACTCTCTTTTGCTCCATCTGGATCTTGTATCCGGCGCTTCATATCTTTGGTTCTTTGGACTTGAGCCAACAACCTGCTGTATTGCCTGCTGATCTTGAATTTGTGATGTAGCAGTCTGCCGTTTGACCTGCCAATCTTGGTTCATCAATCTGTGCAGCTACAGGAGTCAGGAAAATCCTCCAGCTTCGTGTCCAACTCACAGACTTGAAATGTATCAGCTTCTACAACTGCCTGAGGCATATCCTTGAACTAAACCTCTCTTTTATGTACGCATGTGGTGCTGTGGGTTAATGCGCTGGACTGCAAGATTGGTTTGAATTACAAGGTCAACAGTTGAAGTTCACTAGCTGCTATATAGGGTCGCTATGAGTCAATACTAACTCGATGGCAGTTAACAACAACAACAGCGTTTATTGATTTTGCTTCTCTAGAGAACCCAGTCTAAAACCTTTTGCACTGAGAGTGGTTCTAGAGGGAAAAAATGGTAAAGATAAAATTTCTAAGTTGTTCTCAAGTCTGGCTAATTTTCATGGTACCAATGACTCTACCTCCAGGAGTAGAGGATGCTGCTAATCCACATTGTGAAGTAACAATAGAAATAAGCAAACTATCAATAGATCAAATATTTGTCAGAAACGGGTCTTTGAGTGATTGAATATTGGCTTCTTTCCTCCACTTTTGTCAGAATGAGGAGTATGAGAAAGCTGACTGGCTGGTCCTACTTTTGCTAGAGAAAGTGGTAAATAAAAGAGCTCGGGGCTTCAGAGTCACAGCTCAAGTGCTTCACAAAACACTTGAAGGTTGCATCTTGAGCTCTGAAAGAAAGCCTTATTACTTGGAGTAACAGAACTGATATTGCTAAAAACCAAAGTCTGAGCCTTATTGGAAGAATGGAGTCCTGGTGTGGTGCCTTAGGGTAAGCACTAGACCGCAAAGTCAATTTGAACTGCCAGGTGGTGGTTCAAACCCACCAGCTGCTCCTTGGAAACCCTGTTCAGGGTAATTTTGATTTGTAAATGACAGCACTTAACAACAACATAGAGAATGAATAAATTACCATGTCAATGAATTCCCAGCCTTAAATGGTGTCTAAAGTTAAAATGAGGGCATCGATTGAGAAGAAATTGAGATCCTGAAATTTGGGATGGCTACATAAGGGCAGAGAATCAGGAAGATGAGGACATTGGGCTCCTAAAATTCCACTGAATCACTTCTGACAACACCATCCCCTCCATCTGAGAGATTACTCCATCTTTGCCTGCTAAGCTACCTTCCCCAGTAAAACAATTATCCTCCCACTCCCATCTCTTTATAGAATGATGGACTATGGATCAGGATTGCATTATATCTGTATATAGCTTTGGGTAGCATTGATTTTTTCACTATGTACATTTTCCTATCCATGAGCATAGTATAATTATTTATGTAGGTCTCTTGGTTTCTTGTAGTCATATTTTGTAGTTTCCTTTGCATAAGTCTTTTCTTTCTCTGGTTAGATTTATTTCTAAATATTTCATCTTCTATGTGGCTATTGTAAATGGTGTTTTTGTTTTTTAATTTCCTTTTTAGAGTTCTGTTAGTGTGAAATAATCAGACATTTTTTTTTTAATATTGATCTTGTACCTTATCACTTTGCTGAAACTTGCAATGAATTCCAGTAGTTTTTAGCAGAGTCTTTGGTATTTTCTAGGTGTAGGATCATAATTGATATAGTTTTATTTCTCTGGTTCGGACTTACAGCACAATACTGAAAAGGAATGGTGTCTGGTTCCCATTTGAAAGGGAATTGCTTTAATTACTTCTCCACTGAGACAAATGCTGGCCACTGTTCTGTATGTTGTTGCTGTTATTGTTAGGTGCCATTGAGTTGGTACTGACTCATAGTGACCCTATACACAATAGATTGAAACACTGCCCAATCCCACGGCACCCTCACAATTGTTGTTATGTCTGAGCCCATTGACACTGACTGCTACTGTGTCAATCCATCTTGTTCAGAGTCTTCTTCTTCTTTTCCAACCCTCCACTTTACCAAACATAATACCCTTCTTCAGGGACTGGTCCCTCCTGACAAAATGTCCATAGAATGAGAGGTCAAGTATGGCCATCTTGGCTTCCAAGGAGCATTCTGGCTGTACTTCTTCCAACATAGATCTGTTTGTTCTTTTGGCAGTCCATGGTACTTTTAATATTCTCTTCAAATGCATCAATTCTTATATGGTCTTCCTTATTCACTGTCCAGCCTTCGCATGTATATGAGGCTGTTGAAAATACCATGACTTGGATCAGCTGCATCTTGGTCTTCATACTGACATCTGTGCTCTTCAACACTTTCAAAAGGTCTTGTGCAGCAGATTTGCCTAATGCAATACATCATTTGGTTTCTTGACTGCTGCTTCCATGAGTGTTGATGGTTGATATGAGCAAAATGAAGTCTTTGACAACTTCAATCTTTTCTCCATTTATATGGATGCTGTTTATTGGTCCAGTGGTGAAGATTTTTGTTTTCTTTACATTCAGGTGCAACCGATACCAAAGGCTGTGGTCTTTGATCTTCATCATCTTCACTTTCAGCAAGTACGGTTGTATCATCTGCATAGCGCAGGTTGTTAATAAGTCTTCCTCTAATCTTGTTGCCACATTTTTCTTCACATAATCTGACATCTCAGATTATGTACTCAGCATACAGATTGAATAAGTATGGTTACAGAATACAACTCTGGCTCACACCTTTCCAAAATTTAAACCATGTAGTGTTCCCTTGTTCTATTCGAACAGTTACCTCTTGGTCTATGTGTAGGTTCCTCATGAGCACAATTAAGTGTTCCATTCATTCTGTGCAATGCTACCCATAACTTGACCTGATCCACACAATTGAAAGCCTTTGCATAGTCAATAAAGCACAGGTGAACATTGTTCTGGTACTCTCTTTTTTCAGCCAAGGTCCATCTGATGTCAGCAATGATATACCTCATTTCACATCCTCTTTTGAATCCAGCTTGAACCTCTGGAAGTTCTTTGTCAATGTATTTTTGCAGCCATTTTTGTATTATCTTTAGCAAAATTTTACTTGCATGAGATTTAATGATATTGTTCAATGACTTCTGCATTCCGTTGGATCATCTCTCTTTGTAATGGGCACAAATATGGGTCTCTTCCCGTCAGTTGGCCAGGTAGCTGTTTCCCAAATGTCTTGGCATAGATGAGTAAGTGCCTCCAGTGCCGCATCAGTTAGTTGAAAGATTTCAACCAGTATTCCATCAATTCCTGGAGCCATGTTCTTTGCCAATGTCTTCAGCACAGCTTGGACTTCTTCCTTCTTCCTTCCTACCTTTGGCACTTGATCTTATGCTACCTCTTGAAGTAGTTGAAAATTGACCATTTCCTTTGGGTACAGTGAGTCTGTGTATTCCTACCATCTTCTTTTGATGCTTTCTGCATTATTCAATATTTTGCCGATAGAATCTTTCTATATTACAAGTTGAGGTTTGATTTTTTTCTTCTGTTCCTCAGCTTGAGAAATGCTGAGACCAGTTAGTACCACTGTTATTCAAATTTACGCACCCACCATTAAAACCAGAGATGATGAAATTGAAGAATTCACTTAACAACAACAACAACCAACTTCTTCAGTTTGAAACTTATCAAACATGCAATGAAGATGTACTGGTAATTACTGGCTATTGGAATGTAAAGGTTGGGAACAAAGAGGAAGGATCAGTAGTGGAAAATATGGCCTTGGTGATAGAAATGATGCTAGAGATCACATGATAGAATATTGTAAGACCAATGACTTCTTCACTTTAAATACCTTTTTTAAACAACATAAAAGGTGACTATGAATACACCAGATGGAATACACAGAAATCAAATAGACTACATCTGTGGGAAGAGACAGTGGAAAAGCTCCATATCATCAGCTCAGAAAAGGACAGGGGTGGACTGTGAAATAGACCATCAGTTGCTCATGTGCAAATTCAGGTTGAAGCTGAAGAAAATTAAAGCAAATACATAAGAGCCAAAATATGACCTTGAACATATCCCATCTGAATTTAGAAAGTTTTTCAAGAAAATATTTGCTGTATTAGACACTAATGACCAAAGATCAGAAGTATTGTGGGATGACATGAAGAATGTCATATAGGAAGAAAGGAAAAGGTCATGAAGAAGACAAGAAAGAAGGAATTACCAAAATAGATGTCAAAAGAGACTCTGAAACTTACTCTCCAGTGTAGAGATTTAGAAACAAATGGGAGCTATGAGGAGGTAAAAGAAAACTTCAAAGGGCAGCTTCAGAAGATAAAGTCACATATTACAATGAAATGTGCAAAGACCTGGAGTTAGAAAAACTAAAGGGAAGAAAGAACACGCTTAACATTTCTCAGCGTTAAACTACTGGATTAAAAATTGAATCCTTGACTTGCAATATGGAAGGATTGGGCAAAATACTGAATGATGCAGAAAGCATCAAAAGAAAATGGAAGGATTAAACAGAGTTACTGTACCCAAAAGAAATGGTTGATGTTGTCATTTCAAGAGAGAGCATATAGTCCAAGCTGTGCTAAAGGCATTGACAAAGAACAAGGCTCTAGGAATTGATATACACTAATTGAAAATCTTTCAACAAACTGAATCAGCACTGGAGGCACTCATTCATCTATGCCAAGAAATTTGGAAGATAACCACCTGGCCAACTGATTTGAAGAGATCCATATTTTTGCCCATAATATCACATGCAAGTAAAAATTTGCTAAACATAATTAAAAAATGATTGCAATAAGTACACTGACAGGAAACTTCCAGTAGCTCAAGCCAGATTCAGATGAGGATGTAGAATGAAGGCTATCATTATTGACATCAGATGGACCTTGGCTGAAAGCAGAGAATTCCAAAAAGACGTTTACCTGTCCTTTATTAATTACACAAAGACTTTTGACTGTGTGGATCACGACAAGCTCTGGACAACATGGCAGAGAGTGATGGCGGTCAGGAGGCAGGCTTACAGAATGTGCCCTTTGGTTGTTTAAATTATTATATAATCCTGAGTGTTTGTGTGTACATCCCCACCCCCAACGAAATGCAACAACAAAAAAACCCAGAGGGAATAGAAGCAAATACTGTTGAATGATGATGTACAGAGGAGATTACAATGAAGCGATGAGTATAAAACTGATGTTCTCCCATGTAAACTGTCACTCAATTCACAATAAAAACTTAAAACAAAAATCACTACTACAAATCTTGAAACCTTTACTAAACAAAATATCAAAATGTGAAGCTGCTGTTTCTCTACATATCCTCCGTCTAGGTACATAAACACCTGAAAGTGATGTTTCCATCTCTCTAACCCTTCTTTGAAGAATTCCAGGTGCTTCCATTTATACCATGTCTAGTGTCAGTTTTGGCATCTTCTAGAGACTCAAATTGTGTTCATTTGAAATGTTTTTTGAGTTTGCGGAACACAAAGGAGTCTGAAGGGGCAAGATCAATACTTTAGGGTGGATGGGGCAAGGTTTCCCAACAAAATTCTTGTAGGTCAACCCTCACTACTCTGGAATAATGAGCAAGTGCGTTGCCTCGATGGAATACACTTTATCACAGCAGCTTTCCTAGTCTTTTCTGACCAATGCAGTTTTCAGTGTTCTTAAAACGTCTTCATAATAAGCGCCTGTGATTACCCTGTATCAAAATCTATAAAGATGGCCTCTTTGGTATCCCAAAACAGTCACAGTAAACGTCTGAGCTGACCTGTCTGTCTTGAATTTAAGTGGCCCAGCAAATTCCTTTGGAAACCACTGTTTAGATTGGACCTTTATTTTGAAGGCACCCTAATGTGACAAAGACAAGTGGATTACTGAGAGAACTTGTCTGTAGTCATTCACTGATCTCAGAGACACGTTTAAACAGGTTTTGTTAGAAACAAACCCATTCATGTAGGAACCGGAACCCTAACAGCAATACTTTTTTATTCACCTCATAATATGTCCCTTTAAAGAAGACAAAGGGAGTCCAAACGGTGGGAAATTACTTTTTCTAGGTGTTGTGTAGATGAGAGATCAAAGAATAATAGAAGAGGTTCTGGTGTAGGTGGGGCTTGAAGGATGAGTCGTCTGTGACTGAAAGCACATTCTATAGAAAAATTACGGATGGAAAAACCACTGTTAGTACTGTCTTGAAATTTTGAAAGTTTAAGTAGGCTATTATCTGAAATGGGTTACTCAGGGTAGGGCCTAGTGTATTGACTGACACATAATTGGTTATCAGTAACTTTTGTAAATTGATTGATAACTTATTAGGAAAGCTTGGCCAAAGTTGAGGTGGAAAATTTCTTATAATGAGATTTGTTGGAATAGGGTTTGAATATTTCCTTTCTGACCATAAAATAACTGATACATTTGAGTTATGGTGTTGGAGGAGAATATTAAAAGTACCATGGACTGCTGGAAGAA
>NW_006408783.1:1747643-1753247 GCF_000296735.1 Chrysochloris asiatica
CTGAAAGTGAAGAGGACTTGAAACATTTACTGATGAAGACGTATTATTAGGAGGGAGCAATCCCAGGAAAAGGACATCATGCTTGGTAAAGAGGAAGGTCAGTGACAAAGTGGCAGCAAGAATGGACTCAGGTGTAGCAATGATTGTGAGATTGCCGCCGGACCGGGTAGTGTTTCGTTCTGTTGTGCATGTGGTTGTTATGAGTCAACACTGAGGAGATGGCACCCAGCAACAACAAAATCGATTTTATGTCTGGTTATATTTTAAAAATTAAGAAGTGTTGAGATTTTTCTTTATCCTCACATATTTAAAGCTTGTGTGAACTTTCCCTTTCCACTGTTTAGAGAAGATGTGTAGCATGCTCCAGCTCAGGGATAGGGCATCTGTGGTTTTGGAGGGAGAACTCAGAAGACTGACCTTTGTCTCTTGACTTTTGTTGCCTTCTTCTCAGTCTTTCTCTTGTTCATGAAAATGACTTGCAATTGGCACAGAATAGAAAGTTCCTTGTTTTATCAAAGTGTTGGCAAATTTACCTACTAATGCCTTGTGAAGAAAACCTTCCTGGGGCTCTAATTCCATCTCTTTCTCTCCAGAGAAGTAAAGTTAATATGTTCTTATAAACTTGCATGAGACTGGAAATGGTTTGGGAAAAAATACTATTTTTGATATTTGTTTTGGGGCGTTCTCTAAGGGGCTCAAAATGCTTTACATAGTGTGCATGTCGTTAATGCTTGTCCTGTTTCTGTATTCTGCTGAAGTGCAATGAGAAGACTACTGTGTTCCACAGAGGGAGAAACATCGGCTTGCAGATGAGGAATGAAGAATTGTGGTCTGTCATGTGTCTGGGCCACGTGTCTTCTCACTTGGGAGGGAGAAGAAAAGAGTGTGGAGATGTTTAATAGGGTTGCTGTTCTAGTTATCCCTGCCTCGGGCTGTGACCTGTAACATCACCCTGTTATCCCTTGCCTAGCACTGAGTTTGTGTGATGAGGACACGCTGAGGTGAACAAGGAAAAATGGGAAATTAAGAATTTGGATTGGCACAGTTAAGTAACACTGGTCTTGCTCTGCTTGTTGAAAACGTCTTATATAGCCAACACTAAATTAGTTTATCTAGTGTTTCAACCAATATCCCTTATAAAAATTCTAGTACAAAAAACATTAAGGCATTACAAGGGAAGTGATCACAGTAGAGGCCAAATATTATCATACTGTATTATAGCGTAGTGGTTACAAATCAACCTGCTAACCTCAAGGTCGGCAGTTTGAAACTCCCAGCTGTTCCATGGGAGAAAGATGAGGCTTTCTGCTCCTGTAAAGATTTACAGCCTTGGAAACCCTGTATGGGGTCACTATGAGTCAGAACCGACTCCACAGCACATAACCACCACCGCCACCATAGTGAGATCGGCTCTTGTCTAAATGATCAGATTCCTCACTTTCCTGAAATTTGTCTTTAGCAAAGTTTCTCTGTCTGTGGTTCCTGTTTGATGATGTCTAATTTGCCCAATCCTTTCATACTGGCAATGCTTCCATCCTTCCATCAGTCTGAGTGGCCTCCTGGAGCGTAAAGATTAGGACTAGAAACTTTGTCTTCATAGAAATAGAGATAAGATTGAGCACAGGAGAAAGCCAGCAGTTTCCTTTCATGATGAGGCTTCCATTTAAACCCCAGTACAGAATCCATACACATTATGGATTCCTGCTTCCTGCTGGAGAAATTTTTCCTTACACCAGTTTTTTCCATGAAAGCAGCTATCCTTCTTCACCTCACATCCTGTGAGTTTGGAACATTTTGTATCTCCATGTGGAAAAAATCAAGCTTACAAAAGTTTGGGGGGTAAAACAGGAAATTTCTGGATTCTGGAAACCATTTAAAAAAAACAAACAAACTTTTTTTTGTGTGATTTGGGTGAAAGTTTGCAGAGCAAGTTGGTTTTCCATTCAACGATTCATAGAATTGAGACATTGATTGCAATTCCCATAATATAACAATATTCTGCCCAATTTCTCCTTGTGTTTACTGTTCCTATTCTTACTTCTTTTCCTGTCCCTTCCTGACTGCTGTGCTTGATCATTTGGCAGATGCTACCTTGTGATCTCATCTAGTTGGTTTGGTTATTTTAGGGAGTGCATACTTCGCTGGTGTTATTGTTATTGTTCAACTTGTTGTTGTTGTTGTTAAGTGCCATCTAGTTAATTCCAACCCATAGCAACCCTGTATAGGGTTTCCAGGAGCAGCTGGTGACCTTGAAGCACCGACTTTGCAGTTCAAATGACTTTGCAGTCTGACGCATTAGCCCACAGCACCACACCAGGACTCCTTACTATGTTCACCTTACAGGCCTGTCTATTTTATGGCTGACAGTTGAGCCATGGCAGTGGCTTAAGGGTTAAAGAGTAATTAAAGTTCACAAGTCTCAATTAAACCAGGAAGCCTGGCGTTTTTTATCATATTGAGTTTTGTTCCACATTGTTCTTCCTCTCTACCCAGGACTTCCTGTTGTGATTCCTTTCAGAGCAGTCTGTAGTGGTAGCCAGACGCCAACCAGTTCTTCTGGTCTTGGGATGATGGTGGCTGGGGTTCCCAGGTCCATTATTCCTTTGGACTAATTATTCCCATTAAGATTTGATTTTCTTGGTTGTTCTTTGCTCCGAATAGGGAGACACCAACCTCAGATGACCATTCAGAAGTTTTGAAGACTGCAATCATATCACCAAAGTAGGATGCTGAATATTGTCTTTGTAGACTATGTTATGTCAATTAACCTTGCTATCCCATGAGACTATAGTTCTGAGTGTCCAGTCCCAGTGACTAATTCCCAAAGGTGTTTAATTATGGCTAAAAAGTTTTAATAACTTTGACTCTGTTGTTGTTGTTAAGTGCCACCGAGTCGATTGTAACCCATAGCGACCCTGTATACGGTTTCTGAGGAGCAGCTGGTGAGCTTGGGCCGCCGACCTTGCATTTCAAATGGCTTTGCAGTCTGGCGCAGTAACCCTCAGATATATAGATAAGTTCAAATAACTTCTTAAGTTCTTGGGAAAATGTCATTATCTTTTTTTTGGTCAAGTCAGTATTTTATTGGAGAACACACTCACAGACACATAATGATAACAAAGGCAGAAGACTTGAGACAGGTTGACCACATAGTGTTTCTAAAGGCATGCCTCACTTTATGAAAGATAGGTATCTGCCACATTAAGTTGACAAGTTAGATAACTTAAGAGGTAGTTTTGTTTTTGAAGAGGATTTAAGGCAATTCTAATCCCTGAGAAATATGAAATAGATGCAGATTTATGCATGGTTTCTGGAAACCCCACCCTTGTGTTAAATGGGGTCATTAGGTTTTTTGTTGTTGTTGTTGTTGTTAATGTTTTATTTTGAATTATGTGATAGTTTACACGGGAGAACATTAGTTTTACATTTGTTCTAGCGTATATCATTTCATTGCCATGGTTACAATCCCCTCCATGCATCATCAACCAACCAAAGCGTATACACTACAAGCCTGCATCATGGTCGTCAGCACACAGCCCCTCCCCCTCTCTGAATCTAAAGTCTCCAGCTGCTCCATCTCTCCACGTCATCATCTCTGCCTCCATCTCTGGCATCACTATTTCTCTGGGTAGGGTCCTGCTCTCCGCTCTTCTCCATTGATGGTCCTAGGGACCGCTGCTCCTAGGCTGGAAAGTTAATTACTCCCCTCCTTGCTATAAAACGTCTACCTTTACATTTCCAACCCTCACAATCAGTCCTGATAATTATTCACTATTGTATCACAAGAGACCTACCTGCATTTCCTTTCATCAGCCCCGCCTAGACAGATTAGATACTACTCAATGGAGATTCTACCTTTCTCCATGCCCTCTGGATCTAGGTTCCCTCTTGAAAGCTTGTAAGCCAGTCACTTCTTGCCTTTTAGCCCCCCGCCCCCCATTTTGGGTAGTCAATGTCCAAGTTGCCCATCCCTGTCTATTCTGTGTGTGGAGGGGGTGGGAATGATCCTTGCTGTAAGGATTTGTTTCCTCTTTTGAGCTACTGCATCTGAGGTGGTTAAAGCAGGTAGAAGAGACCACATTTCCCTTGCAGCTGCGTGGGAAGAGTGTTCACTAAGAGATAGGAGAAAGAGGTTGGACCAGTCCCAGAGCCCAGGGAACTGGTGTTGGGGAGAGCAGAAGGGAAGAGGAAGGGTCCTTCACCGCCCAGCAACCTGACTTTGGCACAGGAACACAGGTTCAGAAGCTCTTCTTCTGGTCTCTTGTCTGCTGGGTCTCACATCCTACTAGTCCCCAGCAGAGCCCCCTGCGGTGCATGCCTGTAGCAGTGTCAGCCTCAGACAGTTGCATCTGCTGACTGGGTGACACACAAGACCTTGTAGGACAACCATATGCTTGTCATGCACAGGGCAGTGGCCATGAAACTGAATACTGCTCTGGCCACGAGTCCACTCTGGTTGTAGCTCTGGAGGCTGCGATGATGGAGGGGATCAGAGGGAGCAGAGTGCCAATTAAATAATGCAGGAGTTCCAACTTGGGCCAGCTGATGCAGGTGAGCACGTGGTAGAAGCAGAAGAGATGAACCAGGTAAAAGACGAGGATCATTATCAAGTCACAAGTGGTGACCACTTAAAAGTAGCTGTAGGCACTGTAGTCCTTCCTCAGAGAACTCCTCACACAGGTGAAGGCAATCAGGAGAGTGACCATCTGCGCTGCTTTCAGCAGGGCCGTGACGGTGTGGGGATAGTTGAGGTCCAGCAGTCTCTCCGAGGAACTGCCCCACTGGGCTGGATAGCAAGATGTCCTGGGTCTCTGGGACTTCAGACATTTCAGCTTAATTCTCAGAAGTTTCGACAAATGTATCTCCTTTTTCTACAACTCAAAAACTAACACAAATGAAATGGCTGCTTTTATGTTCAAAAACCTGAATAGAATCATACCAACGTTTTATGCCCAAATTCTCTTTCGTTGGCACAACTGTTGTTGTTGTTGTTGTTTTCCCTAACAGCAGAGCATAAAAGACTTGGGGCAGAACTAAATACTAAGTCTAGTCAGGTATTTCTACAAAAGTTTGAATAATTTGGCTTGCCATTTGATGGGAAAGTTAAAAAAAACCTAGCAGCAGACTTCTGTGAACCCAGTATGTGGGCAGACCAGTCCTCTGCTTGGCCTTCAGAGAGCCAGACTGCTCTTGACCTCATGCTTTGCCATGGAGCCCCAGTGTCGTGATGGTGCCCATGCCACATGAACATTGAATATTGCCAAATGTACCACGCCACAGCAGACTAAACATATGGCATGGTGACTGACCTCAAGGAACATATAGACTAGTTAGGATAAAATATAGGTTTCTCAACCTGTTTCCTACCCATATAAGTTTGGGGGTCCAAGTGCCATTTTTTTTTCATTTTGTGCTTTCTCTTTCCCTTCCCATGTTAGTATGATTCTTTGAAAAACTTTAGGTTTTATATCAATCAATACATAATCAATTGCATCAGACAATATACTATCTTCGAGATAGCCCCTTCTCTATTTACTCTGTGAAGCTGTTGGGGGACAATACTCCTAAGCTCTTTAAGGGTTGTTTGACATCTTGGAAAGGTCT
>NW_006408783.1:1754623-1760025 GCF_000296735.1 Chrysochloris asiatica
TGGATTTGCCTGAGAGGAATTCAGAAGAATGATATGGAAAGAAATTCAAATGCTCTGAAAAGGGGTGGAGGAAAACAAGGAAGAAGTCAGGAAAGTACTACAAGAGCAATCAAACAAGATCGATACAGCATTGGAAACAATTCCAAAACCTGCAAAAAGAGGTCCAGGGTACACCCCACAGGACTGGGGGGCGGGCCTGTGGGGTGCACCCTTTGGTTATTTGATGATGCATGGATGGGATTGTAATCATTGCATTGAAACGAAATACAATATAATGAATGTAAAACTGATGTTCTCCCTTGTGAACCCACATAATTCACAACAAAAACTTAAAATTAGAAAAGCTACTGTGATGACTAAGCCTGGCTATCTCCCTCTCTTTGTGATGAGGTGGGTTAAGTCTTTTACTTAGTGATGGGAGAGCTGGTGCTGGGCAGATAAAAGCGATGTCAAAAATGTACACAAGAAGTAACTAGTTGTTGCTAAATGCTGTCGAGATGGTTTTGACCTGATAGAGTTTAGCTTGAGCCACAAACCTTGTAGTTCAAATGGTGTTGCAGTCTGGCACATTAACCCACAGCACCATATCAGGGCTCCAGGAAGTAAGTAGAGAATGAACAAAAGCAATACGTGGATAAGGGAACAATTTCCAAACTAGGGATATTAAAAATATATAAAGAAGATGAAAATGAAAACACTCTATGTAAAACTCATAATTCAGTTAAGAAGCATTGGATGCTTCTAAGGGGTGAGGTGTGGTTCTTACCCCCCATGTTGGAGACTTAGGCTTCATTGTTGTCTTGTGCTCCTCATGCAGAGCCACCAGCCATTTGTCAGTGGAGACTTGTGTGTTGCAATGATTTTAACTAGCTTCATTCAGCTTGTAGTTTTCAGCAGAGCTTTCAGGCTAAGATGGACTAAGTTTGTTGTTGTTAAGTGCCATTGAGTCAGTATTTAAAGAAAGGCATGATGATACACTTTTTTGGGGGTAGGGTGGGTAGAAGTAAGGAGTAAGGGTTAGGGCTAAGACTATGGCTAGGTCTAGAGTCCTGGTGTGGCGCTGTAGGATAAGCATGGGACTACTAACTTCATGGACTATGTTCAAACTTACCAGCAGCTCCTTGGGAACCCTACACAGGGCAACTATGAGTTGGAACCAACTTGACAGCACTTAATAACAAGAACAACAGGCTAGCCCTTGGATTTGGTTTAGGCCTAGGGTTATGGTGAGGACTGGGCTAGTGTTTAAGACAAGGTTGGGCTACTGCTAGGAGTAAGGCTTGGTCTAGTTTTTAGGGTTACTGTTAATTACTTTTGCTTAATTCTTTTTTTGTTTGTTTGAAATCTTGATTTCCTCTTCATTTGGAAATTCTTTAACTATATTATTCTCTCTTTTCACTCTTTTTTTTTTCTTCCTCAACTGTATCTCTGGTTTATCATTTTCAGTCTTGCAGTTCTGTTTTGTGATCATGGTGGCTCCATATGATAAGCACTGGACTGTGAATCACAAGGTCCGTAGCTGTAGCCCGCCAGCTATTCCATGGGTGAAAGATGAGGCTTTCTGCTCCCCAGAAGATTTAAGGCCTCAGAAACCCCATACAGGGCTTCTCTGAATTGAAACTGACTTGATGACACATAACAACAAGAAGTTATGTTTTGCTTTTTAGTCCTGGTGTGGCACTGTGGGTTAATGCGCCAGACAGCAAAGCCATTTGAACTGCAAAGTTGGCAGTTCAAGCTCACCAGCTGCTCCTTAGAAACCCTATACAGGATCGCTATGGGTCAGAACCAACTCAATAGCACTTCACAACAATATATCTGGGTTAGACTAGGTGGTATTGTCATGTATGGTGGTCTCAGTTTGTTGTCTGCTGTTGTTGATTCTCTGTCCAAAAAATTCTTTTCAGTATTTTTTGTAAGGTTGGTATGGTTTTTATAAATTCTTTTAATATGTATCTGAAAATGACCTAAATTTACCATCATTATTTGATGGACAGTTTAGCTTGATATAAGTAAGATTCTTTTTTTGTGTGTTTTTTCTAACTTTTTTTGTGTGTGAGTTCAATGAAGGTATACAGAACAGATCCAAATTCAACAAATCATACACCTCATGCCATTACAGTGATTTCAATCCACTCCATATACCATCAGTTAATAATATTTCCCTCTATTCACTTGATTTATTTAAAATTTTTATTGTGAATCGAGTGATAGTTTACATGGGAGAACATTGATTTTATGCTCATCCTATGGTATTTCGTTTCACTGCAATGATCATAATCTCCTCCCTGCACCATCATTCAACAGTATTTGCTTCTATTCCACCCCCGCCCCCCACTTTGTTTTGAAGGTACAAAGAGCACTCAGGAGTATATAATCATTTAAACAACCAAAGGGCATATTCTGCAAGCCTGCCTCCTGGCTGCCAGCACACAACCTTTCTCTTTCCATGAGTCTAGAGTTCTCAGCTGCTCCCTCTCCATGTCCTCATCTCTGCCTCCATCTCCATTGTCGCTGCTTCTCTGCATAGGGTCCCATATTCTGATCATGCTCTTCTCCCTAGATAGTCCTAGGGTCCTCCATTCTTGGACTGTAAGATTAACAACTCCCCCCTTTTTGTTATAAAACTTCTACCTTTACAGTTGTGACAATTACAATTAGTCATAATAACAGTTATTCACTATTGAATCATAAGAATCATATCCCCATTTCCTTTCATCAGACCCATTTAGACAAGATGAGAACTATTCAGTGGGGACTGTACACTCTGAAACTGAACTCCCTCTTGAAAACTTGTAAGCTAGTCACTTTGTGCCTTTATAGTCCCCTGCCCCACCCCCCCAAATTTTAGGTAGCCAATGTCTAAGTTGCCCATCCCTATCTACCCTGTATACCGAGGACTGACATATGATTATTGGTTGGCAGTTGTTGTCTTTCAGTTTTATATATGTCTTTCCATTGTCTTCTTGCCTGAATAATAAATTTTTGCTGAGAAATCAGAGTTTATTCTTAGTAGTTCTCCTTTTTGTTTTTCATGACCTATTCTCAGGATTCTTTCCTTGTCTTTGGTTTTAAAAGTTTTATTATAATATGTCTTGGTGTTTTTCTTTTGGGGTCTATTCTGTTTGGAGTTCTTTCAAATTCTTGAATGGCTAACGTCTCGTCTTTCATGATGTTAGGCAAGTCTTGTTCAACAACTCCTGGACAATATTTTCTCTCTTTTTTTTGGTCTCTTCCTATTCTGGAATTCCAATTTCATGTAAATTATTCCTCTTGATAGTATCCTACATAAATCTTAGCTTTCTTTGGATTTTTAAATTTATTTTTTCTGATTATTCCTCTAGCAGATGAATATTGACAAGATTTTTCTTCAAGCTTAGTAATTTGGCCTTTCATTGATGCAATTCTGATTCTTTGCCCTTTCTATGCATTATGTGTCTCTGAGGGCTTAGTGTTTTTCATCTGGGTTCTAATTGCTGTTCTTTTATGATCCCGCTTTCAAATTTATTTTGTCAGTTTGTTTCTGCATTCTTCTGTTGTTTGTCTGTGTTTCATCTGCAGTGTTCTTGATCATCCTCATAATCCGTTGAAGTTGCCTAAATAGTTTTCTTTTAAATTCCTTATCTGGTAGTTCTGATATCGTTTCTGGTGTTCTGTTTTCTGACTGGGTTTTATAGTTCCTTGTTTTGGCCACTTATTTCTTCTTTTAAGCTGAAACTGCCTGTTTTCTCAGAGACATTGTGAAGTTGGTTTTGTATTTAATTGATGATTATATATTGGTATGTTCTCAGGCACTCACCACCTGTCTCCTGGAGGATGTGATAGAGATTGGAAGTGTGAACACAGCTCTCTGTTCACTGTCTATGGAGTGTAGTTCAGGGTAGGTTCATGCACACTATGCCTGGTACCCAACTCCAGGCAGAGAAGAGGCTGCCCCAGAGGAGGTGCCACTGGCTGCTGGGGTGGTGACAGCGGGGATTGGCTGTGCCCCTGGATACCAGGAGGGCACAGGAACAAGGGAGAATTTGCACCCCCTTTCTGCCAACCTCTGGCCACCTCCTGTGCCTGTAGGCCACTATCTCAAGACACTTGCAGAAGTTCAAGATGGCCATGACACTCCAAGCTAACCCACCGTCCTTTCATTTTTCTTCTTTTTCACTGTTCTTATTCATTTTCTTCACTTGGCACTTAATCCCCCTCACTACCCTATCCTCTGATGCTCAGGGTTCCAGGATCACCATCTGTATCTGCTCCCTCATTTCCCACGTCGTTCTTGTGGAGGGCCGACTCAGTGTGTCTGCGTATTCTGTCTTCTTACCCTGGAAGCCTGTTTTGGTAAAATACTTCTGAAAGTCAGCCAATGAAAACCTGATGGATCATGGATTTGGTACAGGACTGGGTGGTTTTTTCTTCTATTATGCTTGGGGTCACCATGAATTGGGGTCAACTCCATGGCAGCTAACACCAGTAGCAGCAACAACTGTTTCCAAGCAGTTTACTAGATGAGATGGGGCCCAGTGGCAAATTAGACACAGTCCCTTCTTCCCCAAACCTAAGTCTCATGGATGAGTGAGAGATTGCCTCCGATTGCAGAGACTTTTGTCCTCATCTTCTCAAGGATGCAGGTAACCCTTTGTCTGTCTCTGACTGAGGCTGTGCCTAGGAGGACCTTGTGTTTTTGACTCAGGAGGAACTAAGCCCGTCAGTTGGTTATTATTATAGATAAATAATATAGGGCTGATTGGACTAGATCTTGCTATTGAATTGGTGATGGATGAATTCAGTTGACAGAATTAACTCTTCTATTCCTACATGAAGTGACAATTAGGAGTAATTAAGCTTATTCAACCTGGAATAGTCAGCATTTGAAAAACATCTTTGAAGAGTCATCTTTATCCTACTTTTAAAAGTATTTATTCATTTATATATTTAGTTTAAATTTTGTTTGTTTTTTTTTAGTTGCGGTGAAATGTTTAATACATACAATGAGCTATGAGATGTTTAATACTTGTTTTTGCACTGTAAAATCAGCAAAGACAGCCAAGCCTGCTGAGTGAAGGGCCCTGGAACTGGGGTCACACACCTGAGTGTGTGTGGGGCCAGTCTGCCTTTGTCCTTCTGTCCTGTTGTCTGTTCTTGAACATCAGTTTCATCTTGGATAAACTAGGACGCACATTGCCTATCCTGCTGTGTGGTTGGAAGGTCAAATGTGATAGTAGGTGTGAAGTGTCTACACTGTACCTGTGCCCAGGTATTCAATAATTATAGATTACCTTTTCTTTCTTTGCCCCCTGCCCTCAGCTTCTCCATGTTAGTGAACACTGTGTATAGTATGGTTCCTCCCTGATAATCTTTTTTTTTTTTCTCTTTTCGCCCCCCTTTTTTTTTTAATTTAATGTTTT
>NW_006408783.1:1763169-1778234 GCF_000296735.1 Chrysochloris asiatica
GGTATTCTGTGTTGTTGTTGGCGGAGCTCTCTGCTATACGTCCACCCAATCCGCCATCTTGATTGTTTTCCCCGCCTGATAATCTTTTTACTGTTATTTTCCATCAGTTTGTATGCATAAAATAAGATTGAATGATTTGATTTCTTATTTTCTATTTGGTAAGAAGCTTATTTGCCAAGAGCCTGATTTCATTTGATCTTTTTTTAAAAAAAATGAGAACTGAGGTAAAGCAATATGTCCTAAGATATGCAGAGTATAATGAAGCATTTAAAGCTGGACTGCTCCTTGCGTCTTCTCCTAGAAAGCCACCTTGTTTTTATGCCATCTGAATTTTATAATTTTGAATCTCTCATTTTCTGTCTAATGTTTTGATATATGATACCAGGTGAAGTTGAGAAAATGAATTTGAAACCCTACTTGGGCTTTGCAAGAATTGGGTTATTCTGGTTCTGAGGTTGGAAGGAACCAAATCAAGGAAAGAGAGAGATGGGAAATTTATGGACTACTAAAAAGACTGAAAAAAGACAAGGAAAGATTGAAAACCGATCTGCATTCTGGTCGTTTCTTTGTGGGCTTCTGCTGTTTTGTGACCTGTATCCTCCGGGCCAGAGAGAGTTAAGGGGCAGTCCCTAGATGACTATTGAATCATTCCATTTAAAAGTTATTTTAACAGCATGACGTCCCTTTTCTAGGCATAATGGAATGCCCTGCTCCTTCATAGAGCTCTTCATAAAGTATTGCTCATTTGTTTTCTTTTTAAACTCTTCGGTTAATTAATTAAACTTACATCCTTTCTAATACAAACAAACCCAAACACCAGCTACCGATACACTCTGGGTGGCAGAGAGGCAAACATTTTGAGTGACTGTCCCCTTCTAGAAGTAACAAACTCCACTACCCGTGTCCTGTATTTTTGCACAGGTTGGAGCCCTGTGCAAAAATGTGCAAGTCTGTGGCTTGAGGTGGCTCCAGGCTCTACCAGTTGATCCAACCAGTTCTTACTCCCAAGCTAAAAAACTAAAACCAACTAGTTGTCATCTAGTGTGTTGTGACCTATGGCGATCCTGTGTGCATCAGAGTAGAATGTTCCAATGGCTGCATTTTCAGAGGTGGATCACCAGAACTTTCTTCCAAAGTTAGCAGCATCTTTCGGTCAACAGCTGAGTGCTGTACTGTTTGTACCATCAAGGGATCCATCCCACTCATGAACTAATGGAGGCTTACAAGTAAGATGTGAATATGTAAAATGCTCTAGAGACCCTGTCTTTGGGAGATGATTTGTGACTCATTTGGGTGGGTGCATGGGGTTAAAGTTATCTAGGGACGTTTAAACAGATTTCCTATAAGAATGAGAAACAGAAATCTTTATGGCATTTTTGAATGTTTTACCAAGGTCTTCATTTGGGTGAAGGTAGGCACTAGGCAAGCCCAAAGGACATCCATTAATTCAGGATAGAAAGTTATAGAAGGAATTGTTCTCCTTTGCGTTGATGCTGGTGCTGGTGGCTGGGGGCTCTGTAGTCTGTTTGTGTGCCCAGTAATCTTGATGTAAATTTGAACTAGCCAGAGGAACCAAGTCCTGCCTCCTCTGGCTAGCTTTATTCTTACTGAGCCATTGGTGTGGGACCCTGCAGTGGTTGTGTTTTGCCAATGGTGGAAAAGTAGACTGGATAGGTAAACATGACAAAGTGTTTATAGGGATTGTATAGGGAATAGTAAAATAATAAGCAGTGAAAAGTAGCAACGTGCTTAGTGATCTTTGAACTGCCAACAGTCTACAGACTCCACAAATTGAACACCTTTCAGTTTTGTGCGTTACCTACACTGGCTGCCTGTCACAAGACCACAGTCTTTATACAATTCTGTGCCTTCCTTACTGTGTCTTCTCATCCTAGTCTGAGGATCACTTACTATTACTTTTGTTTTCTACCAAATCTTTTATTAAGAAAAAGAAGAAAAAAGACCCTGAATTTGTGGCAATCCAAGATGTTCAACCTAAGATCCAAAGACTAATTATATTTTCTCTACTTTTATAAATTCTTGATCTTTGTTAACATGGTGGTCTAGCTCCTCTTGTTTTATGTCTACTGCAATGCATGATACCTTCTTTCACCCAGCAACTCAAGCAAGAACAACTGGGAACCAACCGGGACTCTCACCCCTCCCTGAAGATGGAGTCACTACATCTGGTAGAAATGATCTCCTCCATTTCTTTTCTTCTGTCCTTCTTCTCTTGCCCAGGCTCTACTTGATGTTTCCCCGTGGCTTCCCTTCTCATTCTTCCCCTCATCCCCATTCATCCATTACATTTTAATAACCAGCCTTCTGTTTCTAAAATGCCTGTAGGATCACTTTCCTTCTTTAGCTCTCTCTATGTCCTGGTGTGACACTGTGGGCTAATGTGTCAGACTGCAAAGTCGTTTGAACTGCAAAGTCAGTGGTTCAAACTCACCAGCTGCTCCTTGGAAACCCTGTACAGGGTCGCTATGGGTTGGAATCAACTCAACGGCACTTCACAACAACAACATGGTTAACACAGTTTTCAGGTTAAATGTTAAACTTGTTTATAATCTCATCTTCTTGATCTCACCCTTACCGTTCTGTTCCTTCCCTACTTTGAGCACTTTGCCTCGAGTCCTTCAGTCATCCCTAAAGGCTTTTTTTACATGTGTTTTACACGTCGGCCTGGACTCACTCCCTTTCTTTACCTCAGACCCTATAAGCCTATGGAGACTGTGTATCTGTGTCGCTCCTTTGGCTGCTATGCACATCTCCCTGCCCTCTTAAATATTACCTTGTAATACGGGTGTTGACTGTCCTCTGGACTAAACCGTAAGCTGCCTGGGGAAGAGAAAGAGACCCTTTCAAACTTTAACTTCCGTCCCTAACACCTAGCATATTTCCTGGTCAAGCAATGCTTGTTGAATGGCGAAATGAATGTTCAAAATACATATATGGTCATTATTACTTTATCATGTTATTCAAACTCAGTATGACTACAACTAATAGAATCACAAAATAGCAAGTCAGGTCAGCAGAGTTAAAAACCGGACAACAAAATCCCATTTTGCTATTTACTAGCTGCGTGAACTTGGATAAATTACTTAATCTTTTAAATGGGATAGTTGGGTGATTTTGAGAAATGAACTAGCCCATGTGATGTTTTTGGAGTATAGATAACACTGAATGAATTTTAATTATTACCATTATGTTGTTTTGTTGTTGTTAAGTGCTGTCAACCTGGTTCTGACTCATAGTGACCCTGTATAGGGTTTCTGAGGAGTGGCTGGTGGGTTTGAACCACCAACCTTGCAGTTCAAACCGACCTTTTGGTCCAGTGCATTATCCCATAGTGCCACACCATCACCAGTAAAATATTTAGGAATTTTGGGTCTACTTAGGTAGTCTTCTAAGCCTGATGTCTATGTTTTACTCTTCAAATTTGTTGGTTTTAGTGAACGTTACTGTCTTAGCAGTAGCTGGGATACCTTAGAGTGCCTAGTTTGATGTCTTTTGAGACTAGAGAAAAATCTGAAAGTCCAGAGCAGAGAACCTCTTGAATAGCTCACAGTAAGACAAACAGTTATTTTCCGTCACAGCGTGTGTTGGGTGGAGTGACCTTTAGTAGTTGATGGCGGTGATTTAGCATGAGAGACAGTTTTCCACTTGACCTTTATACGGTGTGCCGGCTTGTCTTCCAACACAAAGTAAGTCACAATCGACAGGCTTGATAGAACACTAACATGACAGAGGCTTCTTGTTTGCAAGGAGATAGGCATTGGGGCAGCCCGTTAACTATAGAAGGTGGTGACTTTCCATATCCGCAGCTGGCAGAGAAACGACTACCACCTCAGTGACTGTCAGAGTTCTTAGTGTAATTAGTTCCTCTGAGAGTTTATTTCTAAATGGGATTTGCTCACAGTGAATAGTGAAGACCATGGACTTGATTCCTCTGCACGTACACCTTTCTATGCTTTGGACTTTTGTCTTTCTGTTTGCTGTCTTTCTTTTGCTTCTTGTATTTTCTATTGCTTCAATTTAGCCTTCTCCTGAACCTGACTGTCTCCCTTTAGCTTTTTACCATTGGACTGTTTGTCTTTTGATCCTTTTCTACATGGAAGCTAAAATATTCAAATATTGAATTTGTTCCTTTTCTCAGACAGTTACAGTTCTCAGAAGCAGGTAGAAAATGTGTTCACCTTAGTTTTGCAGGTTTAGTGAAGGAAGCCACTCCTGAGATTGTAGTCTTAGTTAACTGCTTTGATAATTCAAGTGATTCACGTCACATCTGAAATGTTAGGCTGCTAATGGAAAGACTGTTGATTCAAACCCACCAGCTGCTCTGAGGGAGAAAGATGATCTTTACAGTTCTATTCTGACCTACACGGTCACTCTGAGTTGGAATTTACTCAGTGGCAGTAGATTTATCTCTCTTTTCTTTTTGCTTTTATTAATTTTTTTTTTTTTTTAGTTTAGGAAGCCAGTGGCAAGATTATATTTTTATTTGGGGTGGATGGAAACAGTTGGCACCAATCATAGAAATTAAAAATGGGAAGCAAACATGCCATTCTGGAACTTTCCCTATTGATTGCCCAGAGCCATATCTGCCAGGATGGGCAAAATCACATCTTCACCTGTAAAATGGGTGCAATAGCATGGTTTTACTCACCTCACTGGGCTGATGTGAGGGAAAAATGAAACAATTGATATGAAAAACATATTGACAGCAGATACAAAAAATGTGTGTACTGATGGGGGCTGTTCCTTTAATAAATAGACCTGTATATCCTTGTCTCTGGTTGGAGAGCTATGGCTCATTTTTTCTGCTTTGTAATCTTTTCACACTAAAATGTCCTTATGTACGCAGTACTTTTATAATCCTTAAGTTGGGCAAAAGTGGGAATAAAAAACTGGAAGAAAACATTTTTTGAATGCTTTAGAAAGTTGTTGTTGTTGTAGTTAAGGACCTTTGAGTTGGTTCCAACTCTTAGTGGCCCTGCATGGGGTTTCCAAGGAGTGACTGGGGAGTTTGAACCACCAACCTTGCAGTTCAAACTAACCTTGTGATCCATTGCTTACCCTATAGAGCCATTCCAGGACTCCTTTAGAAATTAGAAATGTAATGAAGTCCTCAGAACTACAGTTGAGGGCTTGGTCTTATGATGCAAGTAAGCAACTCTCACTGGGATTTTTAATATTTTATGCATATTTTATATTTGCAAACACTTCCAGATAATCAAAAATTCACTTGCACCTTTGAATATGAGTTCTGTTTGTATCAAAACAGGAATAAGTATGTAAATCTTACATTTTTCTTAAAGATTTTATGAAATGAAGTATGAACATATCTCATATGTTCACATATATCACATGTCAACGTAAAACTGGCAACTTGCGTCTACACCTCTGCAGCATTCTTCTATTTTTGAGTCAACATATTTTCTTCAGAATGCTTAAAGACTTTGGTCTTCAAACTGTGTCTGACAAGTCCCAGAGATGCCTTCTGGAAGGTCATCACACAGAATACCTTGGGTTTTCTGTGTGGACTTCTATTTCTGTAAGATTTCATCTTAACAGGGTTTCATTGTTCAAAAACAAAGCAAAACAGACAAAAACAGAGAAGTAAACAAAGATGCTTGGGAAACACTGTCTTTAAGAATTAAAAATGGTACCTCCAAAACTCTGAAACCATGTTGAGAAGAAGGAAAGATTTCTCTTAAATCCAGATGTCTCAAAAATATGAATATATTTAATGGATGCCAGATTCTTTGTGGCACTGTGAGTTAATGTGCCAGACTGCAAAGCTGTTTGAACTACAAGGTCGGTGGTTCAAGCTCACCAGTCGCTCCTTGGAAACCCTATGCAGGGTCGCTATGGGTCAAAACTGACTCGACGGCACTTATCAACAACAACAACAACAGACTCTTTTGAATCCAGAATGATAGAATGCTAGAGGTGATCAGCCTAGGAGGATCACAGTTTTTTACTCTAATCAGGTCTGAACTGTGAGGACGGGATTGCCCAGCATGCTTTGTTATAAGACAAATCCTTCTAATTATCCACATGACACGAGTTCTTTTGATTAGCTCTTGCAAGCATGGCTTTCTAGCATAAACATCAGTGTGCTTCAAAGACTGTTAGTCCCAGTCAAGGGTGTTATTCTGTGTCCATTTCATTTAGAGATATTCATATTCTTCTTGGCAGCTGGAACCAATTGCTTTGGATCCATCATGCAAACCTCAATATCCTGAACCAAACTCCTGTTATATGAAACCCCTCAAATTTAAATAAAACAAAATAGATAGATATCTGCACAGAGTCCATTGTTACTCCTGTAGACACAGTGAAAAACAAACAAAGACTCAGGAAGAAGACCATGTTCCTTTAAGGTAAGAGTGGCACCTGGGCTCCTCTGTCCCCTGTATTTCTTTCTTTCTGGGTGGCAGCTGTTTGGACATGGCTTGTGGACCTGAGAAAAGTCTAATGGGCATTCATACCCATTCTCCAGCTTCTCCACTCAATTCCTGGTTTGGCATGACTTGGAAAACCACTGTTGTTCAACATCTATGTTTGAAAAATTAGATTTTTTTTGTGTGTGTGCAGGGGGGACCACCCAAAAGTGAATGGGAAACATATTATGATTACTGTTAGTTATGGGAAATGAAAATTTCAGGAGCTTTAAGAGCGTCCTTTAAGACAACGTGGTTGGTCAAGTATTATTGTTGTGAGTAGCCCTTGAGTCAGTTCCGACTCGTAGTGACCCCTATGCGCGACAGGATGAAACACTGCCCGGTCCTGTGCCATCCTCATAATTATTATGTTTGAGCCCATTGCTCAAAATTATAGACCAGCAATCATGAAGAAAACTCTCAATGAAATGGGTTGACACAATAACCCCACAGAGGACTCAAATAGACCAGTGATCATGAAGATGATGCAGAACTGGGCAGCATTTCAGGCTCTTATAAGATGGAGTCCTGGTGTGGCGCTGTGGGTTAATGTGCTGGACTGCAAAGTCGGTTTGAACCGCAAGGTCAGTGGTTCAAGCTCACCAGCTGTGCCTCGGAAACCCTGTACATGGTCGCCATGGGGTGAAACAGGCTCAAAGGCACTTAACAAAAACAACATACATAAGATTCCCCTAAGTTGGAGCTGACTTGACAGTAACTAACAATAGGACCATAGTAAGGAATTGTTTTCTTCTTGGGGGCAGCATATACTAAGTGCAGGCAGAACAGCTGACAGGAAGTGATCTTCTACACAGACTCAGGTCTAAAGGAGAATGTAGAAATGCCATTCTTCTTAAAATGTTATGAGGTAAGATACAGTGGAAATGGGTTTATTCTTCCCATACAACTCATTTTTGGTTCAGTATTGCTGAGAGTCATTCTTATTGTATAGTTTCATCCGTGCATTAAAGGTGATATTTGCTCTTGCAAGTTTTATAAAGATCACTTCTTTGATAGTCTGTCCAGAGCAAGCTTTTTATTTATTGATTTTTATTGGTCCCATTCTGGTGTGTAACTGTATACATTGATCACTTTTGTCTAATCAGTCAACTTTTGGCCATTGGTCAGTTTTGATTTCAAATAAAGGCTCTCCTAGTCCTCGCCTCCACCTCCCTTGGAATATGGACTTTTGGAGCCAACAGAGGCTCCTTGTGGTGAGGGAGGGCAGGCACCGGTGTTGTACTCATTCTTTCCGTCTTCTTCTGTATCTGAACCTGAGCAATGTCAAGTGTCTGGTGGCGAGCTTGTTGTACCCAATGTTGATGTCTGGACAGTGGTTCTCTAGCGCATTAGTTTTCACAGTTTTTGGCAATGACCTACAGTAAGAATACACTGTGACCTATATACAAGGGGAAATCAAAAGGTATTGTTAAAAGAGTCCTAGTTCATACCTGCTAGAGTTTATTACAAGTAAAATATGTTTTAAAGCATGTTTTTGTGATTGGTAGATGACTGCAGGCAAGTTCTCTCAGTGGTACACTTTTCTTAGTCTAATTAAGGTGTCTTTGAAAAGAAATCAAATCTAAACAGTGGCTTCCAAGAGTATTTGCTACATCAGTTAACTTCAAGGGAGTGAAGTCAGCTCAGAAGGTTATGACGACTGGATTTTGGGATCTCAAAGGACACACGATGATTACAAGGGCTTATTGTGAAGTTTTGTTTTTTTTTTACCAAGTTTTTATTGTGAATTGAGTGATAGTTTACATGGGAGAACTTCGGTTTTACACTCATTGTTTCATTGCGATGATTATAATCCCCTCCATGCAACATCATTCAATAGTATTTGCTTCTGTTCCCTCTGTTTTTGTTTTTTTTTTTTTTTTTGAGGGTGGGCTGTACACCAAAATACTACTCAGGACTGTATAATCATGTAAACATTTAAACAACTAAAGGGTACATTCTGCAAGCCTGCCTCCTAGCCACCAGGAAAGTCTTTCTCTTTTCATGAGTCTAGAGTCCTCTCTGAGTCAGCTGCTCCCTTTCATGAGTCAGCTGTTCCCTCTCTCCATGTCCTTATCTGTTGCCTCCATGCCTGGTGGTGCTGCTTCTCTGGATAGGGTCCCACATTCCACTCATGCTCGTCTACCTTGATTGTCCTAGGGTCCTCTATTCCTGGACTGCAAGGTTACTACTCCCTCCTCTGTGTTACAAAACTTCAATTAGTCATGATGCCAGCTACTCACTATTGAATGGTAAGAATCTTATCCCAATCTCATTTCACCAGACCAGTCTAGATAAGATTAAAACTATTCAGTGGGGATTCTGCCTTCCCCCACCCACTCTGAAACTAAACTCCCTCTTGAAAACTTGCAAGCCAGTCACTTCGTGCCTTTATAGGATTCTCCCCCCACCCCATTTTAGGTAGCTTATGTCTAAGTTGCCCGTTACTATCACCCCTGCATACAGAGGGGGTAAGATGAAGACTTCTGCCCTCTCAGCTGGTATTATTGTGAAGTTTTAAGAGACATAAAAAGTGCAATAAGGAGAAAAAGTCCAAGAAAGTTGCATCAGGGAATATTTTCCCCATCACAACAGTGCCCCTACTCATTCTTTGGTGACTCTAAGGGCGCTCCTATGTGAATTTTGATGGAAAGCCTTTCCCTATCCGCTTTGAAGCCCTGATCTTGCCCCTTCCAACTTCTTCTTGCTCCCCAAACTCAAAGAACATTTTAAAAGAGCATAATTGAGTCCCTTGAAGATACCCAAACTTCTGTTTTGACATGGTGTAAATACTTTGGGGGGAAGGGTTAGAGCGATGGAAACACTACCTTCAGATGGAGATGGAGATGTCCAAAGCAATAGCTTCACATTTGTATATTTCTGTTTAATAAAGGTTTCTATGATTTAATAGCGATACTCTGTGACTTACCTTTATCTATTAAAGCAAAGAAGCAACCCACTCTGCTACTGTACTGATTCTGTCCTAGTTCATTAAAAGGAAAGGTTGGTCTCTATCATTTAAACTGATGTTGCCACTCAGTGCTGCTCAGGGTCCTCCAATGATGCTTACTGCTCAGCTGGCACACCTCTGTAGATGGGATACTAGTAGTGAAGGATGCTGTCTCTTGGGATGCCCACAGGCTCTGCCTGCCAGCCTGGGTCTTTGGGAGACTGTTGTCAAGTGCCATTGCGTCAGTCCTGCGTGCCTTATAATAAATATAGGGTTTCTGCTGGTCGACGGGTGGCTTGAACTGCCTGTCTTGCAGTTAGCAGTCCAGTGCTTATTCCCCAGTTCACCACACCAGAACTTCTTTGGGAGACTAGAAATCCTAAATCTTCAGGAAGCAACAGGGCTACCAGGGACAGCTTTGGTCTTTTCCGGACTTCTCTCTTCTCGTGAGCGATTCTGACCTTGTTTGAAGGTGGTAACAGAGGGGGCCTGTTACCTCTAGGATTTTCCAAACTTTAACCCAGTTAATCCTATTTTCAGACATTCTCACACTTCAAGACAGTTTTCTTGAGATCTTTAATCTAAGGGAAAGCAACAGTGACCAATAACTCCTACCCCTGTTGGAGAGGGGCAGGAAAAAGAGTCCTTTGGGTGCCTTGAGCTCTATTCCTCTCCCAGAGATGGCCTTTTCTCTTTCTTCGCTTAGAGCGGGTTGTGGTAGAATAGGTAGAGTTGGTTGTCTACACAGAATCTGCTGCAAATCCATCGGTTGTCTTCTTTTCTTCTCTACTACAGGAAGTGACCCATGTCTTAATACCCTGCTTTGACTGGAAGCCCTCTATCCATGTTGTTACATTTGTGCTTCATATCTTCAGAGAGGATTGTGTTGTTAACTGCCGTTGAGTTGCTTCTGACCCATTGCGACCCTTTATAGGGTTTCCGAGGAGCGGCTAGTGAGTTTGAACCGCTGACCTTGTGGTTCAAACTGACCTTGCAGTCCAGCACATTAACTCACAGCACCACAGCAGGACTCCAGAGAGGATTGGATTGATGCAGAAATGGGCATGGGACCCCTGGTTACCATGGGTTATGAATAAAGTCCCCAGTGACCTTGGTGGACAGGCTATATATAGTCAATGGGGACCCAAGACTCTACAATACTTCTCGTGTTCTTACTCCACAGGACACTCCCAAGGATAAAAGTGGCATTGTCCCAGTTTGCTGGAAAAAGTTAAGTTCATGCTGCCTACGCTGTTCTGTTGTACATAAGGTCTCTATGAGTTGGTATTGACTCAATGGCAGCTAACAACAATGACAAACTGGATAAAGTGTCCTTTGGGGTTGGGATCCAGGATTCTGAGGAAGCAGTAATGGCCAAGTGGGACTGGTGTCTTGAGGACATGAGAGGGACTCTGTGATTGCTGGGGAGACTGACAACTGGATTTAATTGTTGGGCCTGGAATGAAATGTTGCGGTCTAGCTTTGCTGGGGTGTGGCTGGCAGGAACAGGAAGCCAAAGGCAGGAATTTGACCAGAAGAAGCCTTGCAGTCTCTCTATGGTGATGGTGGTGATGTGCTCTGGAGTTGGTTCCGACTCATAGTGACCCTGCAGAGGTTTTCTGAGGTATAAATCTTAACAGGGGCAGAAAGCCCCATCTTTCTCCCATGGAATAGCTGGTAGTTTTGAACTGCTGACCGTGACATTAGCAGCCCGATTCACAACCACTACACTACCAGAGCTCCTTAGTCTCCCTATGGCCATATCTATGAGCAGAGTCTAACAGGAGCCCACTACAAAGTTAGACATGGATTTGATTGGCAGAGACCCAGTTCCAGCATCCCAAAGCAGAAGGTAAAAGAGCACAGAATTTTTATTAATTGACATAGTTTATTAATTGACATAGCTGCCAGGTGACATGACTTTTCCATGTTTGTGTTCTGAATCAGTTGAGAAGCACCATAAAGGAGTCCTGGTGTGGTACTCCAGGGTAAACACTAGGGTAAACATTAGCTGCTCCTCAGAAACCCGAATTTGGGTTGCTATGAGTTGGAACCGACTTGACAGCACTTCACAAAATCAACAGCAAGGGCAAAAGCAGATGGAACTCTGAATATCAGCACTGTTCATTGTAAAGACAACGTGGTAGAATGTGGCTTAGGTACACAGGAACAAATTAGAATGATCCACACAGCCAGGTCAAGGAGCTCTGGTAGCGCAGTGGTTACGAATTGGGCTGTAAACCGCAAGGTCAGCAGTTCGAAACTACCAGCTGTTTTGCAGGAGAAAGATGAGACGTTCTGCTCCCATAAAGATTTATAGCCTCAAAAACCCTGTACAGGGTCGCTATGAGTTAGAACCGACTCCATGGCACACAGCATCATCATCATTACACAGCCAGGTCAGTGATAAACAACTGCTAACTTTGTTTTGTTTGAAGCCTGCCCTTGAAAAACTGAGGTCCTGAAGTAGCTGAGCAAATGCTTCCACGGATCACATGGCTTCCAACAAGCGGGGAGGAGGAAAGGACTCACATGCACATGCGTAATCTAATTTCCAATCTCTCCATCCCTTCATCTCCATTACCGCCATTCATTCCATAGGGAAACTCACTTAACATCTTTGGCAATTATAAGGGGTAGAGGTACAGAGACAATTTCTCCTTGTGGACATCTAAGGAGTAAGTAAGAGGCTTTTCTTTCCTACAATATAGACAGTATCTTCAAAAGAATCACTGCACTAGACATAGCAAGAGTCAGTTCTTACCAGTTGGGGGTATTACCCCTAAACACGTTTTGTTACTATTGTTATTGTTACATGCCTTTGAGTTGATATGACTCATAGCCACCCTTATGTATAAGAAGGAAGGAAATCCTATACAGGGTTTTTATGAGTAGGAACTGACTTGATGGCACTTAACAATGAGAGTCATTACAGAAGGACCCCTGGTGGCACTGTCGTATAAGCACTGGACTACCAGCTGCAAAGTCAGCACTTCAAACCCACCAACTGCTCCGTGCAAGAAAGATGAGACTTTCTGCTCCCATGAAGATTTACAGCCTTGGAAACCCTATACAGGTCACCAGGTTGGAATTGACTCAATAGAAGTGGGCTTGGAATCCTTTTGGGAGGACACTGTCACATCTTTCTCCCACAGGGCAGCTGGTGGGTTGAACTGCTGACCTTAATGTCAGCAGCTGAGCGCTTAACCATATTAAATTGGTTTTTATCATAAGACATCGCATACTGGTGCCTGCTACTAGTTACTACCTGCTGGTGAAGGAGAAATACAAAGAAATGCATGAAAAGTGTCAAATGAGTTTTAACAGAAAACTTCGATACTCCTGATCATGCTAGCTTTACAGCTTGTTTGTATTTTGTTTTCATGGCCACACATGCTCCTCCTCACTGTGATTTTATACTGCATACATATAATGGAAGGAACGCTGGTAGCTAGTGGTTACGAATTGGGCTGCTAATCTCACGGTCAGCAGTTTGAAACTACCAGCTGTTCCATGGGAGAAAGATGAGGCTTTCTGTTCCCATAAAGATTTACAGCGTCGGAAACCCTGTACAGGTTCGCTATGAGTCGGAACTGACTCCAAGGCCCACCACCACCACCACCACCACATATAATGGACTCCTATTTTATGTGTGGAGCCCTGGTGTGGCGCTGTGGGTTAATGCATCAGACACAAAGTTGTTTGAACTGCAAGGTTGTTAGTTCAAGCTCACCAGATGCTCCTTGGAATCCCTATACAGGGTCGCTATGGGTTGGAATTAACTCGACAGCTCTTAACAACAACAAAAAATTTTAGGTGTGGCACCATAGGATAAGCACTAGACTGCCAGGTTGGTTTGAACTGTAAGGTCAGTGGTTCACATCCACCAGTCATTCTTCAGAAACCCTACACAGAGATGTTTGACCCCACCCTAAATGATGACAACATTTTAGGTTACTGATACTGTTGTTAAATTGTATTATGGGATTTACTATATCAACTTATCATCCTCTTCCTCAGCTGACTATGACTTCCAAGTGTTCTACCACTTGAACGTGGTTCAGAACCACTGGTAGCTTGGGGAACTAATGGTAGCCTATGCTGTCTTCGTGTCTGTGGAGGACAGTGGGTGAGCCGGGACATAGAAGAGAAAAGTTTTGTACATATTACATTACTAAATACTAAGCATGGAGCACAACTGATCATTTGGGGCTCTATTCTCCGAGTCTTGCTGAGCCACTGGAGGGCCTCATGGCTGGAGACTCCCACCTCTTGTCTTATGGGACTGAATTTAGTTGATTCTACAAGGGGCCCAACGTGTCTCATCTGGAGTCAATAGTGATGGCATTTCTGCTCTGGGAAAATGTTTTTATTAATTCTCATTTTATTTCTAAAGTGTGCACGGTATTTGAATAATTTGGAAAAGTATTTCTAAAACTAGTCATGTGGAATCATTTATGTCCTTTAGCTTCACCTTACTATTTATAGAGCCATCACGGTCAGCCAGAATCCTGCGAGTTCGCAGCATGCTAATAGCATGGCTCTTTATTAGTCATTCTTAACATTGGCTGCTGTCTTGTGATTTTTTCCCTATGAACCACCCCTTTGAATTGAGGTCGCTGCTTTATTTTTATTGTAGTGCTTCAGCCAAATGAAAACATCTTAATTCTACTTTGTTCCCAGGAACGAATATTCTAACATGCTTCATTCCTTTTGATTGGATTTCATCCTAATTGGAATAACTCAGACTAGTGGAAATAATTTGTTTAATCTACTTAAATTTTTTTGGACTCAGCCATTGTGCCGACATCCTCCCTTTATGCCACTTGAAGGCTGTAAGCAGCTCATGTTGCCTTGCTGTTAGCTAGAGGCTAATTCAAGATAATCCTCTTGGCATGAAATTTTGTACTGGTTTGTTACATTGGCCAATTCCAAAGAGAGAATCCGATTGATGTGACGTATTTTTTTGAAAATACGGATGGAGTTGGTTGCTCACTAGAGCACTTCTAGTGCCCAGAATGACATTAGAGATGAATATGTTAAAATATATTCTTGAAAAACCAATTAAATTTGAAAAGACTGTAGGTTGCCTCAATTATCATTAAAAGGATGAGAGCGACCCTGTGGTTTTCGAGCACTAACAGATGTGTCCAGCTAATGTTTTATAAAAACAACCAGCAAAGCAAATGACTCATGAAAAGTCTATTCTATAGGAACTAATTGAGTGCCACATCCAGTTAAATAGTGAAAACTGAGTCTAACCAAAAATGAATAGAGAGAAATTATGAATAGACACTTGCATTCTTTCATTTATAGGACTTCTAAAACCAGCTTCAAGACTAATACCATGTTCCCCTCAATACATGAAATTATCCAAAAACTTTCAGTGTACATGGAGAAAGATAAAGGAGCCCGTGAACAAGAAATTCCAAAAGTAACATTTGAATTTTCATGAGTTTCATTTTACAGAGTTCCTGTTAATGTGGAAACGACTCAAGAGTCATTGGACAAACCTTTAAGATGTTTATTACTTATCAGAAAGTAAACACGGCCCTTGTTGGGTATGGGACATAATAGTCTATTATTAAAAATTGGTCGTTTTTCTGGTGACCACATTGGTCCCCGATAAGGGAAAGTGAGAGAAAAACAGCAATGAAGCTGTGAAC
>NW_006408783.1:1778814-1780503 GCF_000296735.1 Chrysochloris asiatica
TTTGTAGCAAAAGGAGGGGAGTGGTTAACTTTGCAGTCCAGGAGCAGAGGTCCCTGGGACCATCAAGGGAGAAGAACGGAGAGCGGGACCCTACCTAGAGAAACATGGTGCCAGAGATGGAGGCAGAGATGATGATGTGGAGAGATGGAGTGGCTAAGGACTCTAGACCCAGACAGGGAGAGGGGCTGTGTGCTGATGACCAAGGGGCAGGCTTGCAGGGTATACCTTTGTGTGGTTGATGATGCATGGAGGAGATTGTAACCATGACAATTAAATGATATACGATAGTGTGAATGTAAAGTTAATGTTCTCCAATGTAAACTATAACATAATTCACAATAAAACATTTAAAAAGAAAAAAAAAAATTGATAATTTTTTTCTCTGTTAGCTAGACTATTTCTGATAAATATTTCAATGTCCTGTGTACAGAATTCATTTATTTATTGACCATATAGCTTCTTCTTGTTATTGTTAAATGCTGTGGATTTGTTTCTGACTCATAGCGACCCCGTATAGGATTTCTGAGGTTTTAAAGATTCATCTGCTTTTTAACCATACATCTAGATGAAACTAGGAAAATTGGAAGTTGTCAAAAATGAAATGGAATGCTTCAAGATCACTATGCTAGGTATTTATGACTAGTATTAGCCATTTTGAAACTGACAGTCATATCATTTACTATAATGGGAATGTCAAATTGAAGAGGAATGGTGTCACATTCCTCATCAGAATATTTCTATATATCTTGAAGTATAATGCTGTCTGTGGTAGGATAATATCCTTATGCCTACAAGGAAGACCAGTTAATACTACTATTATTCAAATTTTCATACCAACCACTAAAGCCAGTGATGATGAAATTGAAGAATTCTGTTAACTTCTTCAGTCTGAAATTGATCAAACATGTCAGAGGCAGACTGCGGAACAAACTACCAATTGATCATATGCAAGTTCAGGTTAAAGCTGAAGAAAATTAAAACAAGTCCACATGGGACAGAATATTATTTTGAACATATCTGTGGGTTAATGCACTGGATTTGAACCACAAGGTCGGTGGTTCAAGCTCACCAGCCACTCCTGGGAAACCCTACACAGGATCGCTATTGGTTGGAATCAACTCAATGGCACTTAAAAACAACAACTGAATAATCTCAAGAACAGATTTGATGCATTGGACACTATAGATCAAAGACCAGAAGAGATGTTGGATGACATTAAGAACATCATGCAGGGTGACAGCAAAAGGTCATTAAGAAGACAAGATATAAGAAAAGAATAAAATGAATGTTGGATGAAACTCTGAAACTTCCTCTCCAGCATAATGATGCCAAAGCAAATGGGAGCTATGCAAAGTAAAAGAGCTGAACAAGAAATGTCAGAGGGCAGTTGAGAAGAGAAAGCCAAGTATTACATTGAAATGTGCAAAGATCCAGACATAGAAAACCTAAAGAGAAGAACATGCTCAAAATTTCTCAAGCTAAGAGGAAGAAAAATTTTGAGCCTTGACTTACAGTACTGAAGGATTCTATGATCAAAAAATGTTGAAGAGCAAAGATGTCAGCTTCAGGACTAAGGAGTACCTGACCCAAGCCATGATATTTTCAATAACCTCATATGCATGCAAAAACTAGACAGTGAATAAGGAAGACCATAGAATAATTGATGCTTTTGAGTTATGGTGTTGGAGG
>NW_006408783.1:1780953-1782581 GCF_000296735.1 Chrysochloris asiatica
CAACAAATTATCAAAATACTGAATGCATTGTACCAAAAAGAAATGGTCACTGTTCATTCGTTTCAAGAGCCAATGGTAACTGAAAGAAAAAGTCCAAGGTACAGTGAATATATTGGCAAAGAAAAATGTTCCAGGAATAGATGGAATGCAAATTGAAAATTTTCAGTTTGCTCATGTAGCACTGGAGTTGCTCATTTATCTATTTCAAGACATTTGGAATACAAATAAAGCAGCTACTTGGCCTGCTGACTGGAAGAAATCCATATTTGTGCTCATTCCAATGGGAGGTGATCCAATACAATGTAAACATCATGTAACATCATTAATATCATATGCAAGTAAAATTCTGCTAAAGACAATTCAGAAAAATGGCTGTAATGGTATATTGACAAGGAACTGCCAGCGGTTGAAGCCAGATTCGGATAAGGACATGGAATGAGGGATATTATTGCTGACATCATATGGATCTTGGCTGAAAGGAGAGAACACTAGAAAGAGATTTACGTGTATTTCATGGACTACACAGAGTCTTTTGACTATGTAGATCTTGACAAACTATGAATGACATTGTGAAGAATGGGTATTCCAGTACACTTAATTGTGCTCATGAGGATCCTGTATGTAGAGCAAGAGGCAGCTATTTAAACAAAACAAGAGAATACTGAATAGTTTAAAATCAGGAAAGGTGTGCACTAGGATTGTATTCTTTCACCATACTGAACTCAATCTGTATACTGAGCAAATAATTTGAGAAACTGGATTATATGGAGAAGAATGTGGCATAAAGATTGGAGGAAGACTCATTAGCAATTTGCAGTATGCAGATGATACAACCTTGCTACCTAGAAGCAAAAAGTACTTAGAAGAAAAAGATAAGTATAAAAAAATAGTACTTACTCCCCATGGAATAGTTTTCCTCTTGTCTAGGTGGGTCTGGTGAAAGGAAATGGGGGTAGGATTCACTTGGTTCAATAGTGAAAAAATGCTATTATACCTAATGACAATAGTAAAGGTAGAAGTTTTGTAACATAAAGGGTAGAGTTGTTAATCTTACATTCTAGGAACAGAGGACCCTAGGACCATCAAGGGAGAAGAGCATGAGCCAAACATGGGACCCTAACCAGAGAAGCAGTGACACCAGAGATGGAGGCAGAGATGAGGACATGGAGAGAGGGAGCAGCTGAGAACTCTAGACTCATGGAAAGAGAAAGGCTGTGTGCTGGCAGCCAGGAGGCAAGCTTGCAGAATGTGCCCTGTGGTTATTTAAATGATTATATATTCCTGTGTTTTTTTGTTTGTTTGGCACAGAATAAAAGCATTTTCTTGATAAAAGAAATAATCTATAATGGTTTTGGTGGGAGGAGGAAATCATTCATGTGCTGGAGGGTAGACACTCAGTGACATGGGTGACGGGGCAGGCAATATACAACTGGAGAGAGGCTGGCAGAAGAAAGATGGGGGTGGTGGGAAACACAGGGAGGAATGCAATGGTAAAAGTGGATAGAGGTGAATGCTGCTAACTGTTGGTGCATGGAGGGGATTGTAACCATGTAATGAAGCAAAGTAGATGACTTGTTGAATGTAAAACTGATGATCTTCTTTGTAAAATTTTACTCAATTCACAATAA
>NW_006408783.1:1783261-1790154 GCF_000296735.1 Chrysochloris asiatica
TTGGAACCAACTTGACAGAATGTAACAACAGGGACAGCAGGCGTGACTAGTCCCTGGAGAAGGACATCTTGCTCTGTGAAATGGAGGGTCAGTGAAAAAGAGGAAGATGGATGGTTGGCACACTGACAGCAGCAGTGGGCTCAAACCTGACCATTCTGAGGATGGTATAGGACTGGACAGTGTTTCATTCTATTGTGCAGATCGTTGCCATGAGTTGGAACCTACTCAATGGCACCTAACAACAACAGCAACAAAACTGTGAAACCCTCTCTTGCCCATCATCAGAGCAAGTTTTCACTGGCTTGCAAGCTATGTAAGGAAGATGAGTGGGCTCATAGTTTACAGTTCAGTTTGATAGCATAACTGGACTTGAAATCTAATGTTAGTTGCTGTTGTATATCTTCTAATTATAGCGACCCTGTGTACCATAAAAGGATTCACTGCCTGGTCCTGAGCTCTCCCCACAATCCTTGCTGTGTTTAAGTCCATTGCTGCAGCCACTGTGTCTGTCCATCTCATTGAGGGTCTTCCTGGTTTTCGCTGACCCTGTAATTTGTCATTGTCCAAGAGAAAAAGTTTTGCCATCCTTCCTTCTAAGGAACATTCCAGCTCTATGTCTCCCAATACAGACTTGTTTGGTCTTCGGAAGTTCATGGTATATGCAATAATCTTTGCCAACGCCATAAATTAATTGCATCAATTCTTCTTTGGGCTTCCTTATTCATTGTCCAGCTTTCACTTGCATATGAAGTGATTGAAAATACCGTGGCTTGGGTCAGACCCATTTTACTCATCAAATGACATCTTTGCTTTTGAACACTAACTTAAAGATGTCTTTTGCAGCAGATTTGCCCAATGTAATACATCATTTGATTTTATTACTACTTCTTTCATAAGCTTTAGTGAAATCCTTGATAACTTCAGTCTTTTCTCTGTGTATCATGATGTTGAACATTGTTCCAATTATGAGGATTTTTGTTTTCTTTATGTTGAGTAAGTGGTTTATCAGTAAGTGCTTTAAGTCCTCTTCATTTTCAGCAAGCAAGGGTGTATCAGCTGCATATCACAGGTTGTAAACGAGTCTTCCTTCATTCCTGATGCAGTGTTCTGCATCTAATACAGCTTCTTGTTTACTCAGCATACAGATTGAATATGTATGGTAAAAGGATACAACTCCTTCCATGTACACATTTCCAGATTTTAATCCATACAGTATCACCTTGTTCTGTCTCGGTCATTCTACATAAGCACAGTTAAATGTTCTGGAATTCTCTTTCTTCCAAATATTAACCATAGTTTGTTAAGATCCACATAGTTGGATGCCTTTGCATGTTGATAAAACACAGGTAAACCTTTTTCTTGTGTTTTCTGTGTTCAGCCAAGATCCATTTAATGTCAACAATACTATTCTTAATCCCATGACCTTTTCTGAATCTGATTTAAATTTCTGGAGTTGCCCGTTGTTGCACTATTGCAGTATTTTAAAAATTATCTTTAGAAAAATTATACTTCTGTGGGATATCAATGAGATTGTTTGATAATTTCTGCATTCTACTTAATCATCTTTCTTTGGAATGGGCTCAGATATGGATCTTTTTCAGTTGGTTGCCCAGGAAGCTGTTTTCCAAATTTCTTGGCATCGATGAGTGAGTGCCTCCAGCGTTGTATCCATGTGTTGAAACATCTCAGTCGGTAGTCCCAGTCCTTTCACCTTGTCTGCAGGGCAGCTTGATCATAGCTTCCTCTTGAAATGGTTGCACATCGACCAATTACTTTCGTTCGATGAAGAACACACGGTAATTCTATGTGTTCCTTTCATCTTGTTTTGATGCTTTTTGCATCATCATTCAATATCTTGTCCATAGAATTCTTCAACATTACAACTCGAGACTTGGATTTTTCCTTCAGTTCTTTTTGTTTGAGAAATGTTGAGTGTGCTCTTCCCTTTTGGTTTGATTTTGTAACTTCAGTTTTTGCACATTTCATTATAATACTTTGTCTTCTTGAGCCAGCCTTTGAAATCTTCTGTTCAGCTCCTTATACCTTCATTTCTTCCATCCATTTTAGCTACTCTGTTCTGTAGAGCAAGTTTCAGAGTCTCTTTTGACATTCATTTTGTTTGTTTGTTTTTCTTTCTTTCCTATTGCTTAATTACCTTTTTCTTTTTCTATGTATGTTGTCCTTCATATTATTCCCAAACTAATCTAATCTTTGGTCAGTTTTGTTCAGTGCATCAAATGTATCCTTGAATTGGTCTCTAAATTCATGTGGGATATATTCAAGGTTGTACTTCGGCTTGTGTGGACTTGTTTTAATTTTCTTCAGCTACAACTTGACCTTGCATATGAAAAATGTATGGTCTTTCCAAAATCAGCCCCTCTTCTTGTTCTGATATTATGGCCCTCCATTGTTTTTCACAGATGTAGTCCATTTGATTCCTGTGTATTCCAACTGGTAAAATCTATCAGTGGAGTTGTTGTTTATGTTGTTGAGAAAAGGTATTTGCAATGAATAAGTCATTGATTTTGCAAAATTCTATCATGCCGTATCCAGCATTATTACTATCACCAAGGACAAAATATAATTTCCAGCTATCCCTCCTTTGTTTCTAGCACATAAATTCTAATTCCCAATAATTTTCAATGCATCCTTATCACATGCTTGCTCAATTTCAGACTGCAGACACTGGTAGAAAATGTCTACTTCTTCATCTTTGACTGCAGTGGTTTGTGTGTAAATTTGAATAGTAGTTGAATTAACTGGCATTGTAGGCATATGGGTATTATCCTGTCACTGATAGCATTGCACTTCAGGATTGATCTTATTTATTTGTTTATGATGAGTGCGACACTATTTTGTTTCAATTTGTCATTCCCAGGAGAGCAGACCATATGACTGTCCAGTTGAAAATATCCAGTACCAGTCCATTACAGCTTACTATTGCTTAGCATATCAATCTTTATGTATTCCATTTTATTTTTTATGATTTCTAATTTTCCTAGGTTCATACTATGTGGATTCTAATTATTAATGGACATTTACAGCTGTTTCTTCTCATTTTGCATTGTGTGAAGGTATTGAAAGCTTTGCTCCATCCTTGTCATTAAAGTTGTCCATATATATATATATATATATTGTTGTTGTTGTTATGTGCCATGGAGTCAGTTCCGACTCATAGCGACACTATACAGGGTTTCTGATGCTGTAAATCTTTACAGGAGCAGAAAGCTTCATCTTTCTCCTGCGGAACAGCTGGTAGTTTCAAATGGCTGCCCTTGCGGTTCGCAGCCCAATTCGTAACCACTTCGCTACCAGAGCTCCATATATATATATTTACTTTTCATTGTGAATTGAATGAAGGTTTACAGACAAGATCATCAGTTTTACATTCAACAAATCAGACACTTGGTATCATCTCAATGATTGCAACCCTTCCATGGAACCACAGTCATCTCTCTTCCTCCCTGGGGCTCCTGTTTCCATTCCAGCTTCCCATCCCTTCTCAACTTTGTCCATAGGTAAATGTTGCCCTTTGGATTTTGATTGATTGATCCATGGTGAAATACTTTACTAGTGTTGTTGTTCCCCTTATATACCTGTCTGCCGAAACTTGGGCCTTGACGGTGAGTTCCTTTCCAAACTGAAGGGTGATCAAGGACCATAGTCTCAAGTTCCTACAGTCTCTTCTGACCAATAAGCCTGGTCTTTTATTATTATTATTAAATAATTTTGGGTTTTGTTCCATGTTTTCTGCCACTCTATCCAAGATCTAATGTGACCTCTTTCAGAGCAATTGGTAGTGGCAGACGTGCTCCATCTAGTTCTTCTGGTTTCAAGTCATGGAGACTTAATGCTCACATGTTCCATTAAAATCCACTGGACTAGTTGATTCCACATGTCTTCGATTCTTATCACTCTTCTTTCTTCTGCACATGGAGAGACCAATAGCTGCACCTTAGGCAGCTGCTTCTGAGCTTTTAACATCCCAGATGCCATTCACCAATGTAGGATGTAGAACACTGTCTTTGTGGACTATGTTATGTCAGTTGACCATGGTATCCCCTGAGACTATGGTCCTGAGCCCCTAGATCCAGCAACTCATTACCTTAATATGTTTGATAATATTTAAGAGGTTTTAATCATATTGCCTGCTGTCTACTCCACCTCATTCATAACTGTGTTTGCAAGAAAGGTAAAGGTAAATAGCAGTGTGCAAATATCTTCCTTCAAACTCTTATATATTGGTAAGCTATATGCATAGTCCTGGTGTGGTGCCATGGGTTAATGTGCTGGACTGCAAAGTCAGTTTGAACCACAAGGGCAGTGGTTTAAACTGTTCCTTGGAAACTGTATACAGGGTTGCTCAGGGTTGGAACTGACTTGATGGCATTTAATAATAACATATATATGTGTGTGAATATATATCCCATTCTTCCTCACATAACTATTCAGCTTGTGTCTCTGTCCATGTATCTACCTGCAGGACATTGCTGTTGCAAAGCTGTGTATATATGACTATTTACCTCTATCCCCTTTATCCCTTACATACTTGCCTGTGTGTCATCTGTCTTCATCATTCTTCTGCCAATATACGTCTTCTTTTTTTTAAAGTTTTTATTATGAATTGAGTGAAAGTTTACATGGCAGATCATCAGTTTTACATTGAACAAATCAACATACCTCTTCTTATATGTTGCCGTCCCCCATTATACAAGTTAACCTGTGTTTACTAATAGGGCTGCTAACCTCAAGGTTGGCATGATGTTCGTGGGAGAAAGATGAGGATTTCTGCTCCTGTAAATATCTGCAGCTTTGGAAACTCTGTGCAGGCTTACTGTGGTTTGGAACTGACTCCATAGTACTTGACAACAGTAAACCCGCTATTCAGTGAATTTTCTCCCTTCTCTCCAACCCTGGTAAAATAATATTTTCTTTTAGTCTGAAAACCTTTTCTTGAATTCTTACAATAGTGGTCTCATGTAATATGTGTCCTGTTATGACTACTTTCACTCAGCATAATGTCCGTCAGGTTCATGTATGTTATGAGTTGTTTCACAAATTCATCAGTACTCTTTCACATTGCATATAGTATTCCCTCCATCCTTTTGTTATTGTGATTAGTGATGCAGTGAACATTGGTGTGCATGTCTCTACTTTTGTCTTGGCTCTTTTTTCCTGAGGGCCCTGGTGTAGCACTGTGGATTAATGCACTGGACTGCTAAGTCAGTTTGAACCACAAGGTTGGCAGTTCATGCTCTCCAGTTGTTCTGTGGAAACACTTTATAGGATTGCTATGGGTTGGAATAGACTCCTCAGCACATAACAAAAACAAAATGTTTTTAAAAGCAGACTACCACATCTTTTTTACCACAGAGTGTCTGGTAGTCTTGAACTACAGACCTGTAATTTAGTAGTCTAGTGCTTAACCATTGTTCTACTAGGGCTTTGTATGTATGTATGTGTGTATACATTTTATGAAGTTAAGTAAAGATAATCTGCACTTTGGTTATATTAAAATGCCCATCCACATCCACTGCAGATGACAACACGTGAAATGATTCTATTGAATAGACTAGTGATAGCCGATTATGTGGCGAATCATTTGCAAGTCAACTATGACTCTGCCAGTGAAATAATCCACAAAAGACATGAGTTTTGAAAAGTTTGTGGTAGATGGTTACTGCAACAATTCACAGAAGAGCATAAACAGAAGTGTTTGGACATCTGCAAACAAAATTTGGATGAATGCTTGGAGGAAAGCAAAAATTTCTTAAAAAAAAAATCGTTACTGGTGACAGACATGGATTCATCACTATGAGCCTTAGAGTAAACATCAGAGTATAGAATGGAAAAATCCTCAGTTGCTGACCAAGAGAAAGTTCAGAAGTCAACCATCAGCTGCAAGAATGCCCAACTTGCATATAGTACTCATTTGGCCTAGTTTGGAAGGCTTGATGATCAGAACTTGACTAGAAGAAGATAAAAAAAGTTTGATACAGGAAGCAAGTGTAAATTGCTACAATTTGATGAACTTGACCTATACTTATGGATATAGTAGTTTAAAATATCAACTGAGAGGAAAGGAGTCTTCACATCAAGGGCCAAGCCTATCCCCTCAGTACACAGACTTGATAGGGATGGGCAATTTATACATTGGCTACCTAAAATGGGAGGTGAGGGGTGGTGGTGACTATAAAGGCATGGAATGACTGGCTTACAAGTTATGATGAGGGAATTTAGTTTCAGAGTGTGTGGGGAAGGTAGAATCCCCACTGAATAGTTTTCATCATGTCTAGATGGGTCTGGTGAAAGGAGATGGGGATAGGATTATTTTGATTCAATAGTAATTATCATGACTAATTGTGATGGTCACAACTGTAAAGGTCAAAGTTGTATAACAAAAAGGGAGGAGTAGTTAATCTTACATTCCAGGAACAGAGGACTTTAGGATCATTAAGAGAGAAGAGCATGAACAGAATGCAGGACCCTATCCAGAGAAGCAGCAACACCAGAGATGGAGGCAGAGATGATGGCTTGGAGAGAATGAGCAGCTAAGGTCTCCAGACTCACAGAAATAGAAAGACTGTGTGTTGGTAGGCAGGATGTGCCCTTTGGTTGTTTAAATCATTATATATCCCTGTGTGTTTTTGTGTTCATTAAAAAAAAAAGAGGGGAAAGCATAACGGCAAATACTGTTAACTGAAAGAGGGCATAGGATACAGGCAAACAATGGTAACTGATGGTACATGAAAGAGATTGTAATCATTGCATTGAAACAAAATACAATTGGTTGAGTGCAAAACCAGTGTTCTCCCATGTAAAATATCAACTCAATTCATAATAAGAGCATTAAAAAAAAAGCCATTTTTTACAATTTTCTGGGATTACCAAGG
>NW_006408783.1:1811527-1814005 GCF_000296735.1 Chrysochloris asiatica
TTATACCAGTAGCAAGCAGTTTTGACCACTGTAGCTGTGTAATAAAATTTGAAGTCTGGGAATGAGAGATTTCTAACCTTATCCTTCTTCTTAAGCAGTGCTTTGCTTATCCTGGGTCTCTTTCCTTTCCATATAAAGTTTATAATAGTTTTTTCCATGTCTTTGAAGAATGTCGTTGGAATCTGGATTGGGATTGCACTATATGTATAAATTGCTTTGGGAAGTATTAACATTTTCACAATGTTAAGTCTTCCTATCCAGGAGCATGGTATATTCTTCCATTTTTGTAGGTCTCTTTTGGTTTCTTATAGTAGCGTTTTGTAGTTTTCTTTGTATAGGTCCTTTGTTTCTCTGGTTACATTTATTTCTAGATATTGCATCCTTTGGATGGTTTGCTGTTTTTGTCACTGAAATTCTACCTTTACATTGGTGACAGTCACAATTAGTCATGATAATAATTACTATTGAATCAAAAGAATCATATCCCTATCGCCTTTCACCAGACCCATCTTGACAAGATGAGAACTGTTCAGTGGGGATCAATGTCTATTTCAGCTTCTAGTAGTTTGTAATAATTGTCATGTGTGTCTTGCCTCATGTGACATCTTCCTCCTGTGTGTGAGAGTGTGTGTGTGTTTCCAAATCTTTTGCATTGTCTTTTTGAGCTGCCCTTTGAAATTTTGTGTTCAGCTCTTTGTTTCATATTTTTTTCTGTTCTCTTTTGCTTCTTTACATTATAGAACAAGTTTCAGAGTCTTCTGACATCCATTTTGGTCTTTTCTTTCTTTCCTGCCTTTTGCATTCCTTATGTCTGATGCCCTTGATATACTATCCCACAACTCATCTGGTCTTTGGTTATTCCTGTTCAGTGTGTGAAATCTTCTTCAGATGTTCCCTAATTTCAAGTGGGATATATTGAATGTCACATGTATCTCTCATGAACTTGTTTTTATTTTCTTCAGCTTCAACTTGGACTTGCATATGAGGAATTGATGGTCTGTTCCACAGCCAACCTCAGGCTTTGTTCTAACTTACGATCCTCATCATCTCCACTGTCACTTTCCACAGATATAGTTGATCTTGATTCCTGTGTATTCTACTTGGCAAGGTCTACATGGCATCTATTGTATTTTATGTAAAGGAGATCACACGCTATTGATTCTTTTGTATCTGATTTACTTCACTCAGCATAAGGCTTTCTTTCAGTGTTATCTCTATGTTATAGAGATGAAATGTTCTTAAAATGAACTCTTGGGCACTGATTTTTTTCCAGTGGATTCTGTGGTGGTGGTGGTGGTGGTGGTGGTGGTGGGGTGGTAGATTCTGACACATAGCGAGCCTGTATAGTGTTTCCAAGAATGGAAATCTTTACAGGAGCAGAAACCCTCATCTTTCTCCTGCAGAATAGCTGGTAGTTTCAAATTGCTGATCTTGAGGTTAGCAGCCCGACTCATAATCACTACAGTACCAGAGCTCCTTAATGAATTATGTACCATACATCAAAATTTGCAAATTTTTCTACCAAATGATCACCATGGTTTAAAAAATTACATAAAGTATTCCTCTGTGTGATGGTCATAGACTATAACCTCTGAGAGCTTGGAGAATGGGAGGTAGGAGGGTCATGTTGTTGGTAAAAAGACAGAAGAATCTTCAAAGATGCAAATGTTGGCCTCGAAATCAGTCACCTTTGTATTATGCCATTAAGTAAAACGGGATAAGGGGGAGAACACTGGCATTGGATTAGCTGAGTTTCATGTTTTGTTTTTTCGTCTTCTTCACATCCTTTTGCATTTTCAGCTGAGAAGTTGAAACAAAGACTAGAAGACCTGGAGAAGGAGACAAGCACCCTGCCATTTCAGCTTCCTTCTAGGCAGCCAGAGCTCATCAGTGTCCTCAAGCAACTGGGAGAGCAGGTTCAGGCAGCTTTGCATTGGGCAACTCAGAAGTAAGTACTGAGGCGGCCACCGCTTCCATTCTCGTCTCCTCTCTTGCAGGCTCCCATTTCATAAAGAGCTGAAGGGGTTTAGATGGATGAAGATGCTCTTCGGGGTTTTCTCCTGAAAGGGGCCCCTTTGTTGCTTTTGTAGTCAGGGATTCCTTCCAAAGTGAGGAAATTGGTGTGGGTCCTGCTTCCCCAAGATGCCCTTTCTACTAATTCACACTTGGCAGCTTCCAAGAGCGACCCTCCACAAGCTACAGTCACAGTCTGGGGATTAAGCTTTCTCTGGAGAGAGGGTGGGGGTGGTCTCCTCTCGTCAAGGAGAGCCTGATTGCCTGTAATTGTTTTCAGCCTGTAAAATTGATTCACAGATGGCCCCTTCTTGAGTGAGAGATGAAAATATGTCCTTCTATGCTGTCTTCTTGTCCTGAGAGAAGAATCATTCATTTCTAATCCAATGCCTCTTGATATTAGATGCACATTTGAATAATCAGAAGAACTTTGTGGGGCTATACCTACATATATATATATATATA
>NW_006408783.1:1814301-1816114 GCF_000296735.1 Chrysochloris asiatica
GGGAGGAAAGAAGAGTGAAGACAATTGAAGACACATACATGGAAACAGTCCAGTGGCGTAATGGACCACTCAAACATCGGCTGTGAATTAACATACCTGCTGCTTCTTCTCTAAGTTGGAGCCTGCAGAGGCTTTTCTGTTATTGTCTATTTATGACCATCACACATGTAAGGAGCTCTGGTAGCGTAGTGGCTATGAGTCTCTACTAACCTTGATGACAGCAGTTTGAAATTACCAGTAGTTCCATGGGAGAAAGATGAGGCTTTCTGCTCCTGTAAAGATTTACAGCCTCAGAAACTCTGTGCAGGGTTGCTGTGAGTCGGAACCGACTCCATGGCACATAACAACAACAATATGCCCACTATAAAAGTATAGCTCTTTATTAAACACATATTATTGTTGTTTAATGCCATTGGTTCTGACTCATAGCAACTGGTTTCCAAGGAGTAACTGGTAAGCTTGAACCGCCGACTTTGTGATTCAAACTGACCTTGCAGTCCTAGTGCGTTATCTTGCAGCACCACACCAGGACTCCTGAACACTCATTAAGTCAGTATAAACTGTTGACTTTCCATATTAGCTAATATTCTTTCTCCTTTTCCTTACAGGAATTATGGGTACACCATGTGTTTACTTCCTATTCACTTTCTGAGCCCACTGTAATCTGACTTCTTTCTTTATTCCTCACCAAATCCCTCCCCAACACAATTATGTATTGTTCAATTTAAAAGACAGTTTTCAATGTTTGTTCCACTCAATTTCATTGCAGTGTCTAGAACTTTTGAACCAAATTCATTCTTCTGGCCATTCTTCTCAGTTCCTTATGAGCTCATGTTCCTCTTCCTGTCTACTTAATATTGATGCTCTTCCTTATTTTCTATTCTAAACTAAACTCTCTTCTCACTGGACGATCTCTAACACTCTTTTACTTAGGTACCATTTATGTATTTCTTATTAGTTTTAAGTGCTGTGAATCAGTTCTGACTCATAGCAACCCTGTATAGGATTTCCAAGGAGTGGCTGGTAGGTTTGAACTGCTGACCTTGCTGCTCAAACTGACCTTGCAGTCCAGTGCATTATCATGCAGCACCACAAAAGGACTCCATTTATGTGCTTATTTTATCCAAATTGATATTTTTAGTCATGATCTGTCTCCATAGTTCAAACCCACTGTCAGCTTTCCATTTCACACCTCCCTGAGCTAATTTTTAGGCACTCATCTGCACAACGCTATATTTGCTACTTTTATCCCCAGTCAATGCCTTCTCCTTCACTTCAGTCTGTGAATTACATCAGTCTGTTACCCAAGCAAAACTCAGAGATATCCTTGTCTATTTTTTCTTGTTGTTGTTAGAATATACAACTAGTTAAACAATTGTTGTGAATCATTATAAAACAACATACATGACAAAAGTAATGATTGAAGGAGATGCTCTAGTATATAAAAATTAGTAATTTATAAGAACATAGATATTTCTAAATGATAGACAAAATGAATAAAATTAGTTGCTAAAACATTTTCACTGAGATCACACCTCAAAGAGTATTGGATATTAACCTGTTTTTGAAGGGCCATGCGTATTTTGCTTGTGTTTTATCATGCTCTCCAGAGCCTCACTCCAATAATAAGTTTTCTACACTAATAAATATTTATAAACTCTCTTTAAAATCTATATGTCCACACCTTCTCATTAAGAATGGCCAGGCCTCCCCATTTGATGAACACTCTTACCATATAATTTCTGCCTTTTTTTTTTTTTTTTAACAAAATCACAGAAAGCTTTATTAAACAAAAATATCAAAACATGAATCT
>NW_006408783.1:1817354-1818783 GCF_000296735.1 Chrysochloris asiatica
TTTTACAATAGTACTCAAGGGAAACCAGTATTCATAAGACAGTCAAGCATCTTATCATTATTTCCCCTTCTTTTACCCATTCAGACTATGCCTTGATCCCTGTATCACACAGCCCTGTTGTAGAAGAATTGCTACATCATACGGTACTTCTATTTCCAACTTTCTGAGGAAGTGCCATACCATTCTCCAGAATGGTTGGACCATTTTACATTCCCACCAGCAATGTAGGAGTGACCCAGTCTCTCCACATCATTGCCAGTATTTATTGTCCTCTGTTGTTTTGAACTTTTCTGTTATTGCTGGTGTGAGATGATATCTCATTATTGTTTTGATTTGCATTTCTCTAATGGCTAATGATAGTGAATATTTCTTCATATGATTGTTGGCTATCCAAATGTCTTCCTTGGTGAAGTGTCTGTTCATGTCCTGTGCCCATTTTTAAAGTGGGTTATTTGTCTTTTTATTGTAGAGGTGTTGTAGTTTCCTATAGATTTTAGAAATTAGTCCCCTGTCAATATTGAATAGGAGTGGTGATAAAGGGCATCCTTATCTGGTTCTTGTTCACAAAGGGAGGGTTTTCAGATTCTGTCCATTGAGAGCGATGTTGGCTGTTGGTTTTGTAAATATGCTTTTAATTATGTTGAGGAATCTCCCTTCAACTCCTACTTTGTTGAGCATTTTTATCAGGAATGTATGTTGGATTTTGTCAAATGCCTTTTTTGCATCAGTCGATATGATTGTGTAATTCTTTTCTTGTTTCTTATTTATATGGTGGATAACATTGATTGTTTTTCTAATGTTGACCCATCCTTGCATCCCTGATATGAATCCCACTTGGTTGTGATGGTTTTTGTATTTGTTTTTTATGTTTTATTATATTCTATTAGCTAATACTTCGTTGAGAATTTTTGCATTTATGTTCATGAGGGATACTGGTCTATTATTTTCTTTCTTAGTGATGTCCTTCTCTGGTTTTGGTATGAGGGTTATGCTTGCATCATAAAATGTATTAGGGTCAGGACCCCTCAGAGCAAACTCCCTTCCAAGACTGAGACTCAAGGGGGATACATGAGTAGGCATGTGGTCTGGCTGGTGACCACATTGGTCACCGATAAGGGAAGAGGGGAATAAAACAGCAATGAAGTTGAGAGGTAAGCCCAACCACTTTCAATAGACCCCTGTGAACCCTGGTGCAGACCTAGATGGCCAGCAGCACGGCAAGACCTGGGGACTCCTGGGCCCAGAGGCAGTGACATGGCCACAGAGGACTAGAGCAGAGAGTGAAGCATCCAGCTAATATGAAGTGAGGGTAGATGTGCAAGAACACCCATACTTGCAGATAGTACCCACTTGACCTGGCTTCATTGGCTGGAGGATCAGAACTCAGCTAGAAGAAGAAAGAAGGGGGTTGGGGGGAGAGTAACCTGCT
>NW_006408783.1:1820523-1832386 GCF_000296735.1 Chrysochloris asiatica
ATCAGAGATGAGTAATTGCAATTATCTTGGTATATTTTTTCCATCTCGTCTTTCAGGATGATAGGGAAAATTTCTTCCAGTAGTTTAGCAACTATCTCCTCTGTGGTTTTCTGTGATTTGTCCTTTTCTGAGACTCCAGTCACCTGTAGGTTATCTCTCTTCATGTTGTCCCACATAGACTTTCTTCAGATTTAAAAAATTATTGTATTTGCTTGCTCTTCTGTCTTTGCAGTATTGAGAGATTTGTCTTCAAGCTCGCTGGTCCTGGCTTCCATCCTATCACTTCTAGTCCTTTGCCCTTTCAGTGTATTGTCCATTTCTGATACTTTATTATTAATCGTTTGAATCTGTTTTTGCAGGTTTTGAATGGTTTCCAATGGTTTTTATATCTTATTTGATTGTAGCTCTTGACTTCTTCCTTATTTTTCTCAACCCCTCTGTGGAAGATTTGGATGCATCTCAATATCATTTCCCTGAATTCCTTGTCAGACAGTTCCAAAACCTGCCTTTCTTACCATGGGAATTCTAGATCTATCGCTAGCTCATTTGCTTCAGCTGCTCTGTTGTTTCTGGACATGAGCAGAAAATTTCTGTTGCTTTTTAGGCCTTGTAGTGCTGTTGTATTTTCAATAATTAGATGAATGTATGTTGGTGTAGTAAGGATCTCTGGTAGTGTAGTGGTTACGAGTCAGGCTGCTAACCTCAAGGTCAGCAGCTCGAAACTACCAGCCGTTCCACAGGAGAAAGATGAGGCTTTCTGTGCCCGTAAAGAGTTACAGCCTTGGAAACCCTGTACAGGGTGGCTATGAGTCGGAACTGACTCCATGACACACTGTCACCACCACCATACCATGTTGGTGTATTATTAAGTTCTCTGATTGCCTCCTGGTTGATGTGATTAGGACATGGGCTTCTGTTTTCACGTCTATTACTCAATGCACACTGGTTTTAGCAGCTGTTGGTTATTTACGCTGTTCTGGTGTACAGCAGCTGGTATTGGCTCTTGCCCATTTGGTGGGATTTTATCGGGTGCGATTGTAACTTGACTGTATGACTACAAATGCTATCTCTTCTTGGTTAAGATAAGGGGAACAAGAGCTCCCCCATGATAAAAGGAGAACCAAAAAAACCCCAGATTGGATACTAAAGTCTATAATCACCACACAAAAACTCCACCACCAACAGAATACATACCAAAATATGAATAAGGCTTTAATGCCCCTTTTTCGGTTTCTGGCCTTCAAGGCTGCCTGAGAAATTTCAAAATGTTACCATTGCTCCTTATGACACAACTCAAGATTTAGTTTTTGGCCTTTTTCCTTTTTTACCTCTCTCACCTCTCCTCAAGGAGCTCTGGTAGGGTAGTGGTTACGAATCGGGCTGTGAACCGCAAGGTCAGCAGTTCGAAACTACCTGTTCCTTGGGAGAAAGATGAGGCTTTCTGCTGCCGTAAAGATTTACAGCCTGGGAAACACTGTACAGGTTCGCTATGAGTCGGAACCGACTCCACGGCACATAACCAACCAATCAACCATCTCTCCTCAAGCCCTTTCAGGTGTTTCTCCTAGTGAGAAAAACCCAGGGCTGGCCAGAATTGTTTTGAAAGCCTTTCTGTTTTAAGCTGTTCTGTTGACTCCTCCCCCTTCTTCCATTCTGCGCCCAGTGATCTTTGCTGAGCAGATCCATGTGCGTGTGTGGTAGAATCTTCTGGCGGGGGGAGGGGGAGCCCCTCTGGTCCTGGGGGCGGTGTCTATTTGTTCAGGCACTCCCTCTAGTCTCCAGATTGGTGGGTAGACGGAGAAAGAAAAGAACTGGGGAAAAATGTTCACACCTTTATCTCTGATGGTCTGTCAGACCTCTGTGATGGGAGTGCTCTCTTGATCTTTGATCTGCTCTGTCCCGCTCAAAATGGCTACACCTGGACTCGATGGCTACCACAAGTCAAAAAACACCACTTTTCTTGCTTCTGCCTCAAATCCCACTCGCATAAACTTTTGATTCTCCTAAAGACTCCTTTATATGGAATTCAGAGTTCCAGGACCATCCTTTGAACCTGCTTCATTCAGTATTCTGTGTTATTACTGAGGGAGGTTTACTCGGTCCTTCTCCCTAACCTGTCATCAAGCTCTACCTCTACATCCGTGACATTTCCGTATTTGTTGTTGTTGTTGTTATGTGTCGTGGAGTCGGTTCTGACTCATAGTGACCCTGCACAGGGTTTCCGAGGCTGTAAATCTTTACGGGAGCAGAACGCCTTATCTTCCTCCTGCGGAAGAGCTGGTAGTTTCAAACTACTGACCTTGCGGTTCACAACCTGATTCGTAACCACTATGCTACCAGAGCTCCTTATTACTTACTCCCAATTTCATTGGTCACCTGTAGCATCTATTGTATACATCTCTCTCATTTCTATCTACGTTTCACCCCAGTGCCTCATGCCTGGTCTTTAAAACTTCCAATCTGAATCATCACACTGTTTCCTTACTGGTGTTTCTGATACTGTTGTTTCCTCTCACTTATGTTGCGCAGTGCCACAAGATAGAAATTTCATGTTGTGAATAGTGTCTCCCTATTGCTTTCAGGCCACCACTTGTTTGTCAGTTTGTTGTACTCTGGTGGTTTGCGTGTTGTTTACACAGGTGTTGCGATAGACAAGATTAGTGACCTCAGTCACAATCCTGTGTCCTCCCTCTGATTTCAACTACACATGTGGATAGTTTTGTGCTTCCTGGTGACTTTCCACCTCAGGCAATCAGACAGATGTCTGTTTATCTGCATTGGGTTTCTGTGAAACTGAGTGAGGAAGAACATTAGTTTTCCTTTCTCTTAAGAGAGGCATGTGTGTGTAATTTTCTGTTTAATACTTTTCATTGATCTGACTGTACATCCTATACCTTTTGGATGTTCACCAATGTGTACATTTAAATTGGTTACAGTTGTAACCTAAATTGTTTGTGTGTGTGTTTGAGAATGTGTGCTCTAAATTTCTCTTTTCAAAGACCCAGTGAATAACATAAACCATAAGTTGTTGTTGTTATGTGCCGTGGAGTCGGTTCTGACTCACAACGACTCTGTACAGGATTTCCGAGGCTGTAAATCTTTACGGGAGCAGAAAGCCTCATCTTTCTCCTGTAGAACAGCTGGTAGTTTCGAACTGCTGACCTTGCAGTTTGCAACCTGATTCGTAACCACTACGCTACCAGAGCTCCTTAAACCACAAGTAAGCAACTAAATTTAAAATTCAGATCTGCAGTGGTTTTCTGACAGGACTTGTTGAGGCAGTGCTAAGCTTTGCCTGTCCAAATATTTCCTTGCTTGCCCGCTTCCTTTCCAATGGGAATAGACGGGATAAATGTGCTGCAGTATCATGGTGTCTCTGGACTCGGTTCTTCCTGTATTCCCTCTGAAACATATGACTGTTTATTTGTATTTAATTGCCATGTAGGGCACATCACAATACAGAATTCAATGATAATCAGGTCTGAGTTCACAGATTGGAGAGAAGATAATTGTACAAGTGAAGATAATTTTTACAGACACATTTTATCAGAGATAAAACTAGTTGTTTATGGGTATGACAAAGTTATCATTAGTATCAATGTACCAGGATATGTTTCTGAGTTCTTAATTAGTGATGAGGGAATGTGTTGTCTCTATAGAATAAGCTCTGGACTATAGATCACAGGGTTGGTGGTTCAAGCCTACCAACCACTCCTTTGGAGAAGAAATGAGGCGTTCTGCTCCTACAAGGATTTATAGCCTCAGAAACCCTATAGAGGGTCACTGAGACAGAACTGACTCAATGGTACTTAACAGCAACAACAGTCAGAAACGGGGCGCCACCAGGGAACTAGTGCAGTAAAACCTGCTGCTTGGTCTTCCTTTTTAGTTGCCTAATCCAGAGAAGTCAAAGGAAGAGGGGAGCCGAGAAAATGAAATGGAAATTAACTGCAGAGGGCAACTCAACTTTTTAAAGAACAAGTCAACTGTAAAGAAAAGCTTCCAAATACGGTTCTCCCATGTTATCCTCTTCTTTGAAATTCTGTCCTGAGGCCAAGTGACATAGGGCATAAGTATTATAAAATGGATAAATATTCATGTGTCCCTCGTGCAGGAGAACGAGAACTATATAATAATGATAATACCTTCCCTGGGGAATATGGCTTCTGTTCGTTTCCCCTGGTTTTTAGACCTTTATCTCATATGTCAGGAAGAATTATAAAGATTTAAAACAGACTTGTGTGGTTGTAAGGAGCCATGGCAGTGCTGTGAATTAGGCCTTGCATTGCTAACTGCAAGGCTGGCAGTTCAAATCCACCAGCCACTCCAAAGAGAAAGATGAAGTTGTCTGCTCCCGTAAAGATTTACAGTATTGTAAACCCTAAGTAGGGTTGCTATGAGTCAGAATCGACTTGATTCCAGTGAGGCTGGGTTTGGTTTTCAGTGGTTATGAGACTGTTCCAAACCACTTTTTTATCACAGTGTTTTCAGTGAGGGAGAGATGAAATATATAAGCAAATACATATGATGTAAGTTTGGTTGAGTAGTCATCAGTGGGAGCAGTGCTCAGCTAAGCTTCTCGGAAAAGCCGTACTAAACTCTCACTCCAGATATAGTCCCTGAACAGAGGTGCAGACCTCATTTTCCTAACTGTGACAATGAGAGCAGTAGACTTCATCACTTTTTCCCCCTAAGTTTTTATTGTGAATTGAGTGATGGTTTACATGGAATAGCATCACAATGATTACAGTCTCCCTTGTGCATCAGTATTCAACAGTATTCTATTCCCTCTGTTTTTTTATTTTTTGGAGGTGGGGGGAGATGTGCAAAAAACTACTCAGGAATATATAATAATTTAAACAACTAAAGGGCACATTCTGCAAGTCTGCTTCCTGGCCGAAGCACACAGCCTTTCTGTTTCCATGAGTCTAGAGTCCTCAGCTGCTCCCTCTCTCCATGTCCTCATCTCTGTCGCCAACTCTGGCGTCGATGCTTCTCTGGATAGGGTCTCACATTCTACTCTGGCAATTCTCCCTTGATGGTTCTAGGGTCCTCTGTTTCTGGACTGTAAGATGATCTACTCCCCCTTTTTGTTACAGAATTTCTTCTACCTTTACAGTTGTGACAATCACAATTAGTCATGATAACAGTTACTCAGTATTGAATCATAAGAATCTTACCCCCATCTCCTTTCACCAGACCTATCTGAACATTGTTTGATTCCCCACCTCCAAAGTAACGTAAATATTTACTTGCAGTGGGCACAATGTGAACATGACAACTGGAAAGAAAGTGTATCTATACCTTGTGCAGTTTGGAGCTGAAAGTTTCCCAGTGGTGTAGGGTCTTATTTTACAAATGGATTTCAACTTTCAGCTTTTTTATGGAAAAGAAGAAAATCAAAGGCTAGATTTTTCCAGTACCAGGTAGGCCCAAAGTAGGGGTTTCTTTGACGGACTGTAGGAAACCTTGATATGCGAGTGTGGGATCTTAGATACAGAGTCCCTGTGGGCTCTGATTGCTATGGTAAAAGTCTAATCCTTGTGTTTTTAATCCTTCCCTTGAGGGACTTGCTCATTTTGCATACTGATTAGTTTATAAGCAGCCAAGTTAATTTGAGTTGACATTAGGGATTACACACTGAGAGTTATTAACTATAAAGGGAACAGCATTGTGAGAATGGGAGTATGACTCAGAGGACTAAAACTTGGAGAGGGAACATGGTCCCTTGCTTCGTTCCTGAGCTCCAGGGTGGCCTGGGGCTGCTCACTTGCCAATCTCTGCCTCCCTTTCTACACCTGGAGTGCATGCGCGGTGGGCAGAGTGAGAGTTTTGGTGGCTTAAATAATGAGTATGATTAACAATAATACAGAGAAGTCCCAGAATTCCCACCTGTAGCTCTTCGGCAGCTAATTTTCAATTCTATGTTGATTTTCTTTAATAACTCCCATCCTGACCCAGATGGTATTTATTTAAGAAATTCAAGAAACTCTTAATATTAGCATAAGCAGAGCAAATTGGGAAATAAACGAGTGCAAAGAAATGATGTAATGCACTAGGATGATGAATAGGAATGCCTTCTGCATAGTTTGAGCCCTGGGCTCATTACACTGGCCTGTGGGGATGATGGGTCATGAGCACAGCACTCACTTTCCCTATGCAATTTGGAGACATGTTTGGTGGTAAGTCGCCAGCTTCCTGAGGCAGCAGGGGAGTCCTGTATCCTCCTTGCTATACCTTTGCATATGCCCAGTGGGACCCCCACGTAGTAGTGCTCAGTGATCATATGTTGAATAAATTTGGTCCCCATGTTGTTGTTGTTGTTAAATGCTATCCAGTTGGTTCCAAATTATTCTCACCCTATGCACAACAGGATGAAACACTGCCCGGTCTTGTGGCCAACCTCACAATTATTATTCTTGAGCCAATTTGCCTTGTCCATCTTGTTGAAAGTCTACCTCTTTTTCCCTGATGTTCCACTTTACCAAGCGTGATATCCTTCTCCAAGGACTGGTCCTTTGTGATAATATGTCTGAAGTGTGAGAGATGCAGTCTTGCTATTCTCGCTTCTAAAGAGCATTCTGACTCGACTTCTTCCAACACAGAATTGTTTGCTCTTCTGGCAGTCCATGGTATTTTTAACATTTTTCTCCTACACCGTAACTCAAATGCATCAATTCTTCTATGGTCTTCCTTATTCATTGTCCAACTTTCCCATACATATGAGGCTATAGAAAATACTATGGGTTGGATCAGGTGCACCTTAAGCCTCAAGCTTTGCCCTTGAATATTTTAAAGTGGTTTTGTGGAACAGATTTACCTAATGCAATACGAGAGTGCGTGAGGGACATAATTCTCGTAATCAACCCTATTTGTTGTTGTTAGTTGCCATTGAGTTAGCTCTAATTCATGACAACCTTATGAATGAAAAGTTGCCCAGTCTTGTACCACCTTTGTGATCCTTGGTATGTTTGAGTCCAGTATTATGACTTTTGTGTCCTTCCATCTCATTGAACATTTCCCTAGTTTTTGTTCATCCTCCATACTAGCAAATAGGATGTCTTTTTGTAGTGACTGATCTTTGCTGACCAGGTGTCCAAGGTAAGTGGACTGATGTCTTGCCATCCTCATTCCTTGATATAGAATGAATTATGTCCTCCCAAATATTTGTCACCTTGGGTTAGGTCCTCATTAGCAGTATGTAATGATGTAATTGGCAGCTATGTGGTAATTCCTCTTGATGTGATCTGATGTGATAAACCAGTGAAGAGGATTAAGGTTTAAACTGCAATACTCTTAATCTCATCACAGCCCTGATGTGATGGAAGGGAGTTTTCCAGTAATATGGGATGCAACATCTTTCATTTTACAAAAATAAAAGTAGAGAAAAGTGAGACCTACTGCCGCCGAGAAAGAACAGCCATGAGTGACATGCCTCCTTTGGACTTGGGGTCCCTGCCCTGGGATGCTCCTAGGTCCAGGGGAAGACTGAGGTGCTGAGTGGGGTTTGTTAAAGCCATCCACTAGTAGTATTTCAGTTACAGCAGCACTGGAGAACCAAGGCATTCCTAGAAGAGCATTGCATTTCTTCCAAGACTGAGCTGTGTGTTCTTCTGGTAGTCTGTGGTCTAGTCAATGTTCTTCACTGACGCCTCAGTTTAAGTGTGTTAACCCTTTGTTTTTCATTGTCTAGCTTTTGCATTCATATGAAGCGTTATGTCAACCTTCGTACACATCGTTATTTTTAAATGAAAATTCAGGGACATTAGGTGGCAGTCCAAAGACAGAAAAAAGGCAGAACTAAGATTGCAACTGTGATCTGCTAGCTTCATGTGCTGTGCTCTTTCTGTCCTCCTCCGATGCCCCCACTGACTATCTGGAGAGGTGACTAAGCCATTGGATGTGGCTTGAACAAGGAAGAAACATGTTTACTGTTTTGCTGAGAACTTAAAGGCAATGTAGTGTCTGGGACAGGATCTGAATCTGTTCTGTCCTTATCTCTCAAACTTTGCTTCTTGTTCTCTGTGAGACCATGACCAGTCACTTAAACTTCCTGTGGCTTTGTCTCCTCATCTGCAAATCTGCAATAATACCCCCACTTTAGGTCTGTAATAAGAAGTGAATGTGTAAAAATGATAATATGTAGTGTTTAGTAAATTCTCACATCATAGTAGTTAATTATTGTGAATGTAAACTTTTATTATTGTTACTGTTACTATCTGCCTTTAAGCATATGAAACAGCAAGCTATTTGCCTTTAAAAAATTCTCAATTGTATGTAAGTTGTAATAAGTGAATGGCTTTCAGTGTTATTTAGAGAATCTGAATGTGTGTCAGGCCCAGGAATAAAAACAAAGTTCATTTATCTGTAGCTGCCACTTTGTAATTTAGACATTTTCTAGTATTTTTTTCTAAAAATATTATGAGTACTTCACTGCAGTGCTTGGCTGGTTCACTTATTTTGAAAGTGCCATGTTACGATTTAGGAAACAAAAAAGTAACTTCCTCCTTCAAGCTTTTACAACTACTGATAGGAGCCTTAGATTGAGCCATTATCACGTGTCCCTGTAAGTTTTCTGCTGATGTGTTTGTTTTCTTTTTACTATGAATTGGGTGAAGGTTTGCAACACCGATCATCAGTTTTACGTTGGACAATCCATACATGTTCTGTTTCATAGACTGCAATGCCCTCAGTGTAGCACCCCCTCCCTGAGTTTCTTGTTTCCATTCCTCTTCCTTTCCTAACTCTTCTGACCTTTGCTCTTGGGTAAATTTGCTGTCCTTTTGATTTCAAATGGTTGATTATTCTAAGGTGTATGTGCCTCACTAGTGTTATTGTTCCCTTATAGGTAAATCTGTTGTTTGGAACCCTGGTGTGGCACTGTGGGTTAATGCGCTGGACTGCAAACTCAATTTGAACCATAAGAGTGGTGGTTCAAGCACACCAGCTGCATTTTGGAAACCCTATACAGGGTCGCTATAGGTCAGAATCAACTTGACAGCACTTAAGAGCAACAACAATTGTATGGCTGAAGATTGAGCTTTGGGAGTGAGTTCAGTTCCAAATCTGAAGGGTGACTAAGGGCCATCATTTCAGAATTCCACCAGTTGCTAGAGGACCATTAAGCCTGGGGGTTTTTGTTTGACATTTTCTCCCACTCTATCCAGGACCTTCTAATGTGGTCCCTTTCGGAGCAGTTGGTAGTGGTAGCCAGTCATCATCTAGTTCTTCTGGGCTCAGGGTCATGAAGACTAATGTTCACATGGTCAGTTTGTCTACTGGACTAATTGTTTCCATGGACCTTTGGTCTTCATCAGTCTTCTTTTCTCCAGACAGGGAGGGCCCAGTAGTTGTATCTTAGATGCTGCTTATACTCTTTTAAGATTCCATAGAGTGAGTCACTACTCACCTAAGATGCAGAACATTGCCATTGTGAACTATGTAGCACCAATTGACCATGGTGCTCCTGAGGCTATGGTTCTGAGACACCACGTCCATCGACTCATTCCCTCTGGTATTCTCAGCTTTCAGCCAAGATACATCTGACATCATCAGTGATAGCCCTCATTCCACATTCTTGTCTGAATCCAACTTGAACCTCTGACAGTTCACTCTCAATGTACTGTTGCAGCTGTTTTTGAAATATCTTTAGCAAAATTTGACTTGCAAGGCAGTATTAATGATATTGTCTGATTTCCGCATTCCATTGGATCACCTGCCTTTGGAATGGGCACAAATATGGATCTCTTCCAGTCAGTTGGCCAGGTAGTTGCCGTCCAAATTTCTTGGCAGAGATGAATTAAGTGCCTCCAGTGCTGCTTCAGTTTGTTGAAAGATTTCATTTGTATTCCATCAATTCCTTGCTCTTTGCCAATGCCTTCAGTGCACCTTGGACTTCTTCCATCAGTATCATTGGCTCTTGATCACATGCTATCAAACATTTCTTTTTGTACAGTGACTCTGTTTTCTTTTGATGCTTTCTGCATCGTTCACTATTTTGCTTATAGTGGAGGTTTGAATTTTTTCCTCAGTTATTTCAGCTTGAAAAATGCTGAGTGTGTTCTTCTCTTTTGGTTTTCTAATTCCAGTTTGCACATTTCATTGTAATATTTGACTATGTTTTCTCAAGTTACTCTTTGAAAAATTTTTGTTCAGCTCTTGTGTCTCCTCATTTCTTACATTTTCTTTAGCATCTCTATGCTGGAGAACAAGTTTCAGACTCTTTTCTGACAGCCATTTTGGTCTTTTCTGTCTTTCTTGTCTTCATAATGACCATTGCTTTCTTCCCATATGATGTTCTTGATGTCTTCTCACAATTCTTCTGGCTTTTGGTCATTAGTGTCTAGTTTACCTGTTCTTGAGATTATCTCTAAATTCAGGAATATGTTCAAAGCCATTTTTTGACTCTCATGGATTTGCTTTCATTTTCTTTAGCTTCAGCCTGAATTTGTAATTAATGGTGTTTTCCATGGTCTGCCCTGGTCTTAGTTTTTTGGATGATATGGAACTTTCCCACCATTTCTTTCCATAGATGTAGTCAATTTGATTTATGTGTATTCCATGTGGTAAAGACTAAGTGTACAAATGTCTATTGGTGGTGGTGGTATTTTTCCATAGAGTGTCTTTCAACTCATAGAGACCCTATAGTGTTTCCAAGTCTGTACATTATTGTGAGAGCACAAAGCCTCGTCTTTCTCTTGCAGAATGGCTGGTAGATTCTAACTTCTGATTTTGCGGTTACCACTACATGACTAGAGCTTCTGTAATTATCTTTTATGTTGCTTAAAAAAGGTATTTCCAATGAAGAAGTCATTGGTCTTGCAAAAGTCTATCCTGTGATCTCCAGCATAATTTTTATCACCAAGCCCATATTTTCCAACTCTGATTCTTTCTCTTTGTTTCTAACCTTTACATTCCAATCACCAGTAATTGTCAATATATCTTGATTGCATATTTGATTAGTTTCACACTGAAGAAATTGGTAGAATTCTTCATTTTCATCCTCACTGGCTTTAGTGATTGCATAAATTTGAATAACAGTGATATTAACTGGTCTTCCTTGTAGATATATAGATATTATTCTGTGACAGACAGTGTTGTCCTTGAAGTTAGATCCTGAAATGTTCGTTTTGATGATGACTGCGACACCATTCCTCTTCACAATTTGTCATTCCTCGAATAGTAAACCATGTGATTGTCAGATTCAAAATGGCCAATACCAGTCCATTTCAGCTCACTAATGAGTAGGATATTGATGTTTATGCATTCCATTTTATTTATGCCAATTTTTAATTTTCCTAGATTCAGACTTTGTACATTCCATGTTTTGATTATTAATTCATATCTTCAACTGATTTCCCTTATTTCCAGTTGTGCCCCATCAGCAAATGAAGGTCCCCAAAGCTTTACTCCATTCACATCATCACAGTCAACTCTACTTCCTCAGTCATATTTTGAATGCCTCCCAACCTGAGGGGTTCATATTCTGGCATGGTGTCTGATAATATTCTGGTGCTATTCATCATGTTTCAATATTCAGTATTCTGGTGCTATCTGACAGTGTTTCACTGCTACTTATAAAGTTTTCAGTGGTCAAATATCAGGCAATAGTCTGCTCTCCTGAGTCAGTCTAAGTCTGGAAGCTCAGCTGATTCTTGTCCACCATGAGTGACCCTATTGGCATTCAAAATACTGAGGGCATAGCTTCCAGTATCACAAAAACACACAAGACACCACAGTGTGACAAACTAACAGACAAGTGGTGGAAATATTAGTGAGATATTTTATATTAAGTCTTAAAAATATGGTTGTTGTTGTTGTTCTTGTCAGGTGCCATCGAGTCGGAACCGACTCATAGCGACCC
>NW_006408783.1:1832486-1833011 GCF_000296735.1 Chrysochloris asiatica
GATCCTCCTTATTCACTGTCCAGCTTTCGCATCCAACATTGTCAGATATGTAAATGTTTACAGGAGCAGAAAGCCTCATTTTTCTCCTGCAGAATGGCTGGTAGTTTTGAACTGCTGACCTTGAGGTTTGCAGCCCGATGCGTAACCACTACACTATCAGAGCTTCTTCCTTAGCTCCACCTTAATCCTTGCCCATTAACAACTCACTTCAGATTGGGCCCATACTGACAGGCACAGAGGCTGGGATATACAACAGAACAATATGACTAGAAGGGATATAATAATTAGCTGCCCTGCACACACTTCTTCTGATTTTAAATACACAGTATCCACACTTGTTCTATTTGAACAACTGCCTCTTGGTCTATGTGCATGTTCTTCCTGAGCACGATGAAGTGTTCTGGAATTTCCATTCTTTGAAATGTTATCCATTCTGTTGTTGTTGTTGTTAAGTGCCGTCGAGTCGGTTCCGACCCATAGCGACCCTGTACAGGGTTTCCGAGGGTGTAAATCCTTACGGGAGTA
>NW_006408783.1:1833111-1842059 GCF_000296735.1 Chrysochloris asiatica
TGACATGAATACAGTTAAGCTCGGGGGAGAAAAGCACACAGAACCTGCATTTGCTGATGGGCAACAACTTAAAATGAAGAGAAACAGCTGTAACAATATGGTAGGTATTTTAATTTGTGTTCACTATCCACATGCAATTAAGAATCACCATTTTGGACGTGTGAGTCCAAGGTATGAAAAAAATCCCTAAACCACTTAAATTAAAACAGAAACATATACATTACATAGGTGCCTCAGTCCTCTGAGCCTCCTGAGGATGAGAATAACCAGGGAAATTTCTTGCTCTTTAAATTCTTGTAGACATGAAGATTTTGGAGCCAACAATGAAGACACCCAACCTGTGCTCAGAACAGAGCCCAAGCTGTTGAAAGCTACTGCTCAAGACAGACTGCGTGTATCCATCACTAGGCGAGACTGGCTTCTTCAAGAAAAGCAGCAGCTTCAGGTAAGCAAATGAAGAATCTGAAAGAACTAGGGTAGTATTTTTTCTGGCCTTTTTAACAAGATGGGCCTTTGCTTTCCTGAGTGTAGCAATTAGAGCTTTACCTGTCAACCCTGTAAGGTACAAAGAGGAGAGATTGGAGATTACGGGAGTTGTATGAATCTCATTACAAATGAGAGGTTGAACATGCAGCCCATTTTGTGCCTGTTTTTGATAGTCCTCATTACCTCTTGAATATTCTTCCCTTGTCTGCCAGATCAATTTGTCACCTCTTATTATTTTGACCTTTAGAAGATTCTTTAGGAAGGCACAAAGGAATGTGTACACTGAAAAGTCTTTAAGGGGATTCTTACCTTATTGGATTGTGAGCAGCAGTATGTGAGGACACAAAGTGGCAAGGACAAGCAAGTCTGAGAATGCCCAGCAGCAATACACGAAAGCCCAGTGTTGGCCCAGGGCAGTGGATGAAAGCTGGCCAGGGCCCAACACAATTAAACCCAGAAGAGAGTTAGGAGCTCTGAAAGCAGACATGACACCCTAGAGGCAGGAAACCTGGAGACTGGGCCTCAGCCCTGCAGCCTAGACACCTTAGGAGCAGTGGGAACCAATGAGGAAACACAGATGACAGACAACAAGACATTGTGCTAAGAGCACAGATCTGTAATAGCTGAGTTCAAATGCTGATACAGGCTCTAACTTCCTCTGTGAGTTTAGACAAGTTATCTGAGTATGGGAGCCTGGCAAGTTACTGGAATAGCTATTCCTCCCACACCTGCCAGTGCAGAGTATTGTTGTTATCTGAGTCTGTTCATCCAGCTCCCTGCAATAGCAAAAGGGAAGCAAAGTCATCAGAATTTGAAAATATTCTCCAATAAACTAGGTAGTGGTGTGCCATGGAGTTGGTTTCGACCCATAGTGACCCTGTATAGGATTTCCAGGGAGTGACTAGAGAGCTTGAACTGCCAAGCTTGCAGTTCAAATGGCTCGGCAGTCTGGCGCATTAACCCACAGTGCCACACAAGGACTCCACCAGAGCTCCTTAGCACTTATATATTCAGTGAGCATCACTGAAGTTTGGGTTGCTGAAAACGTGAAATTTGGAGTTTGGTTTTTAATAATAGCCACCAATTTAAAGGCCTGCAGAATTCCAAATAATGTCAGAGTAGCAGAATCTAATTTTAGCCTAGGTTGAGGGTGGTGGTGTGATGTGCTGTGGAGTCAGTTCTGACTCACGGTGACCCTTCATAGGATTTCCAAGATTGTAAATCTTTATGGGAGCAGAAAACCTCATCTTTTTCCCGCATAACAGGTGGTAGTTTTGTATTGCTGACCTTGAGATTAGCAGCCCACCTCATAACCACTGCACTAAGGAGAATTCCTGGTAGCATTCTGGAGGAAGGTGAAAGGTCATTTATCCAACAGGTATTTATCGAATGCTTACAATGTGTCAAAAACTATTGGGAATGCTTGGGATTCCTGTGGAATAGGAGTGGAGGTGGGGGTGATGTCAGAACAGATAGACAATAAGTGATAAACATAACAAATAAAAACAACAAATCTCAACAAATACATAACAAAAACACAGTATGTTGTAGGCTGATAAGCTGCTGCTGGATGCCACCAATAGTTAAGTGCTGTAAGATAATGCACTGGACTGAAAGGTCAGTTTGAACTGCAAGGTTGGTGGTTCAAATTCATCAGCCACTCCTTGGAAACACAGGGTTGCTGTGACTCAAAGGTACTTAACAACATCAACAACAGTAGACTCCTAACCAAAAGGTGGATGGGTTGGACTTGGTCATTCCAACCCATCAGAGGTGTCTTAAGACAGGCATGCAATCTGCTTCTGAAAGGTTACAGCCTTCAAAGGCCTATGGAACTGTGTACACTGCACACATGGAATTGCCGTGAGTTGACATTGACTAGATGGCAACTAACAACACCACGGAGATGAGAGCTATAATGAGGACCAGAGTCTGGGTTCTGCTCACTGAGAAGTGGAATTGAAGAAACACTGGGAGGAGAAGAGGAGGCCTAGCTGAAATTTCCAGTGTGAGCTCTCCAAGCAGGATACAGTCTGTGTGAAGGTCACATCAGGTGGAGTGTACCTTGTGTGTTCCAAGGAAAGCCACCTGTCCAGTGTGGCTGGAGTAGTTAGTCTAAGCAAGGGGGAGAGTAGTATGGGGTGAGGTTAGGGATGTAAGGGGTCTGTATGTGGACTTGGGTTGAAATGGGGTGCCATCTAAGCAGCGAAGTAACATGATCTGACTACATGTTAAAGAATCACTTTGACAGCTACGTAAGGATTGTTAGCTACCATGGAATTGATTTTGACTTGGGGTGACTGCATGTGTGCTGAGTAGAACTGCGCTCCGTGGAGTTTCCAGTGTTGTGACCTTTCAGGAGTGGATTACCAGGCCTGTCCTCCAAGGACCTCTGAGTGGCCAGAGGGTGGTGCGAACCACCAACGTTTTGGTTAGTAGTTAAGTGCTTAGCTGTTTGCTCCATCTAGGGACTCCTGGGTTAAAAATAGTGTGTAAGAAGAAGTTGAAGGTGGAAGTAAGGAGACTAGTTGGAAGACTGACAATAACACAATACTCTTAGCTCAGTGGGAGACATGGAGGCCTTCTTTTCCAGTTAAAATTTCTTTCTCTATCTTGCTAAAAAAGAGCTCTGGTAGCGTAGTGGATTACAAGCTGAGCTGCTAACTGCAAGGTCAGCAGTTTGAATCTACCAGCTATTCCGGGGTAGAAAGATGAGGCTCTCTGCTCCCATAAAGATCTCAAGCCTCGGAAACCCTATACAAAGTCACTATGATTCAGAACTGACTCCACAGCACATAACCACCACCATATTCCCCCGAGAAGTGGGTTTAGAAGGTAAAAGTTGTGGAGTATAGAGTATGCCTTGGGTTTCTAAATTGGAGAGACAGACATGATTAATGTTATGTTCATACCAGCCAGAAACCAATGCAAAGACAATGCAAGGTTGCTCATTTAAAAGCCTGATTTTAAGTTCAGAAGTAGCTGCTCAGGTACATGCTGCTTATTTTATTTATTGACCTCAAGATGAAATGATAACTCTTTGGATCCCTTGGATTTTGGTTTGCTTTATTAAAGGTGTGGTACTGTAGGATAAATCACTTGACTGCAAAGTCAGTTTGACCCCCAAGATTGGTGGTTCAAACTAACCAGCCACTCCTTGGAAACCTTATACAGGTTGCTATGAGTTGGAACCGACTCAATGACACATAATAATAACAACAAAACAAAAGCGTATTCATGGAAACTGAGTTTATTTAATATTTTTCTGAACTTTAGACTGCATGACACTGTCTGTAATCCCTCCTTGTTCTTTCAGTACTGCAGATGTAAGAAGCCCTGATTAATATTTTTAACATCTCTCTCTACAAACAAAATTCTCAAATTTGGAGACAGATTAATAAGGATTGTTTGCCAGTATCCTTTTGTTCTGTGGCTAGCTATTACCTGCTTAGCTAGTATCTTAAGTGCACAATGTTGTTGTTTTCTAACTAAGATGAAGAAAGTCATCTATATGGCATCTTTCAAGACACATTCTTGGCTCCTCCCATAGTTATTTAACGTTTGGAGGTCAAAGCTCTGGTACTGAGGGCAGACTTCAGTTGAAATGCGTCATTTCAGTCTGCCATTAGCAGGTTAATTGATAAAATCTGGTTTTCCTTCTTTCTAAAGAAAGAAATTGAAGTTCTACAAGCAAGAATGTCCGTGCTGGAAGCAAAAGATGAACAACTGAGGAGGGAGATTGATGAGCAGGAGCAGCTGCTAAGGTGGCCAGGCTGTGAACTGTCTACTCTGATGAGCAAACTGCCCTTGGGGGAGTTGCAAAAGATGGACCAGGCCCTGGATGACACCTGGGCCTTGGCCAGTCAGCTTCTGTTCCTTGCAGAGCCACCAAAAACAATAAGAAGGTATTTTTTACTTCCTAACTGCTTTTGAATTGCGTTAGCCCTTTTATAAGCTCACTGTATTGATTTTGTTCTTTGATCCTCATATATAAATATTGACCAAGCTGTCAGTCCTGAGTATGGCAAGATAGTTCACAGCCTGGCCACCTCACCCACAAAACATCAGGACTCCTCCTCCCTACTCAAATATGCACCCCTCCCCATTTCCAAAAGGAGCCCTCATAGCAAAGTGGGTTATAAGTTGGTCGGCTAACCACAAGGTCAGCGGGTCAAATCCACCAGTCACTTCACAGGAGAAAGATGAGGCTGTCTGCTCCTGTAAAGGTTTATAGCCTCGGAAACCCTAAGCAGGGTTGCTGTGATTTGGAACCAACTCCACAGCACGTAACCACCACCACCGTAGGGCTGTTGAAGTCCTGGTGTGGCACTAGGCCACAAGGTCAACTTGAACCACATGGTCAGTGGTTCGAACTCACCAGCTGCTCCTTGGAAACCAACCCTCTACAGGGTCGCTATGAGTAGAAACCAACTTAGTGGTGCTTAACAACAAAATAGGGCAGTTATGCAGACTAACTGGGTTTTGGTAGCTTAGTGGTTATGAGACAGGCTGCTAACCTCAAGTCAGCAGTTCGAAACTACCAGCTGTTCTGCAGGAGAAAGATGAGGCTTTCTGTTCCTGTAAAGATTGGAAACCCTATGCATGGTCATTATGAGTCAGAATCGACTCCATGGCATACCACCACCACCACTACCACCATATAAAACTGTTCTAACAGAGTCTAAGGAGCGCTGGTAGCATAGTGGTTACGAATCGGGCTGTGAACCGCAAGGTCAGCAGTTTGAAACTACCAGCCTCTCCGCGGGAGAAAGATGAGGCTTTCTGCTCCCGTAAAGATGTACAGCCTCGGAAACCCTGTGCAGGGTCACTATGAGTTGGAACTGACTCTACGGTACTTAACAACAACAACGTATATAAGGCTTAAAACAACTCTTTCTTGATTCCAGAATCCAGGTGCATCATATTTGTTTTTTCTTTTGCTTTTTCCAGCAGGGAGGCTTATTATCCTCCAGTCATCTTCTTGAAGTAAAAACCTTGGGCCCATCTACCTTAGAACCCTGTGCAGTACTCACCAGCCACCATCCTTCTGAGTTGAACTCATAGAAAATACTCATGCTGTTACTTGTTAGGAGATGTATCAATTATAGAGCATTTTCTTACACATTAACATATATCATTCACACAGTATGTGGTAGGATAGATGACTAATTACTTTCACTTTACAGTCGAGAAAACCAAAATTCGGAAAGTTCTCTGATGACGCAATTAGTCAGAGACCATCTAAGAACATCTGTAGTTGTCTTTCGGTCTGATTTTCTTCCCAAGAACCAAAGAAGATATTTCTGAGCTCATAGAGACAGATCTTATTTCTTACTTCTATTCTGGTCTGTTACTCTGCCCATGTATTCTCTCTTGCTTGTTAATGAATTTGACGGCTCAGAGAGGGAATGCAGGTAATGTTCGCCCAATGACCCAGAGATTTAGCCAATTGGATAGACTCTTGAGAGACTTCAAAGTCATGGGGATCCAATTTTATGGTGCTGTTAGGGAGACTGGCTGTGAGACTAGCCCTTGACGAGGTGCTCTGCCGTCTGGGGTTCTTCTAGGGAGCCCCCATCAGAGTCAAAGCCTTAAGTTTCTCCCTGAGATTTCCAAGCTCGGGTCAAGAGCAGCCTTTCCCTTTTTGTTATGCTGAGGTGCCTGGAGGAAAATCATTTCAGAAAGCACCAGGGCTTTGTGTCGGAGGAAATCATGGAGATGTCAGGACAGGAGAGTAAGAAGGAAATGCAGGGCGGTTCGAAGATCAAACCGTGGGCTGTGACTGGTGGATAATGCCCTTTCTTCTTGTGGTAATGGCGCTGTACGGTGCGTTCAACCTCATTGTTCACCAGGAGCAGAATTCTGTCTGTGCTGGATGGAGCTGGTTGGTGCTGCTGGGCAGACAATTGAGGGTGACCACCCTGACACATCTCAGCACTCTGGATTACCCTACATCTTGTCTTCCACTCCATTAACTGAGTAGTGCAGAGAGACCAGCGAAGAGGTGGCCTTACCTTTGTGTTTCAGGGCAGCGAGGGTGGTGGAGGTGTAGGCTTGGTCTGGTCAGCTTCTTTCCAAGCTTGCAGGAAGGTGAGACATCGGACTGCCCCACCATCAGTATCAGCTGGAAAACCATGGAGTGAGCTTTCATTCCCAGGAGGCAGACATACCATTTCCAAGCTAACAGGCAATATAGTATCGGCACCCAGGAATGGGTGTTGGAAAGGAGCCCAATGAACCTTGAGCCATTTGGCTCAACAGATCTGAGAGATTGCTTGGTCCAATATTTGTAACAAATTATAGATGATCTCATTAGCTGAATTTTTTTTCATGTTTTATTGTGAATTATATGATATTTTACATGAGAGAATTTTAGTTTTACATTCATTCCATCGTTTATCGTCTCATTGCCATGGTTCCAATCCCCTCCATGCATCATCAACCGACCAAAGGGTATACCTTTTGATGATGTTCGCTCAGAGGCAGCTGGGTGAGACTCCTCTGTGCTTCAGTAACTGTGTAAACTGGGCCAATTTGAGGCACCCAAGTGCTGTGGCGTAGAGCCTTCAGGCCAACTACCTCTGAGCAGTCTTCAAGCTACTTCTCCATTGTTTGTTTATTATTGTGCCTTTATCTCCCCTGCTGGTCTCTCTGTTTCTTTCGCTTTGATGTTTTTGCCTTTTACCTGGATGATTTGTCAAAATCATTGGCTTTATGGGACTAAGAGCATTAGAAATCATCTGAAAGAAGAGCTCAGTAAAAACTTTTGCTCTTGAATATTTCTTTCCTTTCTCTTTTTAAAGCAGACACTTTGCTTTTGTCAAGAATTCATGAGGCAGACAAATGCTTGTCCAGAAAAGTTAATACAGTGTGATAGTAGGCTGTGAGAAACATGAGACCAACAAGTCCTTGAAAGTGGTAATAAAGGACAACTTGCTATGGTTCATCTTCTCATCTCTCAGATTTACAATCATAATGTTGCTGTTGTGAAGTGCTGTTGAGTCGGTTCTGACCCATAGTGACCCTGTATAGGGTTTCCAAGGAGCAGCTGGTGAGCTGCTCAAACAGCTTTGCAGTCTGGCGCATTAACCCACAGCACCACACCAGGACTTGTAATAACACTGTTGGAGTCCTGGTGTGGCTCTGTAGGATAAGCACTGAACTGCTAACCAAAGGGTTGATGGTTAAAACCACCAGCCACTCCTCCGAAACCCTATACAAGGTTGCTATGAGTCGGAACCCACTTAATGGCACTTCATTACAACGTTGTTTACAACCTCAGCCAACTCTTCATTTGTCTTGTAGTGGCTTGTGTGTTGTACTGTAGTGATTTGTGTGTTGCTGTGATGCTGGAACCTATGCCGCTGTTATCTCAAACACCCGCAGTGTCACTGTTGGTGGACAAGTTTCAGTGGAACATTCAGACTAAGGCAGAGTAGGAAGAGAGGCCTGGAGAGCTTCTGAAAATTGTTGCTGTTGTCAGGTGCCGTCAAGCCAGGTGTGACTCAGAACAACCTTACGTACAATAGAAAACTCACTGCCCCATCCTGTGCTGCCCTCACAGTGTTTGCGTCCACTGCTGCAGTCGCTGTTTCAGTCCATCTTCTTGGGGGCTTGACCTCTTCTTTACCAAGCACGATGCTCTTCCCCATTCTCCTGATAACATGTCCAAAGTACTGGAGCTGAATCCTTGATACACTAACTTCCAACGAGCATTTGGTTATACTTCTTTCATGACAGATTGTTCTCTGGCAATCCATGGTACTTTCAATATTCTTCACCAACATCATGACTCAAATGCATCAGTTTTTCCTCAGTGTTTCTTATTCATTCTTGTCCAGCCTTTATATACGTAGGAGGTGATTGAATATACGTTGGCTTAGGTCAGGGGTACCTCAATTCTCAAAGGGATATCTTTGCTGTCTAACATTTTAAAGAGATCTTTTACAGCAGATTTGCCCAATGCAATAGTCATTTAACTTCTTAACTGCTGCTTCCATGAGCTTTGGTTGTGGTTCCAAGTAAAATGAAATCCTTGACAACTTTCGTCTTTCCTTTGTTTATTGTGCTGTTGCTTATCAGTCCAGTTATGAGGATTTGTGTTTTCTTTATGTTGAGGTATAATCTATTCTAAGGACTATAGTGTTTGATTTTTATTAGTAAGTGTTTCAAGTTCTCTTCACTTTCAGGAAGCAAGATTGTGTCATCTCCATATTGCAGGTTGTTAATGAGTCTTCCCATTTTGATACAGCATTCTTCTTCATATAGTCCAGCTCCTCAGATTATTTGCTCAGGCTACAGAATGAATTAATTTGGTGAAAGGATATCATTCCGATGTGCACTGTATGAGTAATTTCTTTTAGAAAGATTAGCCCAAGGCTTGTTCCTGTGAGGTGGAGTTTAAAGATATCCCAAATGTCCAACTTTTCCAACATGCTATTATGTTGTTGTTAAGTGCCATC
>NW_006408783.1:1844034-1850569 GCF_000296735.1 Chrysochloris asiatica
AGAAAGCCTCATCTTTCTCCCGCGGAGTGGCTGGTAGTTTCGAACCGCTGACCTTAAGGTTCGCAGCCCGATTCGTAACCACTACGCTACCAGCAAAAACCAGTGAAACATATATATGTATGTAGATAGAGAGAAGTTTATTACCAAAGAAATGATTTGCAATTGTAGAGTCCCAGGTCCCTAGCAGAAAAGAGAGAGCCCTTCCCATGTGTCCATTATATTGGGAGCAGGGCACATCCCCAAAGAAACAGTCTTTCATATTGACTGGCTGCTCATAGCCACTCATCATAGAGTTAACTGTGCCTGTAGTAGGGTTCATCAGTGTGGGGATAAGCACAACCCAACTGCTAAACCTCTGGGAACCCTAACTATTGTAGTCTGCAATGAGATCGATTGGCACAGTGGCAGCAGCAATGGGCTTAAGCAAAACAATGATTATAAGATTAGTGCAGAGCCGGGTAAGTATTTCATTCTGTTATGTATAGGGTTGCTGTGAGTAGTCAGTAACAACTCAATGACACCTAACAGCAACAACTTTCTCTTTGGCAAATTTCCACATCTTCCTTTCTGAGTCATATTGGTATTTGAGTTGCTTATACCAAATGTTGGACTCCTGGTTTGGCACTGTAGGAACAGCACTGGACTACAAACCAGAAGGTCGGCAGCTCAAACCCACCAGCTGCTTCTTGGAAACCCTACAGAGGGTCGCTATGAGTTGGAACCAACTTGATGACATTAACAACATATCGAATGTTACTTGTTTAGCCATCTGGATTGTTTTTCTGCTGTTTACTCACTTTGCTCATCAATGGTCTGTCTAATGTCTTACACATTAGACAATCAAATGTATACATTTTTAATTTACCCTCTGAGAAATTTTAGAACATTAAATAGTTGATCTTTCCCAGTTTCAGAAATCAGACTAATCTATTGCTTTGTAAACAGATTTTGAAGGAAGCCTGAGAGAAAAGCAAAGTTAAAATTGCTTCTGCATACTTTAGCTGGACATGTAAGTTGTTCTTAGACAGACAGCAGATCATTAAAGAGATTCAGAAAAGCTATTAGTGCTGGGGCAAGAGGGTATCTCATTGTTTTGATTTGCATCGTTATTGGCTGAAGATTGCGAGCATTTCTTCATGGATTTGTTGGCTGCCTGAATATCCTATTTGATGAAGTATGTGTTTGTTTCCTCTCTATGTTTTAAATTGAACTGTTTCTTTTTGTTCTTGACACACTGACGTTTTCTATAAATTTTAGAGGTTAGTCCCTTGTCTGATATGTTGACAAAAATTGTTATGTAGTGTGTAGGTTCTTTTTACTCTTTTGGTGAAATCTTTTAATGTTCATGAATAGTAATTTATTAGATGGTCCCGATCATCCTGTTTTTCTTCTTCTGTTTGTGTATTTTATGTTTTAGTTGTTATTCCATATGTTAGGACCCTAAGTTTGCCCCTATTTTTTTTCTTTGCTGCTCTTGATAGTCTTAGGTTTTACATTTAGGACTTTGATTCACCTTGGTGAGTTTTTATATACTGTATGAGATATGGGAAGTCTTGGTGTGGTGATGTGAGTTAATGTGCCATACTGCAAAGCTGTTTGAACTTCAAGGTCAGTGGTTCAAACTCACCAGCTACTCCTCGGTAACCCTACACAGGGTCGCTATGGGTTGAAACCGACTCGACAGCACTTAACAACAACAACAAAATGAGATATGGGTCTTGTTTAATTTTTCTGAAAATAGATATCCAGTTTTCCAAACACCATTTGCTGAAGAAACTACCTTTTTCCTGTCTAATGGATGTTAGTCAGCCTTTGTCAAAGATCAGTTGTGTTTAAGTGGATAGATTTTCTTGTGGGTTTTCAATTCTGTTCCATTGGTCTAGATGACTGTCATTAAACTAACACCAGGCTGATACGATTACTATAGCTAGATAGATTTTGAGACTGGGGAATGTGAAGCCTCCCACTTTGTTCTTATTTAGTAGTGCTTTGTTTATCCAGGGTCACTTTCCTTTCCATATTAATATTGCTAACTTTGCTCTTTTTGGTCTCCATTTGAATGATATATGTTTTCCTATTCTTTGATTTTTGTCTATTTTTGTCTTTGTGTCTAAGCTCTCTTTATATTGATGTATAAACTGTGGTGGTGGCGGTGTGCTGTGGAGTCAGTTCCGACTCATAGCGACCCTGTATAGGGTTTCTGAGGCTGTAAATCTTTATGGGAGCAGAGAGCCTCATCTTTCTTCTGTGGAATGGCTGGTAGTTTCAAACTGCTGATCTTGATGTTAGCAGCCTGGCTTGTAACCACTAAGTTACCAGAGCTCCTTGTATAAACTATATTGATATGTAAATTATAAAGGATATTGGTAAGTCATGTTTTTTTCCTATCTGCTTCTCTTGTCTCTTGACTGGTGCATTTAATCCACTTATGTTCAGTATACTTGCTGATAGGTGTGAATTTACTATTATTATTATTTTTACTATTATTGTTTTGCAGTGTGTGAGTGTGGTGCTGATGGTTTTTTGTTCCATATATTTTTTCTGTGCTGAGTTTATTTTGCCTATTGATTTTCTTATCATTTCCTTCATAGCTGCTGTTGTCATGTTTATCGAAACTTGATGATTTTCTTCTACATATTTTGGTGAAATTAATTTTCTTTGAGGTTACCTTGTATTTAATTATCTTCCCACATTTAAAACAGTCCATTCTATCTTGATACTGTCTTAATTGCCTCTCAGTTTGGAAGTTCTGTAAGTACACCCTTTATTCCCGCTTTTTGATTTGCAGTTACCATTGTTTGCATATTGATGTCTCTGTTTCCTGTTTTCAGTCTTGCATTGTTTATTTTCTTTGTTCATACTTCTTTATCTAGGTTACTTTCTGGGTGAGGTTGTCATGTGTCTTAATTTTAGGTTAATACTTATTTTAGTATTTCTTTTAAGATTGGTCTGGTTTTTACTAATTTCTGTTTATCACTATTGTATTTGAAGGACAATTTTGCTAGATACATAGTTCTTGGTTTGCAGTTTTTTTTCTTTCAGGGTTTTATGTATGTCATCTCTTGTCTTCTAGTCTGTATGGTTTCTGCAGAGGAATCAGAGTTTAGTCTTACTGGTGTTCCTGTGGAGGTGACTTTTTTCCCCTTAGCTGCTTTAATGGTTCTTTCAATGTCTTTGTTTGCTTTTGGAAAGTTTGAATATGATATGTTCTGGCATTTTCTTTTGGAATCTGTCCTATTTGGGTTCTTTAAACTTCTTGAATGCATATCTACTCATCTTTCATGATACTAGGGAAGTTTTCTTCCAACAAATCTTCAACCGTTTTCTTGGTGCTTCGTATTGTCTCTTCCTGTTCTGAAATTCTCATCACATGTAACTTATTCCTCTTGATGGTGTCCCACATTATTTGTAGATTTAAATTTTTTTCTCATTCTTTTTTTCTGATTCTTCCTCTAACAGATTGATATTAAGAGCTCTACCTTCAATTTCAATTGTTCCATCTTCCGTTGATTCAGTTCTATTCCTTTGCCCTTCCAATGCATTATTTATTTCTGAAATTCTAGTGTTGATCTTCTGGATTTATGTTTGCTGTTTTTATATGGTTTCTAATTTTTCATTTATTTTGTTAATTTGTTCTTGTATTGTTTTCTTGAATTCTTGTAGAATAGTGTTTGTTTTCCTTGATCTATCTCTCAATCCGTTGAAAGTACCTAAATATATCGTTGTTGTGAAGTGCTGTCAAGTCGATTCCAACCCATAGCAACCCTGTTTGTTTCCAAGGAGCAGCTGGTGAGCTTGAACCACCGACCTTGCAGTTCAAATGGCTTTGCAGTCTGGCCCATTAACCCACAGTGCCATAATTCCTTGTCAGGTTCCAAAAGCTTTTTTTTTTACCTCTAGAAGACTTTTTTGGATCTGTCTTTTGATTACTTGATTGAGCCGTCTTCTCCAGCTTTTGTGTGGGTGTGAGTTGAAGATGTCTGTTGTCTGTGAATCTTGTGGTATCATTAAATTGGTTTATTACTGTAAGCTGCTTGGCTTCACCCTGATTTCTTGTTTTGTTTTAATTGATCTGGACAACAGAATGGATCTGCTGCTCTGGCTGCTAGTTTAGCAGTCCTGGAGTGCTGACTTCTTGTCTCTGGGTGAATCTGTGGGTGTGTAGGCATAAGACTCTGACTGCTGGTCATCAGAGCAGGTGAGGGAAGTCTGGGAGTGTTTTGGCTGCTGTCTATCATTGAGCCAATGGTGCTAGAGCAGGTGTGACCTAATACGTGGAGCAGCAGGTGTGGTTGGTATGGTTGAATAGGGTCATTGGCTCCTGACTACTGGGAGGAAAAAAAGGGAAGGGGGGTTGGGATAAGGAAGAAAAGAGAGAAAATAAGAAAGGATGGAATAGAGGAACGTAGTGGTTACGAATTGGGCTGCGAACCTTAAGGTCAGCGGTTCAAAACTACCAGCCGCTCCATGGGAGAAAGATGAGGCTTTCTACTCCCGTAAAGATTTATACCCTCAGAAACCCTGTACAGGGTCGCTATGGGTCGGAACCGACTCGACAGCACTTAACAACAACAATAAGGAAGAAAAAATACAAAAAGAAAAATGTGGGAAAAAAAGAGGAACATAGAAAAGAATCAAAAGTGGCACCATGTTGGTCCAGTTGGAGCACTGATGAGCCGCAGAAGCACATACCATCAAAGGTGGCAGGCCAGGGTGGATGGTACTGAATGGGGAGGTAGTAAGGGTGGGGCACCCACTCTGGGGTAGCAAGAAACAGTGAAGAGATAAGAAAAAATGCAAAGAAGGAAAAAACAAGGGGGGTTGAGAGGGAAAGACTCAGAAGAAAGGTAGTAAGAAAGAGAATAATATAAAAAAAAAAAAACTACACAAGTGGCACAGTGTTGGTGCAAGCATTAGCTGCTAAGATGGCCGTGGTGGGCACCTGGAGCATACTGCATGGTTCCATTCATCACCATTCATGAAGGGGGCTACAGATGTGAGAGGGGTGCTGGCAGGGTCAAACCCATAGAACGTGGGAGGGAGAAGAAAACAAAGAAAGAAAAATGAGAAAACCAAGGGTGGGGCAGTGAGGGAAGAATGAAGAGGAAGCAAAATAGGACAGGGAAAAAGCATCACTGTACTGGCCAAAGGGCTAGCTGCTAGACAGGGTCACTGCAGGGACACAACATTCACTTTGCAGGAGCTCATACCGCTGACTGGGGAGGGGCTCGCTATAGAGGCAGTGGGGCGGGGAAGTGTGCTTCACAAGGCAGGATTCAAAAATGACGGAGGGTGAGGGAAAGGAAGAAACAGATGTGAGAAAGGAAGAAGGAAGAAGAAAGAGAAAGAAAAGAAAGAAGAACAACACTGGCAGTGTGAGCGCTGACTCCTTTCTGGGTAGAAGTCACTGAGAGGCTGTGGAAGGTTAAGGAGGATCATCCATTATCAGCTGTTGCAGTCTTGGATGGGCAGAGCCAGTGATCTGAGCAGGGATCAGATCATAAGGCTGCTTTCAGTAACTCAAAAGGGTTGCATGCTTTCTTGCTCTCTGGCTTCTCTCGATCTCTTTCTCTCATCCGTATTTGATCTACTTCTTTATCATTTCCTTTTAAACTCTAAGTTTCAGGATGGCATCTGCATCCTATTCACTTGGTTTTATAAGTCTTTGTTGTAGAGGGTCTGGATCATGTATCTGCCTTGTCTGCTATCTTGGCTCCTTTCCCCCAATTTCATCTTTATTAAATAACCAAGGTTTCTTATACCCAAAATGTCTGTAATTCAAAATGTTTTTGGCACATTAGCTATAGTCTCAGTTTGGAGTGAGACAGTTTGGGGCACGATGAGATAGTTCTGATTGAATTAACGCTTGGTGTATTTGGATAAGGCAAATACCAAGTTAATCAGTTGGAAACACAGATGATTTTTGACGGAACAGGATTAGGTGACAGTTGTGACTCGTCTCAGGCATCCCAGTGTTGGTGGTTGACATGGGGTGAGGGCATGCGCATATGTTATGCCTTACTTGCCTCAGCAAATTTGGAAAATTCAGCAAATCCAGTCAATTCAGTATGAGACTCCTTCCCCGTGTCTGCTCTCTTGACATCAGCCTCCGGAACACATGAAGTCATTTATAAGGAGCGATTAGAAACCTTTGTGTGGATGCTTTCTCTGATCCTTTTTAGGCGTGTTTATATGAAGTATGTTGTTGTTAAGTGTCATTGAGTTAGTTATGACCCATAGTGACCCTGTATAGGGCTTCCCAGGACCAGCTGGTGGGTTTGAACTGGTCACCTGACTCAAACTGACATTGAGTCCAATACATTATCCTGCAGTTCCACGTAAGCACTCCTAAAAAGGATCAGAAGAAAGCACATACAGAAAGGTTGCTAACCTCTCCTTTTTAGGACTGTTTATATGAAGTATGTGGTTACAAATCAGGCTGCTAACCTCAGGTCAGCAGTTCGAAACTACCAGCTGTTCCACAGGAGAAAGATGAGGCTTTCTGCTCCCGTAAAGATTTACAGCCTCGGAAACC
>NW_006408783.1:1850669-1851752 GCF_000296735.1 Chrysochloris asiatica
TCTTTCTCCCGCGGAGCGGCTGGTAGTTTCAAACCGCTGACCTTAAGGTTCGCAGCCCGATTCGTAACCACTACGCTACCAGAGCTCCTTAACATGCTATTATACCATTCCATAATCCTTGATAGTAATCACCACTCATTCCTTTCCTGACATCCCAAGGTTCTGTAATATGCTGCAATGTCTCCCAGAACTCAGAACTGTCAAAAAGAAATGGGTCGTGCAATTTTGGAGACTGCAAAGTCCCAAATTCATAATTTAAAGGCCAGTCTAGAAGATTGGCTTCACCCATATAATCTCAGGAGCCCTGGTGTGGCACTGTGGGTTGTTACATTGGACTGCAAGGTCGGTTTGAACTGCAAGGTTGGCAGTTCAAGCTCAACAGCTGCTTCTTAGAAACCCTATACAGGGTCACTATAAATTGGAACTGACTCTGTGGCACTTAACAACAACAACAAACAATATAGTCTTAGGGGCTGAGGAACCCACATTGGCAGGTCAGATGACAGACTGTTGATGTAGGAAGCTTCGGGAACTCCATGTCCGGTGATGAGCCACAATACCCACCAACTAGAGGTTGAAAGTGACGAACTAGATGCAAGATTCAAAGCCAGAGAATGCTTTTTGCCAAAGCATTCCCATATATCGGACTCAGAACATGTCCCCAAGGAATACTAAGAGTGATGACTTGAGTCATCACTTGAGTCGCATACTCCTGTAAGGTGGGAGCACCCTTAATCTTTTATTGTGGTTGTTAAGTGCTGTTGAGATGACTCCGACTCATAATGACCCTGTGTAGGGTTTCTAAGGAATGATCCTGTGTGCTTGAACTGCCAACGTTATCGTTAGCAGTCCAGTGCTTATCCTACAGTGCCACATCAGGAGTTAGTTCCACCTTAATCCTTACGTTTTGTAGGTTCGTGGTCATGATGTGCCATGGAGTCGGTTCCGACTCATAGCAACCTACATAGGGTTTCCAAGGCTGTAAATGTTTGTTGTTGTTGTTGTCAGGTGCCATCGAGTTGGAACCGACTCATAGCGACCCCATGCACAGCAGAACGAAACAATGTTCGATCCTGGGCCAAC
>NW_006408783.1:1856932-1857672 GCF_000296735.1 Chrysochloris asiatica
GATTCGTAACTACTATACTACCAGAGCTCCTTATAAAATAGGAGAGGGGTTCAAAAAGTGTATGGGAAAATAGAATAAAAAGATAATGGAATTTTTCCACGGAATTTTTGAAGTCCCCTTGTATGACCTTCATTCTTGGTTTGCTGAGTTAATTGAAAAAGTCGGACTTTGCTAAAAAGACACAAGTGTAACAGAGATAGTTACATCTTGACCTGTGAGCTCTGAAATTCAGAGAAATATCCACTAAGGAGATCAGGCTGTAATGTCATTCATAGCCAGAGAATGAATCAAAGGGCTGAAAGTTTACCGATTTGCCTAACCTGCTTAGCTTTGCTTCTTTCATTTAATTCCCTTTGTCTGGACTGGAGAATAGGGCATCAAATATATTTTCTTGACCTTGGTTAATAATTTGTGTGCCTGAATTATGTCAGATTATGTTAAAGTGTTTTCCTACTGCAATGTACATAAGCTATTAGTATTGATGATTTGAAAAATGTATACTTGATTCTTCCCAAGAGTCCTTCTATCAAAATCCACTATTTGGGAAACACCTATGGGGTCAGAATTGACTCAGGGGCAATTGCTGGGTGGGTGATTATGCCTGTCCTGGTTTCACCTTACCTATGACTGGAAGAGTTGCAGTGATTTGCCACAAGTGGCAAGAATGGTAGACAAAGGTGCTGAAACTCCACCTCTAACTGTTAAAAAATGTACCGCATTGCTTCACTCAAGTTGCTTGC
>NW_006408783.1:1858759-1861180 GCF_000296735.1 Chrysochloris asiatica
AGAATGGCTTGCTTCTGATAAATTTCTGTGTTCCATGCTATGCTACCGTTGGACTCCTGGTATGGTGCTGTAGGATTAGTACTGGACTGTGAATCACAAGATTGGCAGTTCAAACCCACCAACTGCTTCTTGGAAACCCCGTATGGGGTTACTGTGAGTCCAAACCGACTCGATGGTACTTAACAACCACATCATGTTACCTTGGAGTCCTGGTGTGGCACTGTAGGATAAGCACTCGATCACAAGGTCAATGGTTCCAACTTCTCAGCCTCTTCTCGGAAACACTACACAGGGTCCCTATGAGTTGGAACTGATTTGACAGCACTTAACGAAAACAATGGTGTGGCGTTGTCAGTTAGCGTCCTGGACTGCAGAGTCGTTTGAACTGCAAGGTTGGCAGTTCAAGCTCATCAGCTGCTCCTTGGAAACCCTATACAGGGTTGATATAGGTCGTAATCGACTGGATGGTACTTAACAACATTTATCAGATCATCTAAAGTTGAAAGGAATTCTTGGTATTTTTGTTATCCATTGTGCAACTGATAATCTGTGCCCTGTGTCTGTTCTACTGGTGATTTTTATTTTCAGCTGGGGATAGAAGGATCTGAGGGGGAATAAAGGGCAAATAGATAAAATCCTACATTTTCTAAAGCTGTTTCCATTGCCACTTTCTTGTCCACATGCCCTCCAACAGAAGTTTAGAGGACTGAGCAGTAATTGGCAAAGTTGTTAATGGCAAAGGTGGCTTCTTTCCTTTTTAATTCAAGATGTAAGTAGTGCCTATTGTAGGATAGTTGTCATTGTGCCCTTTTTGCTATTTCTAGTTTGTTTTAATAACAGCCTCTCATTATTGAACATACTTTTACTAAACAAGAAATTTTGAGCATGGAACTGAGAGTAGGCAAAGGAAAAAAGAAAGGGAGAGGCTGTGGTTGAGATGTGATGACCTTCTTTCTTTCCCATGAATTTGTGCTGAAGTAAGACCTCAGCAGATAGCTATAGATCCATAAGCAGGAAACTGGATGGCAGCTGTCAGACTTTCTGCGGAACTTGCTTCCAAGGGCTGAAAATGCAGATTGCTTAGTAAAAAAAGACCTGGCCTCTATTTCTACTTCTATCCCTAATGTTATCTGGCACCTTACATAAGCTATGTGCTTTTATATTCTCAAAATCTCTACAAATAGTATAATGTTAGTAAAATTATGTTAATTGGTTGAACTAGAAGCCTCTTCGAAATAATCTAGTACAACTTCAGGGTGAAGTAATGACGGCAGTGTCATTCTCTGCGTGTCATTAATATCCTTTTGGAACTATGGCCCAGATAAAAGTAGGAACAGTGTGTTCGGCAAAGGTTCTTTTTAGGGGCTGGTGCTCATCTTGGAAGCCTTGCCTTATAGGATGGACCAGGAGTTAAGGACACTTGTGTCTGAGTAGAAGCAGGAGAGGTGACAGAAATGTGTCCGTTAATGAGCTACAGAAGAGCACATAGACCATTAAGTAGATTCTTTAGGATGTGAACATAAATAAGTCCACCTAGACCTGTTTGATACTTTTGAGCTAGAGGATACCTAGAGGCCTCCAACTGTCTTCCAACCTTGGATGTGACTTGCACCAGACTGGGCTTTATATGTACACATATGACCATCAAGCCTGCCTGTCCTAGCTCCACACTCTCCTTTCAGAATAGCCCCAGCTTGACCACTGCTTCAACTCAAAGATCTGCCCTCTGCAGTGAGCCCCCCCTTCCTCCCCCCCCTCCCCCGCCTTGGAGAGGATGGTCCTTGAAAAGAGGTCTTGGCAGACTCTTTGGGAGCTGTTTTCTGGTTTTGACAACCTAGATCATCAGGCAATATCATTAATATCAAATGCAAGTTAAATTTTGTTAAATATAATTAAAAAATGACTGCAATAATACATTGACAGGGAACTGCCAGAGGTTCAAGATGGATTCAGAAAAGGAGGTGGAATGAGGGATATCATTGCTGATGTCAGATGGATCCTGGCTGAAAGCAGAAAACACCAGAAAGGTGTTCACTGTGCTTTATTGATTATGCAAAGGCTTTCAACTGTGTGGACAATGACAAGCTATGGACAATATTGCAAAGAATGAATATTCTGGAACATTTACTTGTGCTCATGAGGAACTTTATATAGACAAAGAGGCCGTCATTTGAAGAGAACAAGGGGACACTGAGTGTTTTTAAATTAGGAATGATGTGCACCAGGGTTGTATTATTTCACCATACTTATTCATATGGTATGCTGAGCAAATATTCTGAGAATCTGGATTATATGAAGAAGAGCATTGAGTCAGGATTGGAAGAAGACTCATTAACAACCTGTGATATGTAGATGATACAACTTTGCTTGCTGAAAGCAAAGAGGACTTAAAATGCCTACTGATGAAGACCAAAAACCACA
>NW_006408783.1:1862945-1864484 GCF_000296735.1 Chrysochloris asiatica
CAGTGTTCTACTGTGTATGAGGTTGCTATGAGTTCGAAACAACTTGATGGCACCTAACAAGAACAACAGTAGTCCATTGTGAATACATACCGTATTTTGTTTATTTATTCATCTGTTGATAAGCATTTAGGTTGTTTCCACTTTTGTCTCTTGTAAATAGTGTCCAATGATAGGTTTTTGAGGAAGCATAGCAAGATTTTATAAAGTGGCCCTTTGGCCAGGCAGCACAGAAGAACTGAGAATTTGTTCTGAATTGACTAGCGGCAGGCTCAAGGTCCAGCTTTACTGGGTGCTCTTTGCCTCGCCACAGCTTTACGTATTTCCAGCCTTCTGGCTGGTACCATTCCAAAGAGTAGGGATGAGCTGTTCTTACAGGACTCCAGTCTTAACGCAAGCCCATGAAAGGAAGCCATCTAAGAGGTAAACAAAAGAGGACACGATTTTCTAAAGAAAGAATTTTAAAAGAGAAGAGATTTTTTTTTTTTTAAGTTTTTATTGTGAACTATGTGAGTTTACAGGGAGAACATCAGCTTCACACTCATTCTATTGTATTTTGTTTTATTGCAATGATTACAAACCCCTCCATGCATAATCAAATAACCAAAGGGTACATCCCACAGGCCTGCCCCCTGGCCATCAGCACACAGCCCTCTCCCTCCCTGAGTCCAGTGTCCCAAGTTGCCCCATCTGTCCACTCATCGTCTCTGCCTCCATTTCTGGTGTCACTGCTTCTCTGGGTAGGGCCCCACACTCCACTCTTCTCCCTTGGTGGTCCCAGGGACCTCTGCTCCAGGACTGCAAAATCAACCACTCCCCTCCTTTTGTTACGAAACATCTGCCTTTACATTTCTGACCCTCACAGTCAGTCGTGATGGCAATTATTCACTATTGTACCACAAAAGTCTTATTCCCATCTCTTTTCATCAGCCCCATCCCAACAGACTGGAAACCATTCAGTGAAGATTCTACCCTCCCCTGCCCTGTTTAGAACTAGACTCCCTCTTGAAAGCTTGTAAGCCAGTCACTTCTTGCCTTTGTAGCCGCCCCCTCCCCCTTTTTGGGTAGCCAATGTCTACGTTGCTCATCCCTGTCCACCCTGTGTACCCAGGGGGTGGGAATTATCCTTGCTATAAATATTTGTTCCCTTTTTTGATTACACTGTCATATTTGATTGATAGCTTTTCTGGATTAAGGATTCTTGGTTGGCAATTTTTTTCTTTCAGGGTTTTATATATGTCTCCCATTGCCTTCTTGCTTGCATGGTTTCTGCTGAGAGATTCGAGCTTAATCTGACTTGCTTGCCTTTGTATGTGACACTTCTGTTTTCCCTGGATGCTTTCAAAAGTGTCTCCTTATCTTTAATTTTGGAGAGCTTGACAATGATATGTCTTGGTGATTTTCTTTTGGGGTCTACCCTTCCTGGCGTTCGTTGATCTTCTTGAATGTTTATATTTTCACTTTTCAGGATGTTAGAGAAATTTTCTTCCAGCAGTTCTTCAACTATTTCCTCTGTGGACTTGTGTGATTCTTCTTGTTCTG
>NW_006408783.1:1864966-1878245 GCF_000296735.1 Chrysochloris asiatica
CTGATTAATTCCAGGGGATGTGATCAGGATGTGGGCTTCCCTTTTCACTCTTCTTATTTCTTAACTCAGAGTAACTTTCACAGGTATTGTCTGCCTCCCTGGTATATGGCAGTTGGTACTGGCTCTTGCCTGGGTTTTGGTGTTTCATAGAGTGTGATTGTAGCTTCACTATATGGCAGCAGTTGCTGTCTCTACTTGGGTAATATAGAGAGATAAAGAGTCCCCCAAAAGGAGAAGGGGGAGCATAAAACAGTAAAACAACACCAGCAAAACAACAAACAACAACAACAACACAACAAAACCAGACTGCATACTGCAGTCTATAATCTCAGAAAGGGGAGAGGAGGAAGAGAAGAAAAGAAAAACTAAAATTAAAAAAAAATATATCTGTAGCCTAATATCAGTATGACTTTAATGTCGTCTCTTCAGCTTCTTGCTTTCAAAGCTGCCTTGAGAGACTTCAAGATGCCAGTGTTGGTTGTTTTGCTATACCTCAGGCTTTAATTTAATTTATGGTCTGTTTTGTTTTTAAACTCTCTTTCCCTCTCTATAGCCCTGTCCTGGCTTTTTCCGTATTTCTAAAACAACAAAATGTTCAGGGCCTGTTCTTGGACTGAGTATCTGTGCACATGCGTGGCAGAAGAACCCACCAGTGGTGAGGGTGGGGGATGTCAACTCACTCAGATAACCCCTCTAGTCACCAGAATGGAGGTACACAAACAGTGAGGGGGCAAAAGAAAAAGGAAATCAGAACAAAGCAAAACCAACAATGTGTATTGTTCACCTTTGCTCCAAGGTTCCTGTGGTGTTTTTCTGTGGTTTTTGTTCCCTCTCTTGGCGTTGCCATTTGGTCTCGCCCAAGATGTTGGCTCCAGGTCTCTGAGCCCGGCAGATTCAAAAGTACATGATTTCTTATTTCAGCTTCAAGTTCCACTAGCTATAAGCCTTCAAATTTTTGAAATATTCCTAGTTATGTGGTCCAGCGGTTCCGCGGAAGAAAGATGAGGCGTTCTGCTCCCGTAAAGATTTACAGCCTCGGAAACCCTGTGCAGGGTCGCTATGAGTTGGAACTGACGCCACGGCACTTAACAACAATGTGGTTCCGAGTTTTGGAGCTCTGCCCTGGATCTACTTTGCCTGGTATTCTGTGATATGGCTGATGGCGAACTGCACTGCACCCCCACCCTAGCCACCATCAAGCCCCACCTCCTCTGATTGAAGAACTGGAGTATATTTTTTAACTAACTTTTTAAGGTTTTTTTTTTTTTTTTTCCCCTTGAAACTTTGATTATACTGATATGCAATTAATCTGTTATTAACCATATATAGAACATGTGTTCTATATCCTTGCTGTTCAAAGTGTGGTCTATGAACTGGCTGTTTCAGCCAGCTTGTTTGAAACCAGAGTCTCAGCCACTCTAGAACTACTGAATCTGATCTGAATTCCTAGTTGTCTCAGATAGTTCCCGTTTCTTCCTATCGCAAACAGTGCAGTAACACTTTTTAAAAACACTTGGTCTCTAATGCCTTCATGGGCCCTTCTGTGGCGCTTCTTTCCCTCTTTTTTTCCGTTTGGAGAGTCCCCTTTCTGTAGTGGGCATGCCCATGGTTCAGTCCCTGACCTCTGCTCACCTCCATCAGTTTTCTTCAGGGAACTGCCGTAGTCTAAACTTCAAAAGGCGTCACTGGCCAAATGTGTACTGAGTCACTGATCTGGCTTTGAACTTTTTCTACCAGCTTTGTTGAACTTTGCCACGGTATTAAGAAAGACATTATTTCCTGGAAATGGTCCATTTTCTCTCAGAAATCTGTTTCTGACCTCACATTCTCTTTCTTTTGCTTCCTGTGAAGTCCTTGGACCTCACAACTGGAGTACTGTTGAAGATGCCTACCTGGTTTTGTTGCATTCAGCCTTTTTCCTGTACATTATCTGTCACAATGTTGCCCAGCTTTCAGAAAACAAACCAAAACTTTCCTTTCCTAGTGTTCTCCTGCTCAAACGCAGAATAATCTCCCATTGTTTTTGTTGTTGTTAAGTGCGGTAGAGTCGATTCTGACCCACAGTGACCCCTATAGAGTTTCCAAGGAGGAGCTGGTGAGCTTGAACCACCGACCTTGCAGTTCAAATGACTTTGCTGTCTGATGCAGTAACCCACAGCGCCACACCAGGATTCCCATTACCTTGGAAAAAAGCTCAGAATTCTAACCATATAATTCAGAGTTGATTATAGCTTGTCCTTGATATTCCTTTGAAATGATTGTTAATTATAAATATTGTACACATTTTGAATATAACCTAACAAATTCTCTACCTATCACCCAGATTAAACCAGTAGTAACATTTCCCTCATACTTACTTTGATTCTTTTTCTCTGTGTAATTCACCAAATTAACAGTACAGCCAAAGGCTGGTCGCCGCTTCTAAGTTTGTCCTCCCTCTTTCAGGAACAATCATGCTCCTGTTAACTTATCTCTCACAACTCATCTATCAGAACTGCTTGGACCTCTGAGATTTACTTTCTCCCTGGAATCTCATTTTTCCTGCTTTTTCCTTTGAGGCACAGAATGCTTTATATCTCTTCTGTTGGGAGCTGCTGAGCGGAGATCACTCCTCACCTCAGGGGTCCAGCAAAAGTTGGCCTGAGGGTGTCTGCCTGGGCAAAAGTCCACAGCACAAGGAAGAAGTGACCTTTAGCTCAGTGCACTATAGAGCTAGTCAGTAGGAAAGCATGCAAACCTTTCTGCTTGCCCACACAAATGGCAGACCTGTTCTAGCAATTGTTTTGTCCTGGTTGTTCTGGGATAATTGCTCTGTGTACCCGGAACCAGGACTGCCCTGGAGAAACTCTCCCTTTCCTGCTTTTGAGCACTATATAATAAAACAAGCTACCAGGAGTCCTGGCTGCTCGATCCTCCATCAGAGGTCGACAGCCCACCTGGCCCAACTTTAGTCTTAATCTCGTCTCTGTTGTTTTCTTTTAATCTCCCATTGCTCTACTTGACAGCTTTACAGGTGTGCAGTCTGCAGTACTTTCCCTACCATTTCCTTGCTTTCCAAAATGCCACAGATGTGACCATCTCCATTGGTCCGTTGGAGACATTCTGCCTCTGAGAGTGTTTATGTAGTAATTTTCTCTTAGTATGTAGTTTCTATTCCTCTTATAGTAATTGTTTTTCGTCTTGCTTTCTACTCTAGTTGCTTGTCTGAATGTATTTCTTCTCCATTAGATAACAGCCTCCTTGAATAAAAGCTTGAGATACATTTTATTCATTCCTTCCTTCCTTCATCCATCTGTCCTACAGCTAATGACTGAGTGTCTACTAACAAGCTCCAGAAGTTATTTTAAGCATTTGGGAGATAGAAGTGAACCAAACAGATAGTTATTGACCTCGTGGCACTTATATTCCAAAAGGGGGAGAGAAAAAAATTACATGAATAAATGACTATATCAAGTGCAAATAGCGCTAAAGAGAAAAACGAAGCAAGCAAAAGTCTAAAATGTAAGGGGCACTTCTTTAGACAGAATTTAATTGTATACATGTTCTATACACTCTAGCTCAATGCTATATGCACAAGGCAGTCAGCAAATATTTGTTGAATTGCAAAATATATTCATATACAGAATATTTGATTACCTGCCTGGGAAATAGTACCCTGGGTAGACCATCCTTCTCAGAAGGTGGTTGTTAAGAACAACAGTTTTAATCTTTTGCTGCAGGGATCCCATCTGAGTTGTTCCTTCCCTCTGTCAGTAGATGTGCACTCTGGGAATATAACAAATTTCAATACTAGCTTCAGTAAAAAGTAATTAGGGAGGAGAATCTATTTTCAGTACCACAATCATTTCTTACTCAAAGGGCACAACCTTCCCCACTGCTCTTCTTCAGCCATTTGACTGGGTGGGGTTCCCTGTTCACACTGTTCCTATTCTTACCAATTGTGGTGCCCAGCTGTAGTTGCCAATGTTTTCTTTTTAATTCTTCCAGCCTCCAGGAAAGGATGAAATCCCTCAACTTGTGCCTTAAAGAAATTACTGCTAAGGTAAGTACTTTTATACTTCCACTTGAAAAACGTGAACATTACTTTTGATTTAGTTTCATACCTAAATCACAGAGCCCCTGACCCCTGTATGAGATGTCAACTTTGAAGAGGCAAGCACCAGGGCTGCTCCCAGAAATGGATGGGTTGGTTTGGGGTTTTACTTCAGAGAGAACTGTCAATTTTAACAAATGGGAAGAAACTACAGCTGTGCACAATTGAATGCCTTTGCTTCCAAAGAATTTTGGGATGATAGAATTATAAGATACTAATTTCTTTTCCTTCCAAGAAAGCAGGTTTTCCATTCCTCATAAATAAGGAAATGGTGTAGAAAATGATGGATTTTGTTTCTCAGTGTTTTTCTTTTGACTTGAGAATCATTTTACCTGTTTCATCTGCCATTCATCCATCCACACAGGACCCTGTTTTGTGTAGAGATAAGACATGTCTTATTTATTCATATATTGAAATTACATAGTTAATGTCCTGGTCAGTTATAATAACCTCAGTTAGCCAAACAAAATCTTCCCTGTACGTCAGACTGAGTTACTGTGAAGTAGAGTCTGTTACTCTGAGTTATTGCAACCATGCTATTTTTTTTTTGGCAACAAGCTGAGCATGGACTGTAAGTTATTTGCATTAACGCTTGGGACCAAAGGTTTCCAGATAAGATAGTGCATTTTTAATCTAGTGCTGCTACAACAGAAATGCCACATGGGGATGTCTTTAACAAACAGAAATTTACACTCTCACAGCTAGAAGGCGGAATTTAGAATGCCTGCTCTAGGAGAGGGTTTGTTCTCCCTGTAAGCTCTGGAGGAAGCTCGTTAGCTTCTTCCCACATCTGTAGCCTGGCATTCCATCGAGAGCTACATATGGCCTTGTATCACTCTTCCCTGGAGTCTAGGAGTTTCTCAGTGCAGGCTCCATAGGCTAAAGGATATACTCCACTCCGAAGCTCTTGGTGGTAGTAGGTCCCTCTGATCTCAGCTTGATTCTCTCTTCTTTTATGTCCCATAAGAAAGAAATGTACTGCAGGCCATGCCCCAGGGACCTCCTCATTATATTAGATCAGGGCTGTGATGCCATTAAGGGTGTTGCAGCTCATCCTTATTAATCTATTAACTGGTTTGTCACATCAAAGCACTTCATGGAAGAGCATATCATGGGAGATCATTATATAACTGCACTATTACATATTAGATAACTGCACTATTGCATATTTATATAGCTGCACTCTTACATCATTACATAACTGAGCTATTACATCATTTATATAACTGCACTCTTACATCATTACATAACTATGAAACCAGAGACCCATGGGCCAACCACGTTGGCACACATTTGTGGGGGAGAGAAGGTGAGGACACAATTAAATCCATGATGACTTGGTCAAAATGCAAAAACAACAGGTTGCCGACCAGAGGGCAAAGCAGCTGAGTGCCCCCTGGTCATAGCTCCCAGATCAGGTAGACATGCTATGTTTACACAGCCAGCTAGACTTAAATTGGGGATGGATTGTTGGCAAAAAGTGTTGACAGTTACTCGAGCTGTTTTCTCTTTTACCTAAAAAATGCTGAACCAGTTCTCAATGATTTTCTGAAAATCACAGACAGTTCGCTTTATTTTTTAAACTCTATTAAAGAGCTTTATCTTTATCAGGCGCCAGCTTCATGACTGTCTCCCATTGATTTGATGATTCCCTTGGGCTCCAAGAGGGTTTGGTGGGGGTGGTGCTGGTGGTGGGGTTGTGGCAGCTTTCAGGACAGCCCCCTTCTCCACCACAGGGACTGTTGTTGTTGGTTGCCTGTTGCTGTCAAGTTGTGTTGCAGAGCAGAACTGCTCCATAGAATTGATGTGCCAGTAAATTTGATGGGTAATTATTCCCTGTGTCTTTAGCTGACTTCTCTAGAGAAGCAAAACTAGTGTGACTTTTACATATAGAAGGGGGAGGGGAGGGAGAAATAGACTGTGTGTGTGTGTGTGTGTGTGTGTGTCCTGGTGGGGTGCTGCAGGATAATGCACTGAATCGCAAGGTTGCTTTGTATCACAAGGTTGCAAGGTTGGCAGAAAGATTATATAGGGTCACTATGAGCTGCAATTGACTTGACCGCACTTAACAATATATATATATATATCTCCTGGTGTAGTGCCGTGGATTAGTATGCTACACTGGAAAGTCAGTTTGAACCACATAGTTGGTGGTTCACTCACTAGCCACTTCTTGGAAACCCTTTACAGGGTCGCTGTGGGTCGGAACTGACTCGATGGCACTCAACAACAAATTATACACATATAAAGAGAAGTTTATATTAAGGCAATGGCTCACAGTTGTAGATACAGGAGAGTCCTAAGCGAAGACCTGGCAAACCAAGATCGGTAGGCAGACCTCGAAGGCAGGAATCCTAAGTTGAGGTACAGAGCTTGACCTCGGCACTGGATCCGGGTGGCAGCAGGGTGACGGGTGACCAAGGCCTGGGGAGATGCACTCAGAATGGGCAGAGAGCACACGCACTGGGTGACAGGAACAGGAATGCAGGGCCCCCTGGTGGGTGTCTAGTTTTCCAGGCACACTCAGCAGGCAGGCCCAGCAGGCAGACACTCAATAGAGCAGGCCACTGGCTCAGGTTCAAAGAACCAGAGGTTAGAGGGAGACCCAGATGGGAGATCCAGACCCAGTGGGGATGAGTCAGAGTCTTTCCTTCATGTCCATTTTATTGGCAGTAGGCCACACCCCCATGGACGCATCTGTTCAACTGATTGGCTGCTCATAGCCAATCATCACAGAGTTAACTATCAACTGCCAAACAACTGGGAAGCCTGGCTCAATCAGCTGACATAGAATCTTAACTATTACACTCTGCAAGAAGAACTTACTCCCATTAGGAATAAGAGTGAGCTTTGGTATTCCGATGGTGGTGTGACCAGGGACCTGGGAATGCTTGACACCTGTTCTGCCCCTGAGAGCCTCCTAAAAGTATTCACCCAGAGAATAAGAGCAGGATGAGAAGCAAAGTGCCACTGACTCAGAGCAGGGTGAGGACCCGGCTCCCCTTACAGAACTCCAGTAAGGGACTGTGCAGAGCAGAACGGATACTCCCTTTCTCCTTCCTCGTAAAGCTGCATCTTAGGCCCTTGCTTGCCCTTCTCAACTTCGGGGACAAGGGAGACTGTGACTTTATCAATTTTGTTCTAGGATGCAGGAGAAGTATTAGAGAGCAAAGTCTGCATTTCTACCTTCAGAGTCACGATGATGCTGTTCACAAGTGCTCATAACCCTGCCAATGCCAGTGTCCTGACCTTTAGGTTAGAGAAAGATGGTAGTGGGATTCCTCCCCTCTTTTTTCTACTGTAAATATGTGCTGCTTATATTTTTATCAAGTATGGAATTAAAAAGTAGGAGGACTATTTTGAATTTGGGTTGGATGATATCTTGAGAACGTACTCTGTGTAATATGAGTAGGTCTATAAACTTGCAGTGAGTATACAGGTGCATATATTATATAAGAGGAACACAGTCACTCTGTAGGATAAACACTAGACTTTGAACCACAAGGTTGCTTGTTCAAGCCTAGTAGTCACTCTGCTGGAGAAAGGTGAAGCTTACTGCTCCCACCAAGAGTTACAACCTCAGAAACCCTATACAGGGTCTTTATGAGTTGGAATGGTCTCAGTGGTACTTAACATACAACAAAATATTATAGGACATATATGGTGTATGTATGTATATATATATTTTATATGATATTCTGTATTGTGCACATGCACATATATCTCATATACACACAGTATTGGGATTTTTTGACAGCCTCCAGCTTCTGTTAAAGATCTGTAGATTTTCCCAAACAACAAAAGTGATTTGTTTTGCTTCCATTTTTTTAATGCATTTACAAAAATATTGTTATCATTTTATATCTCCATAAGATTAAGGGACTCATATCTTAAAATTTAAAATGTAAATGTTAAAACTTCATTTAGCAACAGGTTACTCAGGGTTCAATTTTATTTGAAAACAAAATTCTCTATTTGGAAGATTATTTGGGGTGTGCATGTGTGCCTCTCAGTAGCTATGTCCTTGGGCACGCACATAAGTGTGTGAATCAGCTAGAGAGGGATAGGAAGAGAAAGAGATAAAGAACAGATGCTGAGATTATAGTCCACAAAGAATTAAAACAAAACCACCCAATTATGCAAAAAATCAAAACCAGCTTTCTCTGTACTCTGGACAGGACTGACCAGTAAGTTTGAGGAGAAAGGCTTAGCTTGGGCCAGCTTTCTTTCTTTGTTGTTGTTGTTGTTAAGTGCCGTCGAGTCGATTCCAACCCATAGCGACCCTGTATAGGTCAGCTTGAACCACCGACCTCGCAGTTCAAACAGCTTTGCAGTCTGGCACATTAACCCACAGCGCCACACCAGGACTCCTTTAGTGCATCTGATATTTAGATCTGATATACAGAGCCTTCCTTCCACTCATTTTATTTCTTTGAGTTGGGTTACCCAAAATAATGTCATTAAGGGATAAATGAGATGAAAGAAATAGTTGGAAATAAATGAGATATCTGGAGATGGGTAGCTTTTAGATTACATCCAGCAGTGCCTGAAAGAATATACATTGCAATTTAATAAGATTTCTAAAGGTTCTTTTATATTAATAGTGACAACTTGAAGGATAGATTTGCCCAACAAAGGAGAAACTCAACCAGTTAGGATTAACAGATACTGTTAACTAAAATCAGAAATACTTAACATAAATTGGATGAGACATAAGAATTATGGCTGGTGTTACAGAGTGAATGGAAAGGTCTATAGTCTTCCAATGGTACCCTTGGATGAATGCAATGACATGGCATTGAATCAACCCGAGACACAGTGCTGGAGGGATGGTGTCCAGAGTGTTTTCCATCTAACTTCCATTTCGGACACACTGTCAGATCTCAGGACTGTTGAAAGCATCTCCAAATGAATCACTTGGACATGTAAACACTCAGTACCACTGGTGCAAGCTTTGGTTTGTTGTTGTTAAGTGCTGTTGAGTTGATTTTGAGTCATAATGACCCTGTATAGCGTTTCCAAGGAGCGGCTGTTGAGTTTGAACCTCCAGCCTTGTGGTTCAAACAGACCTTGCAGTGTAGTGCTTTATCCCACAGTGCCACACCAGGTTTGTTGTTGTTGTTAAGTGCCGACGAGTCGGTTCCAACTCATAGCGATCCTGTATAAGGTTTCTGAGGAGCGGCTGGTGAATTTGAACTACCGATCTTGAGGTTCAAACAAACCTTGCAGTCCAGGGCTTTATCCCATAGCACCACACCAGGTTTAGAGACTGCCAAACGATTGTCTTGATCCAGAGAGTGAGATAAAGAAATGTTGCTAAATGACAGCCACTTAATGGAAAAGAAAGGGTCATTGGGTGGCACAAATGGTTGAATGCTTGAGTAGTCAAATGGTTGGCAGTTCAAATCCATCCAGAGGTGCCTTAGGAGACAGGTCAAATCCTCAAAAATCCTAGGTAGCACAATTCTACTCGGTACCCACTGGGGAACCATGGGTCAGAATCTCCTTGAAAACTCACTGCAACAGTGGATAAGAAGCTGTATAAATCCACTGGTGAAAGAGTGGAGTGTTTTAGTTAGGGTGGGAAAGGTTTGCTTTGATTCTAAATAAGATCTCAGTATAAGTCTGAGGTAAGCAAAACAGTTAAAGTTGATGGTGTCTAGAAAGATCTAGGAAATTAAATTTTATGTTTTCTTTGGGCTCTGTGAACTCATCTGGATTCATTTTAGTTTTTGGAGGGACTCTCAAGAATTTTAGCAAGGAAAGAGTAATGCTTCCAGGTAATATCCTTCATGGATCACCTCAAAATGTCTTCAAAGTCACATTCACTTATATCAAATGTATGCCTTACACTTTAGTTGATCAGGATATTTATCTAGGTAGCTTATTAGTCAGAGTGGAGGTAACGATTTAATATGAAGTTTTCTTAAACAAAAGAAAAAAAATGTTTTTGCCTCACAATAAAAAATGATCTAAAGGTATTTGGAAAAAGAAACTGAGACCTAAGATATTTGTTATTTATGAAAAAGCAAAGAAAAATATAGGTAGTGTTTGCCAAGAAAAAGTACTGATGAAATCTACAAACTTTTCTAAGATTTATGTCTGTCTTTAAAATCTGACTTGCCAGCACGTATCTATCTTCAAAGTTTTACGAAATACTAATAAGTTTATTCAATTTAGATGTTCTGATTTCAGTGGCCATTAATCCATTTATATGCTTATTTGCTGCCTGCTATGCCAAGTACCCTGAGTACTGGTGTGGCACTGTAGGATAAACACTGGACCCCAAGATTGGTTTGAACCTCAAGGTCAGCAGTTCAAACACACCAAATGCTTTCCTCAGAAACAGTTGTCATTATGAATCAGAACCAATTTGATGCCATTTAACAACAACAACCATGCCAAGTACCCAGCCAAGTCCTTGCTCACATAGAGTGACGGTGGTGGTTATGTACCGTGGAGTCTGTTCCTATTCATAGCAACCATGTACAGGGTTTCCGAGGCTGTAAATCTTTAAGGGAGCAGGAAGCCTCATCCTTCTCCTGTGAAACAGCTGGTAGTTTCGAACTGCTGATCTTGAGGCTAGCAGCCCACTTCGTAACCATTGTGCTGCCAAAGCTCCTACATAGTGTGAAGATAGAGAAAGAATACAAAAACAAATGAATAAATGTGCAGTGTATAAATGAGAGAGGATGCTATGCGGGGGAAAAAGCACAAAGTTGCGGAAGGGGAGATGTGAAGGAAGGCCCAGGAAGCTTAACTGGGCTTTTCTTCCCTGATGACATTTGAGTGGAGCCCTGAAAGGCGTGAGTGGGCTGAGGTACCTGAGACAAGAGGACTCAGACTGAGGACACAGGAACACCACCGTCCTGAGTGGGGAGAAGGTTGAAGAGCTTATTTTATTTGGGTTACTCTATGTTGTGATAGTGTCGTTATATCTGTGTTATGTTCTGATTTGGCCTAAAGTTGTTCTATGCTTAGGATATATTTCTTTCTTTTTCCTTGTATTTTCTTTGTGAGTGCATTGATTACATTAAAAACAAAAATTGTGGTACAAAAACTCTAAGAAAACATTTGTCATTGTATCCATTTTTAAATGTACATTTCAGTGATGTTAATTATGCTGACCATGTTGTACTGCCAGCGCCATTGTCCCGTTTCAATTTTTTCATGATCCCAAACAGAACCCAAAGTTTCTTAAGCAATAATTCCCTCATTTCTTCCTTCCTCCAGCCCTGGAAACCACAAGTAAACTTTTCTTTGTAGGCATTTGCCTGTTTTAGATAGTTCACGTAAGTGGGCTCAGACCATGTTTACACCACTCGTCTGTCAGTTTGTCTTACTGTGGTGGCTTGCGTGTTGCTGTGATGCTTGACGCCATGGCACAGGCATTTTCAATCCTAGCAGGACCACCCATTAGCATCTAGCATAAAACAGATTAGGACGAAGCAGAGGCAAACTACTTCTGAATATTTAATCACTGAAACCCTATGAATAGCAGTGGGACACCTTCAGATAGTACCAGAATATTGAATACTGAAACATGATGAAGAACACCAGGATATTGTTAGATGTAGTGCTGGAAGATGAGCCCCTCAGATCGGAAGGCACTGAAAATATGACTGGGGGAGAGCTGCCTCCTCAACGTATAGTTGACTGTGATGACGGGAATGGAGTAAAGCTTTCAGGACTTCATTTGGTGATGAGGCACAACTCAAAATGAGGAGAAACAGCTTTAAATATCCCTGTAGGAAGAAGTACAGCTCGAATGCTCCTTAGAAGCCAAGATGGCCAGACTTTGTCTCTCATGCTTTGTAGATGTTATCAGGAGGGACCAGTCCCTGGAGAAGGACATCATACTTGGTAAAGTAGAGTAGGTGAAAAAGAGGGAGACCCCCAACGAGATGGAATGGCCCAGTGGCAGCAGCAATTGGCTCAAGCATAGCAAAAATTGTGCAGTTGGCACACAACCTGGCAGTGTTTCATTCTGTTGTGCATATGGTTACTGACTAAATGGCACCTAACAACAACAACAAATACCTAGTTTGTTCTTTTGTGCCTGACTTATCTCATTTAGCATAATGTTTCCAAGGTTTAGCCGTGTTGTAACATGTATGTAATATGTATCAGAACTTCATTTCTCTTTGTTGTTGTTGTTGTTAAGTACCGTGGAGTCGGTTCCAACTCAGCGACCCTGCATAGGGTTTCTGAGGCTGTATAGCGTTATGGGAGCAGAAAGTCTCACCTTTCTCCCATGGAATGACTGCCAGTTTTGAACTGCCAACCTTGAGGTTAGCAGCCTGATTCATAACCATTACGCTACCAAAGCACCTTTCATTTTTCTTTAGGACTGAATAAATAATGTTCCATCTTTTGGATATACCACCTTTTTAAAATCCATTCATCTGGTGCTTGACACTTGGGTAGTTTCCCCCTTTTGGTCATTATTAATAGCGTTGCTGTAATGAACATTAGAGGCTGAGTATCTGTTTGAGTTCTGCTGTCACGTTTCTTGAGTAGAGAGGTTAGAGTAGAATTGTTGGGTCATAAAGAAGTCCTGGTGGTACTGTATGGTAATCATTGGACTACTAACCACAATGTCAGCAGTTCAGACCCACCAGTCGCTCCTTGGACACCTGATATAGGTCACTTTGAGTCAGAACTGACTCAATGGCATTAACAACAAAAGTGATCCTATGTTTGCTTTTGTTACGAACCACCAAACTGTTTTCCACTTCTACATCGTCACCAGTCACAGAGGTTACAATTTCCCCACACCCTAACACTTATCTTCCTTTTTTCTGATCATAATTATCCTAGTAGGTGTGAAGCTCAAGTTACCTTCCTTTCTCTGTATCTTTTTCCTTTTCCTTCCTTCCTTCCTTCCTTCCTTCCTTCCTTCCTTCCTTCCTTCCTTCCATCCATCTTCCATTTAAAAATTTGTTGTTAAAAATATATAACAAGTCCAGCTGATAAGAAGAGCGGGCATATGCATAAGAACACCCACACTTGCAGATAATACCCACTTGACCTGGCTTCAATAACTAGATGGTCAGAGCTCAGAGACTAGGAGAAGAAAGAAGAGGAAAAAAAGAGTAATCTGATACAATTTGATGAACTTGACCTACAACTATGAATGCAGTAGCTCAAAAGAGGGAACAAATCTTAACAGCAAGGATCATTCCC
>NW_006408783.1:1879360-1891044 GCF_000296735.1 Chrysochloris asiatica
TTTTTTTTTTTTTTTTAATATATGCATAAAGGGTTGAGTGGAGACCTGGTGTGTCGCTATGGGTTAGTGGTGCACTGGACTGCAAAGTTTGTTTAATCCTCAGGGTCAGTGGTTCAAGCTCACCAGCTGCTCCTCAGAAACCCTATACAGGGTCGTTATGGGTTGGAACCAACTTGACGTCACTTAACAACAACAACAACAACAAAGGGTTGAATAAGAATCTTAAAAATACATATACACACAGTATATTTTAAAAAATCATTTGTTTAAATCCTGTAGTTTAGTTTTCCACTTCCTTTTGTTTAAGAGTTTAGAGACTAGATTTATTTGTTGTTGTTATTGTTAAGTGCCTTCGAGTCAATTCCGACTTATTGTAGTCCTGTACAGGGTTTTTGAGGAGCCCCTGGTGGGTTTGCAGTCCAGTGCTTATCCTACAGCGTCCCAGCAGGAGTCCGGATTTACTTAGTGTGCTATAAAATTCTAGCATTCATTTAGAAGGGCCCTGGTGTGGTGCTGTAGATTATGCACTGGACTGCTAACATGAGATCTACAGTTCGAATGTATCAGTCACTGTCTGAAGCCCTATACAGGGTTACCAACTTGACAGTACTAAATATTTTCAATTATCTTTATGATACCATGAGACAAGTTGATAGATGCTGTTTAACAATCTAGTCACTAGTAGGTTAAAGGAAGAGTCTGAATAGTATCTTAGCTTGACATTTGCATGATGTTTTTAAACATTATTCTGCATTTGCTATCTTATTTGCTTTTTCACAACAGCTGTATCAGGGAGTGGGAAAGATGCTGGGATCCCAACAGATGGGAGATTGTGGCTCTGGGATGTGTCCTTTGGTTAAGTTTATTCAGTTATCTAAGTGGGGGCAGATCAGGGAGTTAAGCCTACAACTCCACGTATTTCGTGCTACAAGGAATTTTAGCCCAGCTTTGTAATGATGGCCACAAAGTATTCTCTGAGTTTTATAGGTTGAATGAACCCACAGCTCATCAACTTCAGAAGAATCATAAAAATTTAACAAAAGGGTAAAATAATTACATGTATGGGTTTTAAATAGCATTCTAAGAAGGAACACAGTAATTGGCAGCTTCTGCTCTTCCGATCATTAAGCAACTAATGCTAGCAGCTAACGAGCAATTTGGTCCCCAGAGCGGTCGTGCGTATTATTTACAACCAAGTAGAACATTGAAATGTGAATGCGGGGCTTGGCTCTTAATAGCTTTACATGCCATTTACTTGGAATTATGGCCCTATTTTCTAAAGGAAAAAAAGGAAGATTGAACAGAATCTTACTTCTGAATTAGGGTTTTGTCTTTCTTAATCAATATATCTTTCCCAGGAATACAGGTGGATGTGTCTTTATTAAGCTCCAGTGACTTTCTGGTACATAGCTTCCAGAGTTGTACCCTACGACTGCAGCTGGTCCCTGGCTAGTGTGTTCAGGCAGCAGAGGGGTTATTGCATGGTAGGGCTTTGACCTCAGTGCTTGTGCCATGTCCTGCCCTCCTGTGCCCTTGGTGATGGTTTCCTGCCTCCTGTCCTTCTGAGCCCTGCTAGCTCCTTTCTCTGGACACATGTACACCTCAGCCCTGGAGGTCTGGTCACTGTCATGGTGGGATGTGGCACAAAGGCCACCCAAGGAGAAAGTCTGGTCCGAACTGCTGACTTCAGGCCTCCTTTCCCCGGGGCCTCTCCTTGAAGAGGAAGCCCCAGGTCTATTATATAGAAGGAGCTGCCTAGAAAGCAAGTGAGAGCAAAGTTCAGAGTGTTGCTCTTAAAAGGGGCACCAATCCCAGGAAATGATTTATCAACGTCTTTGGGGCCCTCATTGAAAACCCCAAGCCTTTGCTTCAGAGAGTAATTGCTTTGGCTTGCTACAGAGCTGGACTTCTGGTGCTGTAGGATCAGTACTAGACAGCAAACCACAAGGTCAACAGTTCAAAGCCACCAGCTACTCCTCGGAAACCCTGTACAGGGTTGTTTTGTATCAGAACCAGCTCGACAACACTCCCTGGGGACAGAGGGAGTAGAGCCTTTGACACCCTTTAGAGTCCTGGTGTGTCACTGTAAGATAAGCACTGGATTGCTAACCATAGTGTTGGCAGTTCAAACCCACCTGCCACTCCTCAGAACCCCTATACAGGGTGGCTGAGTCAGAATCGACATGATGGCCCTTAACCACAGCAGCAGATCTGAAAGTGTCGCACTAGCAGCAGTATGTGGGATGTTGGTGATCTGACCACATGGTTAAGCTATAGGTAGTAGAAGCAGTTTGGAAGTTGGGGGGCTGAGGTAAAGGGGTATCTCCTTCTCTAAAGTAGCTGGTATTGACCTTCACGGATGAATCTGGAGCCCACTATGGTCCATCATTTGCCTTCCTTCCGCAACCACAATTATATCTCAGAAGCAGTGCAGAACCCAGAGTCTAAAACTGGGTCCAATTACACATGGGAAGGACACTTGTTACTGACGCATGTTGTTGTTAAGTGCTGTTGAGTCGGTTCCAACCCATAGCGACCCTATATAGGCTTTCAAGGAGTGGCTGGTGAGCGTGAACCACCAACCTTGCAGTTCAAACCAACCTTGCAGTTCAAACCGACCTTGCAGTCCAATGCATTAATCTGCAGCGCCCCACCAGGACTCCTTGCTGAGGCGTAGACATGGGTTATTGGCTACGGTTGAGTCTGCCTCGATTCACAGTGAACCATGCACAATGCTACCTGATCCACACCTTTCATTCCTGTATAGCTGCTAAGCCATTGGCCATCTGTGATCTTGCAGATGGCGCTGACCTGGACCACATCTTTCAACAGCACTTTGCTCTTTTCTAATTGCCTTCTCTGTGCCCTGGAAGGTGTGCCTAAGGTTACAGTCTGCCTGGCCCAATTCCTGAGGCTGTCATGGTTACCCATGTTGCCTTAGAATTCACAGGAACCAACCAAGTTGCTTCGGAAGCCTGGAACCCTCTGCCAGGTGGAGACCGCTTTCTTGGCATTAGATTGGCTGTTTTAGGGTCTCCCTCAGTTTGTTGCATTCTTCCTCCCCCACCCCAACCCAATCCCCTCTTCTTGCCCCCATTCTCCTGTTTCCATGGAACATTAACACACAAATAATTCAATAATTAAAGAACAGGATTCTTAAAACTTCAATGTCTTCATTTACAAAAATGAGGAGTTTGTTTTAGATCCATTTCTTCTGAGTTTGGTATGTGGATTGGGCCTGAGCCATCCCCATGATCAGTTGAGGATCTGACTGTTGTGATCCCTAGGGTTTCCATTGGCTGATTTTCAAAAGTAGATCACTAGCTCTTTCTTCCTGGTCTTCTGTCATAGTCTGGAAGCTCTCCTGAAGTTTGTCCACAATTTGTAGCAACATATGTGCTTCCGCTGACAGACAGGTACAAGGTTTGTCTATCTGTATGTGCTGGAACTTGGAGATCCTCCAACTCCTGGTTTCTCGGGAGCCTAGGGAAGCACAAACCCATGACCTGTAGGTAGCTTGATTTGCTTTTTCTCTTTCCCTTTGTGTCACACAGGACAAATTATGTAGGACTTGACGCTTTTCAGGCTTTAGAATTAAGACTGCGATGTTAGCTTTATTTGTAATCCCCAGGAAAGTACAGCTCAAATTTGGGCAAGTGAAAGTGAATAATTTAGGATGATTGTTAGAAACAAAAATGCCAGTGAGGCCAGGAAAGTGTGGCCATTGATTGTGCAAAGCATCCCCTCCCAGGTTAGTGCACAGGGTGGGGATGAAAGTTTCTCATTGTATGGGGGATTGTGCTAGGTTTGACCTGTGTGGTAGAATAAGCTCCTATCAGGAGGTAGGAAGAAATGAGTTCCAATTCAGCAAACTCATGAGGGATCTCCCAACTCAAACTTTATAACCTTGGTAAGTAAGGCCTCAGTTTCCTCAGTTGGAAATTAAAGAAAATCATCATAAGATTTCTTTCCTGGATTGTTAGGGAGATTCAATGAGACAATTTATAGAATGACAAGACTGTTATCTCCAGTAGTGAGCTCAGCAAAGGAATAACTGATTACTCCAAGGGACTTTGAAGCAGAGGACAGATATTTGAAACCAGAGATGTAGAGCATAAGGAAAATTAGAAATCATATAACTCGGCTTCCACTTTGGCATATACCTAAAGGTATGTAATTGTGTTATTTGTTGAATAAAATACTTTGGCAGATGCTTTAAATAATGTATATGAATCCCATAGTACCTTCCACTTGCTGAAGAGCAGGCAGCATATTTGTAGCATCCGCGGCTAGGGCAGCGTGCTCATCTCTGCACCAATCCTTCCGTGGCCACTGGAAAAGGCCCATTAGAGTGACATAAATTGGGGTCGCTGGGTCACTGATGGCTCTTTCTTCAGTCCCTGAATTTGCATCACAGCACTCCTGACCAGTCTGCAATCAGAGAGACTCACATCAGGGGTTGGGATCCAAGGCCCACACACTCATAAAATATTAACTGAGGGCAGTGTAGCATTTTATCGTGGCTTGGGTTTGATATTAAATGTCTCTTTAGGAATTCACACTCATTCTGCATACATAAAACTTTGACATCTCTCGTTATACATTTTCCCAAGTCATATTCCTCAGGATCAAGGATTTTAATGAATGATCTCTTTCATGTTTTATTAAGGGCCTTGTCTCTAGAGCTTGTGATAAATTAGTGCAGGGATGCTGAGGACACATTTCCAGGAAACCTTCTGTAAAGGCATGCACTCTGCATATGAGAGTACTTCATAAAGTTCATGGAACAATGGGATTGAACGATAATGGAATCTTTCTATGAACTTTTTGAAGGCTCTTCATATATACAGACAGTCCCTGGGGTACAAAATAGATCAGTTCCTACCTCTTCAGTTTCTTAGCAGCATCTTCATGTGAGCAGAGGTTTGTGGGTTTTGTTTTTAAGTTTTATTGTGAATTGATTGATAGTTTACATGGGAGCACATCAGTTTTACACTCATCCTATTGTATTTCATTTCATTGCGATGATTACAGTCCCCTCCATGCATCATCATTCAATGGTATTTGCTTCTCTTCCTTCTGTTGTTGTTTTTGTTTATTTTTTATGTACACAAAAACACTCAGGAATATATAATTGTTTAAACCACCAAAGGGCACAGTCTGCAAGCCTGCCTCCTGGCCACCAGCACATAGCCTTTCTCCTTCCATGAATCTAGAGTCCTCAGTTGCTCTCTCTCTCCATTTCCTCATCTCTGCCTTCATCTCTCGTGTCGCTGCTTCTCTGGATAAGGCCCCACATTCCACTTGTGCTCTTCTCCCTTCATGGTCCTAGGGTCCTCTGGTCCTGGAATGTAAGATTGAATACTCCCCTCTTTATGTTACAAAACTTCTACCTTTACAGTTGTAATGATTACAATTAGTCATGATAATTACTCACTATTGAATCCTAAGAATCTTACCCCCATCTCTTTTCACCAGACCCATTTAGACAAGATGAAAACTATTCAGGGGCATTCTACCTTACCCGGCACATTCTTAAACTAAACTCCATCTTGAAACCTAGTAAGCCAGTCACTTTGTGCCTTTAGGAACCCCTCCTCTCCATTTTAGGTAACCAATGTCTAACTAATGAATGCCCATTGTATTAACCCTTGAACAAAGGTTTTTTTTATTTATCCATTAAAAATAGTTACTCTTTTGTGTGTATGAAAATTTTTTTTGCCTATTCTGAAGTCAGAAAGATATTTTTTCTCGTATTCTTTTTCTAGAAACTTTATAGCTTTACCTTCTACATTTAGGTCTGAAATGGATTTCAAAAGAAGTTTTATGTTTTGTTTGAGATATTGATTAAAGTTATCCCCCCCCCATATACATAACCAGTTGTTCCAGCACATTTTCTTGAAAATATTTTCTTTCCCTTGTATTCTTGCTTTGAGCACTTTAGTTGAAAATCAGTTGGCTATATGAGTGTGGATGGAGTCCTGGTGTGGCACTGTGGGTTAATGTGCTGGACTGCAAGGTTGGTTTGAACCACAAAGTCATCAGTTCAGGCTCACCAACCGCTCCTTGGAAACCCTATACAGGGTCCCTATGAGGCGGGACCAACTCAACAGCATTTAACATATGAGTGTGAATATACTTCCAAACTATCCTGTTTCACTGAAGGATTTTCCTCTCTAAATTCCAGTGTCATACTGCGTTGTTTTATTGTAGTGTTAGCCCTGAAATAAAGTAATAGATGTTCTCCAATCTTGTCCTTTTTGAAAATTGCTTTGGTTTATCTTGGCCTTTTTGTTTTTCATACAAATGTTCAAATAAGCTTGTGTTAAAAATAGCTTTGTGAGATTTTGATTGGAATTATATTGAATCAACACATCAATTTGCAAAAAAAATTGGAATCTTTTCAATACTGAATTTTCCAATCTATGTACTGGCATATAGTGTATCTTTCTATTTATTTATTTAAGTTAAAAAAAAATAAGAAGAATTCTCCATCCTCAGTCTCCATGACCCTGAAACCCAAAGAACTAGATGGTGCCCAGCTACCACTACCAACTGCCTTGAATGAGACCACATTAGAAGACAAACTCAGAGTGATAGTAAAAGGAAGAAGAAGAGCTTACTGTTCAGAAAGAGATTGGGGGAACCTGCGACTGTGGCTGTCCATCACACTTCAGGTCTGGAAAGGAACGCACCTTCTTCCAGCCAAGCAGCCGATGGGCCTATAGGGGGAACAACAACGTTAGTAAGATACGCTCACTGTAAATGACTGAATGGTCAATTATTCACAATTAAAGGGGCAACTTGTACCCAAGACAAAGGTTAGAAGGGAAGAAAAGTAGGTGGAATGGAACTAGGAACCACAGGAAGGAAGTGGAATAACTGTTGTTCCATGAAGGGGATTGCAATCATTGAGATGAAACAAAATGTGTGATTGTTGTAGTATGTAAGACTAATGATCTTGTCTGTAAACCTTTATTCAATTCACAGTAAATAGTAAAATAATCATAAAGTAATCAGACTATCCATAAACAAAAAGAACAAAACACAGAAAAGTATATGGAACAAAAAAATAATTCGCCCCGCAACACCCCCCCCCCACACACACACACACACACACACACACACACACACACAAAAGCACACAAAATGACAGTAGGAAATTCACATCTCTCAATAATTACATTGAATGTAATTGGACTAAATGCACCAGTCAAGAGACAGAGAATGGCAGAATAGATACAAAAACATGGCTCATCAACATTTTGCCGACAAGAGACACACCTTAGACACAAAGATAAAAATAAACTAAAAAAAAAAAATGAAGGACAAAACATATCAAGCAAACAGAAGCCAAAAAAAGAGAGAGAGATAAAAAAAAAAAAAATGTTTTCTGTACAGAGGACTTGCAAATATTTCTTTACATTTATCTCTATTTTGGGCTTTTTAATATCTTAAACAAGTATTATTATAAAAAATTAATCTTCAAATTGTGACTATGTTGCTAGCATTTAGAAAATAATTGATTTTTATATATTGACCTTATATTTTACAGCCTTGCTAAATTCAGTGTGCCATGTATTTTCTCAGTGCTGGATAGAATTTCATGCTTACTGTTGTAGCCCTCTATCATACAATCATATTTTATATGACGTTTGCCCCAAATATGCTGCTTTCTTTGCTCAAAGTCATACAGTCTGAGCAACAGGGGAACTAGGATCTGAATTCAAATCCACTTTTACTCCATGGTCCAGTTTCCTTCTGCTTCAATACTGTATATCAGGAGTCCGGTATGCTGCTCTAGGATAAGCTCTGGGCTGCTAATGGCAAGGTCAGCGGTTCAAACCCAGAAGCCACTCCTCGGGAAACCCCATCCAGGGTTGTTAGGATTCAGAAACAATTCGATGGCACTTAACAGTTTATCAGGAGCCCTGGAGGCCCAGTGAGCAAAGCTCTTGGCTGCTAATGGTCAGTTGTTGAAACCCCTCAGCCACCTGCAGGATAAAGCAGCAATCTGTTTCCAAAAAAATGTATAGGCTTGAACATCCTGTGGGGCAGTTCTTCTGTATCCTACAAGGCCATTATGAATCATTGGCAGTGGGTAATACCTGGTTTCAGGATATTGGAATTGAGTGATAGGTTCGGGCTTCCTTGAATTTTACTGGTAAAGGTTTGTGCCGTTGTATTTCACAGAATTGACCAATAGAACCCATATAACAAAGATAATAGGAAGAAAGCGATGAAGAGACTGATGTTTTTTCTAGATTAAGAAGGTTGGTCAGTGTTCTTCTATGTCCCCTCAACAGAGGGTTGAGAAAGAAGTCTTATGTGATTGCAAAGTTTAGTCCCATTTTATTCAGTCTATTAGTTTACATTGTTGTTGTTGTTGTTAAGTGCCATCGAGTTGGTTCCAACCCAGAGCGACCCTGCATAGGGTTCCCAAGGAGCAGCTGGTGAGCTTGAACCACTGACCTTACAGTTTCAAAGGGTTATACAGTCTGGTGCATTTACCTACAGCACCACACCAGGACTCCCTAGTTTACATTGTTGTTGTTAGGTGTGTTGAGTCAGTATTGACTCATAGCGGCTCTATGCACAATAGAACGAAACACTGTCTGATCCTGGGCCAACCTCACAATTATTGCCACACTTGAGACCATTGATGCTGCCACTTTGCCAATCCATTTATATTAGCTGCTGCTGAATTTCATATCTGTGGATGCTCTAAAGCTTGTTTTCCACCCTTCTCTCCCACAATGTACTGTAGGAAGTCATTTCTGTACAGCCAAGGACCTCACAGAGGAGATCTGGTCATTAGCCTCAGAGAGAGAAGGGCTGGACGAACTACTCAACAAGCTGTTGGTACTGAGTTCCGGAAACATCAGAAAGTTGGAAACTATTAAAGAAGATTACAACAAGCTGAGAAGAGAACTGAAGCACCACGAAACCACCTATGGTAAGTGGTTGACACCTCTTGACTGAGGGTTACGTACTACCTCGTGTGGCCGGTCGCTACATGCTTTGCTTCATGAGAACCTCACTGTGAAGGGTGTCATGGAAAACATGACCCTTCCTGAAAGATGTGTTTGGAAGTAGCCTTGACAAATAGTGTGGCATTTCTTGTACGCAATTTTTTCCTATTCACACGTGACATCTTTCATTTTTCTGCTCCCCTGTCCTGCTTCTTTGCTAATGCTCTTGTGATAATTTAGAGCAATCTCTCCTTTGTCAACCTTTTTATTTTTGAACAATCATCTTTCTTTTTTCCATCGGCTCCGTCTTCTGGCCAGCACAAAGACTAATGCAAGCCAGTGCTGAGTAAACTGGGAAAGGACCGTCAGAGGCTCTTCTGAGTGTGAGCTTTTCTGAGAGCGACTTTCTTTAGGAAATGTCATAGTAGGTGCCAATGTGGCCTTAGTCAAAGTATCTCAGTGTTGGAGGGCTTAAAGCAGTTTTTAAAAACTTTTTTTGTTCTTTTTAATTTAAATTATTCACTATTGAATCATAAGAATCTTATCCCCATCTGTTTCCACCAGACCCATCTAGACAAGATGAAAACTATTCAGTGGGGACTCTTTCTTCCACCACACACTCTGAAACTAAACTCTCTTGAAAACTTGTAAGCCAGTCACTTCATGCCTTTGTTGTTGTTGTTAAGTGCCATCGAGTCGGGTCCGACCCATAGCGACCCTGTACAGGGTTTCCGAGGGTGTAAATCTTTACGGGAGTAGAAAGCCTCATCTTTCTCCCGCGGAGCGGCTGGTAGTTTCGAACCGCTGACCTTAAGGTTCGCAGCCCGATTCGTAACCACTACGCTACCAGAGCTCCTTTACATGCCTTTACAGCCCCCTATTTTAAGTAGCCAATGTCTAAGTTGCCCATCCCTATCAACCCTACATACAGAGGGGATAGAATTGATCCTTGACATGAAGATTAGAGTACTCCATGTTCTCCCACTTCTGTGAGAGTAACTGAGGTCATTTTGAGATCTGAACTCTCAGGAATAGTCCCTTAAAATGCTCATTCAGTCCAAGCTGACTCAGGAAAAAACATACTTCTTTTAATTACAAAAAAAAAAATGCATCTCTGATGATTCGGTTTCTAATATGCAGAGTAAATCAGTAAGAGACAAATTCTGATTTAAAATGAATTAGAAATTGGAATTTTGTTTTTCACCAGTAAAATGAGAAGAATTATACTGATCCCGTAGGTTGACTAAAGAGTAAGGATTTGGTGAGGTGATGTAAAGTTCTGGCGTGTGTTGGTCCTTCCATTTTTCCCAGGAACTAGAAGTTGCTGGAGGGTGAGGCCCTAAATAACATATCATGGACCCTAAATAAATGCTTTTTATTGGAAAATGGATGGAATATATGAGGCTAAGCCAAAAAGCAGTGTTACTAGAGTTCCAGTTCAGACATACACATGTTTATTCCAAAAAAAACATCTTTAAACATGTCTCTGTGATCAATGTATGCCTGCAGACAAGTTCGCTCCATTACACATTTGTCTCAGTCTCATCAGTGAGCCTTCAGTAAAAGGTCCAATCAAAACAGTGACTGCTGTGCCCCTTACATTCAAGATAGAGAGGTCGACTCGGAGGTGATTGCTGCTTTGGGATTCCATAGGGGTAATAGGGTAAGCACTGGACTGCTAACCTCAAGATCTACAGTTCAAACTCAATAGCTGCTCCTGTGAAATCCTATGCAGGGTCACTGTAAGTCAGAACCAGCTCAATAGCACTTAACAACAACAACAATCTTGATATATTTTCTCAAAGGACACAGGACGATAAAAGATCTTTATTATTAAGGGGTTTTAAGAAAACTGAAAACTCTGTTGCTAAGAAAAGTTGTACCGAGGAATTTTTTTATATCACCACAGTGTACCTGTTCATTTTTTGAGGGTAGCAAGGTCTGCTCTATAAGAATTCCATTGGAAAACCTTCCCCTATCTACCTTACAACCCTAGTATTACCTCTCAGGCTTCTTTTAGTACCCCAAACTCAAAGAACATTTCAAATGAATACAATTTGAGTCCCAGAAGAATGTTATAACTGCCATTTTGATGTGATGTAAATTAAAGAGCAGAGAATTCTTTGGGGAAGGATTGTTACATTGTTGTTAGGTGACATGAAGTCAGTACCAACTCTTAGCGACCCTGTGCACAACAGAACGAAACACTGCCCATCCTTGGCCTTTTGGAGAGGGTTAAAGGAATGGAAACACCACCTTGAGAAGTGTATAGACCTAGATAGAGCTAATACCGAGAAACAATAGCTTCACATTTTAGTATTTTTAAGAAAGTTTCTATGATTTTGTAGCATTACTTACCCTCTTATGTGAATCAATTACTATAGTTTAAGAAGTATGCTTTCTTAAAAAGAAACAAGAAACTAATGACAATTTGAAATAAAATTATTTAAAAATATTTCACAAATTGAAGTAAATAATGGTTAGCATTCAACACCAAAAAAGGAAATACAAAATCAGCTAGCAGATATTGGGTGGGTGTGTTCATTTCATACGAGTACAGTTTGTTCTAAAAGCTTACTGAATTGCATAGAGAGGGTTTCTCACAGAGCTGTTTCTATCTAAGATTGCGTGTTTCGTTGTGTTCTCATTGTTTCTTGTTTCTTCTTAGCCACAAACATAACGTACATTGGCTCAACAATTCAGAGTTGGTTC
>NW_006408783.1:1891144-1896863 GCF_000296735.1 Chrysochloris asiatica
TTTTTTTTTTTTTTTTTTCACTTTTACAGATCAAGCCTTTATTGTCAAAGAGGCAACTAAAGACTATATTTGAGCCTTAATATATGTTATGAAAAAAAAAAACTAAGTCCACTTCCTTAGAGTTAATTCTGACTCATAGCTCTCCTGGATAGGGTTTCTGGGGCTACAGATCTTTGTGGGGACAGACAGCCTCATCTTTCTCCCACTGAGTGGCTGGTGAGTTTGAACTGCCCACCTTGCAGTTAAATTATTTTACAGCACCATACCAGGGTCATATATACTATAAGTCAGTTTGAACTGCAAGGTCAGTGGTTCAAATCCACCAACTAGTTCTCAGAAACCCTATTCAGGGTCTCTATAGGTCAGAACCAACTCAATGACACTTAACAACACCACCCAAAATGTCATAGTATGGTTCTTCAGGTTGATAAGAATGGACATTGCCTATTTCAGATGGAGTTTTGTTATCAATATTTTCTATGCTTAAACCTTGAAAACTAGAAAATTTATTATGTGATCACGATGTTATTTTGGGCACAAAATGAGGGATTTATGATATCTAAGAATAAAGAAGGCATGAACAAATTTGAGCATGTTTAGTCGGCAATATTTTCATTTGACCAAGTGAGCAATTGAAAGCCATTAATATCTTTTAAAAACAGACTGTACAGTATTTTGAGAACCTCATTATTGTCACTACACTAAGTTTTTTAAAAAAATGATGAAGAAAACACAAACCAATGGAATGAGAGATTGTTACTATGGAGGATCTAAATTGCAGATGACTCATTACTGTGATGAAGGCTGTCTGTATGTTTTGGACTTGGATTTTGCTGGATCAGCCACCCTTTTCCCTATACCTTGATTTACGTATACCTTAGATGGAAGCTAATTTGTAAACAATCTGAGGTGACCTAACCAAATTAATAAGCTTGGATTCATGGGCATGTGGGAGATAAATAAATAAGTAATTGTTTCCTTAGTAAATTGAAGATTTGTCCATTGAAATGTAATGACATCTGCCAACATTCATATTGTAGCATTTGTTGGGTTTTGAGAGTTAAAAATGCAGAAGGAATTCTGTGCTTAAGTTTGAATATAGAGCAAGTCTGAGGGAATCACTTTATGCTATGTGTAAAATGAACTGACTCTTTAATTTTAGATGAAAACATTTATAAAATGATTGAATCAATAAATAATATGCAATTAAAGGCTTTTTCATGCGTACACCAATTCAAATATTTGTACATGTTCAATTCGATGACACTGATTAAGCTTTTTGAGTTGTGGAACTATTCTCACTCTTCCTAGGGAATACACCTCCCTCATTAATATGAATTCACTGCCCCCTAAGTGATATGTAATTTATTAAAATGGAGCGGTAGAGCAGCTGAGGACTCTAGACTCATGGAAAGAGAAAGGCTGTGTGCTGGCGAGCAGGAAGCAGACTTCCAGAATGTGCCCTTTGATTATTGAAATGATTAAATAATCCTGAGTGTTTTTGTGTATATTAAAACAAAACAAAACAAAAAAGCAGAGGGAATAGAAGCAAATACTGTTGAGTGATGATGCATGGAGGAGATTGTAATCATTGCAATGAAACTATGAGTGTAAAACTGTAAACTCCCATGTAAACTATCACTCAATTCACAATAAAAGCTTATAAAAATAAAAATAGGATTTTGCTTTCTAGCCATGATTGCACAATGTAGCATTCGAGAAAGTAGAGGGAGGATTCAGGGATGGAAGAGCAAGTCCATGATGGTCAGGGATCCAAACTGTTTCTGCTTTGTTCTGTGTTGCTCAGCACATGACCTTTACTTCATGATCCAGGATGGCCAACCCAACCACATGTGTCCCTTCAGGCCAGCCAGCAGGAAATGGAGGGAAGAGAACAAACCTAGATTCTTTCGGGCTCTTCCCAGAATCTGCACACACCTCTACTATGCACTTAACCTTGAAAAATGAGACCTAAATCCACTGTCAATTCTGACTCATAGTGACCCTATATAGGGTTTCCAAAGTTTTCAATCTTTGTGGGAGCAGAAAGTCTCCTCTTTCTCCATCAGAGCAACTGGTGGGTTTAACTTTGTGGTTAGCAATTTAGTGCTTATCCCACGGCACCACCTAACTAATTGCAAGATGGAGCCCTTGGGTGGTGCAAATAAGGGCTGGTCTGCTAGCCTAAGGGCGGGCGGGGAGTTTGATGCTGTGCACAAGTACATTGCCAGTTTGGCATGGTGATTTGCTTTTGAAAGATAACAACCCTAAAAGCCCTGTGGAGCATTTCTGTTCTTCACACATGAGGTTTCCATGAGTCAGATCGACTTGACAGCAGCTCATAACAGTAAAAGTTGCTGTTGTTAAGTGCTGTTGAGTTGGTTTTGACTCATACCAACCCTGTACAGGGTTTCCAAAGGAGCTCTGGTAGCATAGTGGTTATGAATCGGACTGCGAACCTTAAGGTCAGCAGTTTGAAACTACCAGCTGTTCCGCAGGAGAAAGATGAGGCTTTCTGCTCCCGTAAAGATTTACAGCCTCGGAAACCCTATACAGGGTCACTATGGGTCAGAATCGACTCAACAGCACTTAACAACAACAGGGTTTCCAAGGAGCAGCTGGTAAGCTTGAACTGCTGATCAAACCGACCTTGCAGTCTAGTGCATTAACCCACAGTGCCACACCAGGACTCCACAGCAAAAGAGGCCAAGAAATATTCTTATCCTGGGCACAGAAGTGTAAAAGTTAGATGGTATGTTTCCAGAAAAGGGGATCTTGGCAACCTTGGGTATAAAGAGAACGTTTCACACTGTATCACAGGTGAGCTTGCTTTGCTGATTGTTTCAAATCATAATTTTGTTTCAGGCTAGATTGTAAGTCCATTGAGGTCAGGACACTGTGCCTTCTATTTCGTTTGCATTGCTACAGTATCTATCGTGGTGTCTTTAAAATACAAACCACGTAATAAATATTTGTTCACTTACTAAGGGTCAGATTTTAAAGCAAAGTGCTAGGTGTTTTTTGTTTGGGATTACAGACCTAGATCTTGCATGTATTGATTCTTTATTCATTCTTCCATTTAATGAGAGTAGGGGTAAGTTTGTTAGTTGTCATGAATGATGTTTGCGTTGTCAGAGTAGGATATTCAGATCAGGGATGAAACAATACAATTATAGACAAGGGACTAGAATATTCCAGTATGGTCCAGGGCAAAAGGAGACCAAATCCTCACTAAATCCCTGGACTTTTGTCATAATGACATAGTCCCCATGAATACACAAAGAAGGCATGTGCCTTTTACTCCACTTATTTATGTTTAAGTCTTTAAGGACACATCTGAGTAATTTTAAGCAAAGAAAAAAAAAAAAAAAGCTAAAGCTATCTTTCAACTCCTGAATACTTGTAGAAATGAGCTGTAACCCTTTAATTATTGTGCATTTCAGTTGTTGTTTTTTTTTAAGGACAGTGGGATGAAAAAAAATCAGTAACTTTTTTCTTTTTTTTAGAGTTTGCAAAATCTGCTTTTCAGAAAAAAAGGCAAGCCTGAGGTTTACATAGCTATTCATATATATTAATGTTCTATGGCTCTTGTGTATATAAATTGACGATCTGTATTGTATTTTATTAATATTGTTGATTTTGCACTGTAACTCATATATAAAGGAGGCAGATGTCAAAGGAAGTGATTTAATCACAGAATCATCGGGCTAGAATTTTAAATAGGACATCATTAGCATGTTAATGAATGTCCCCACTTGGCGCCAGCTGCCTGTGTAGAAAAGATGCTGAGGCTATAGTGCCAGTCTCTGGGTCTGTGGTCAGTGATCTGCCAAGATTTCATATAGAGGATCCTTAAAATATGTCAAGGAGTCCTAAATGGGAATATTAAATGGCAGGATTTAATTATGCTTGAGAAATGGCTGTCATGTGTCCAGCCTAAATTTGCCTTTTGATAAGTAGGGTGGGGTGAGTCGAGGGTGGGGTGATTTCAAGGTAATGCAATCAAAGCATTCATTTTTTTCAAATTATGGTTTGGAGTTCACACCTTTGTTTTACATTAGAAATGTCTACATCGACACAGTCCTATTCTTTTGTTAGGACTCCCCCATAATGTTGTCAGGAGAGACAAGTCACTACAAAAGGATATCATGTTTGGTAGGGTGGAGGGTCAGAGAAAAAGAGCAAGACCCCCAGTGAGATGGATTGTTAAAGTGACAGCATCAATAGACTCAAGCATGGCAACAGTAGTGAGGTTGGCCCAGGATCAGGCAGCTATCCCACTTCCTCCCTGTGGTTCGAATTTCCATTCAACCTTCCTTCTCCACCCTTCTGAACTTTGTCCTAAGGTAAGTGCTGCTCTTTTAATCTTCTTACAGCTTCTTTCTGGAAGTCTCACACCTACTAAGGAAAGGCAGTAGTTGAATAATTGACCACTTCATGGTGAGCATACCTTACTAGTGTTGTTGTCTCCCTATACACTTGTCTACTGCTTGGCTGAAAATTGGGTCACAAGGGTGAGTTTTCATTCCAGACTGAAGGGTGGTGATAGGTTATAGTTTCAGGTTCCCCCAGTCTCTTTATGCCCAATAAATCCTGTCATTTTTATAAGTTTGAGTTTTGTTCCATACTTTCTCCCCCTCTATCTGGGTCCTTCTGTGATCCATTTCAGAGCAGTTGGTAGTGGTAGCCAGGACCGCCTAGTTCTTCTAGTCTGGGAGTCATGAAGACAGATTGATGTTCCATTAGTCTTTTGGAATAATTGACTCTGAGCATCTTCAGTTTTAATTACCCTTCTTTCATCTTCGCATGAAGAGACCAGTAGTTGCACCTGAGATGACCACTCATAAGCTTTTAAGATTCCAGTCACTATTCATCAAAGTAGAACATTGAATAGACAATTTCTTGACATGCTAATTTGCCTAGAGTAGGACCTTGCCTGACTGACTCTTACGTCTCAGCAGAATTTCTACTTTGTAGATCTTTCTTACAAATCAATGCTTATCTGAATCCCTTTCTACATCTCATCTACTTTCTAGGGAGTTGATGTCAGTGGCAAACACACACATATACTAATCCCCCACCCCCACCCCAAGGGGAACTCTGTGATCCTTGAAGGGGTGTCCACTAAGCCAAATTTGAGGTGAAGAATATTTTGCTGCATGGAGATGGTACCATGCACTGCAGACATTTCACATCCCTAGGCTTTGCTCTCTCTTCAGCTCCCCACCCTTACCCCATTGGAAGACGCTCCTGGCTGGGAGTAGTACCACACTCCCTTTAACTTCAATATTGTCTTTGACATCTCAACAGCATCAACACAACTTGAAAATATTCTAGCTATTATTAAAATGATGAGTTCACTTAATTCTATTATGGAGTGCTGATATGGCGGGCTCTCTAGGATAAAGACTGGACTGCTAACAGCAAGGTTGGTGGTTCAAATGTGAATTCGCAAAATTTCTAGAAATAAATGAGAATGAAAACACAACATACCAAAACCTTTGGGACACAGCAAAAGCAGTGCTGAGAGGACAATTTATTACAATAAACGCACACATCCAAAAAGAAGAAAGAACTAAAATTAACACATTAACAAAGCATTTACAACAATTAGAGACAGACCAACAGAGGGAACCCACAGCCACCAAAAAAATAAATAAATAATAAAGATTAGAGCAGAAATAAATGAGATAGAAAACAGAAAAACTATAGAAACAAT
>NW_006408783.1:1902228-1917390 GCF_000296735.1 Chrysochloris asiatica
ACATCATACATGAAGAAAGCAAAAAGTCATTGAGAAGACAAGAAAGAAGGAAAAGATCAAAATGGATGTCAGAAGAGACGCTGAAACATGCTTTCCAGTGTAGAGATTCTAAAGCAAATGGAAGAAGTGAGGAGGTACAAGAGCTGAACAGAAAATTTCAAAGATCAGCTTGAGAAGATAAAGCCAAATATTACAACAAAATGTGCAAAGATCTGGAATAGGAAAACCAAAAAGGAAGAACACACTCAGCATTACTCAAGCTGGGGGAATTGAAGAAAAAATTCAAGCCTCAACTTTTGTTACTGAAAGATTCACTGGGCAAATTACTGAATGATGCAGAAAGCATCAAGAGAACATGGAAGGAATACACAGTCACTGTACCAAAAGGAAATGGTTAATGTTCAACCATTTCAAGACGTAGCATATGATCAAGAGCCAATGATACTGAAGAGGAAGTCCCAGGTGCATTGAAAGAAATGGCAAAGAACAAGGCAACAGGAATTGATGGAATAAAAATTGAAATCTTTCAAGAAAGTGAGGCGGCACAGGAGGCACTCACTCATCTCTGCCAAGAATTTGAAAGACAACTATCTGGCCGACTGATTGGAAGAGATCCATATTTGTGCCCATTACAAAGAGAGGTGATCCAACAGAATGCAGAAATCATTGGACAATCTCTTTGATATCCCATGCGATTAAGTTTTACTAAAGGTAATACAGAAATGGCTGCAAGCATACATTGACAGAGTACTTCCAGATGTTCAAGCCGGATTCAGAAGAGGCTGTGGAACAAGGGATATCATTGCAGATGTCTGACAGATCTTGGCTGAAAGCAGAGAATATCAGGGTTTACCTGTATAATTATTGACTCAAGGGCTTTCGATTGTGTGGATCATGACAAGCTATGGACAATATCGTGAAGTATTCTGGAACACTTAATTGTGCTCATGAGGAATCTGTACATGGACCAAGAGGCAGTTGTTCGAATAGAACATGGGAACACTGAATATTTTAAAATTAAGAAAAATGTATGACAAGGTTGTAATTTTTCTGCCGAGAGCCAGCCCCGGCATACTTATTTCAGGGTTTTTTCCAAAGACGTGTGCGGCGTCGGCGATAAGGAGTCATGGGTCATGGAGTCATGGTCATGATAAATTCAAAATCTTCTTATTACATGCTTTATTCTTCTCATTTCTGTACTACTCTACTACTCTACTTTTCTCATTCTTTACTGCCCTCCTTATTTTTTACCCTCCTGCTCATTCTTTGCTCTCCTGCTCATCTCTTCTGCTTCTCTCCCTTCCCCTGCTCCTGCTTTCATTCTTTCCTCTCCTGTTCATCTCTTCCTTCTTTACTAGCTTCCCCTCCCTTGTACTCTACATTACTCCCTCTATCCTCCCTCCATTCTTGTCTCCTTCTACTTTCCTCTACTTACTCTTACCTCTACTTCTTGCTTCTACTTCTTCTTGCTTCTACTTCTTGCCTCTATTCTTACTTACCTCTACTTACTTCTTCTATCTTACAACCCCCTTATATACCATTACAGAAAACATTGCATTCATAGTAATCAATGACATCAAGGTACGATCTACCTTGGGGCACATTCCTCATGGTTTACAATTCTTGAATTTACAACAGGGATGAGAAGTTACAGCAAAGAAATTATCTCAAGGCATAGGAGACATTCAGGCGCCTTGAAACCTTTTAGTTAAACATTTGTTCCTACATAAATCTATTCTTTTCTCTGAGAAGCAAGTTAACCTTCACATATTTCTTAACCTTTGTCTGTTAAGTCTTGTTAATTTTAGTTGTTGTGTGCAATTAATTCTCCATTAACTTCTTCCATACACTATCTGTTTATAGCCTACAAAAACATCACTTATCAGGGAAACTGAGGTTATGAAAAACAACTTCTCTAATTTACTGATCATTAATTTAAGAACATCTAAGTCAGACTTTTTATTTAGTATCTGTATATACCCATAGCCTTTATCTATAGTCTAAGTGTTTTTAGAAATTCTTGTACCACAGCCCTTATTTATTGTCTGTTCGCTTTTAAGATTCTTTATTGCTTAAAACTAAGGCTACAAGGAAGAATGTTTACAATCACTAAACCTAAGCTGGCAGTAATTCAATTGACAAATCCTGTCTCCTAGCAGTCTTGAGAACATTGTTAATATAAGTATTAAAACTACCTAAGATTACAAGTAGAACAAAATGTAACTAATGTATGGCTTCTAACTTTTAATAAAAATATACTAAAGTGTAGGAGAGTCAAAATCCAAAGTAAAAGAGATACTAATAAAATCATGAATAAATCAGAGAATGATTCAAAAGGAAAAAAATAACTAGGGATCTGCACATAGAAATAACTTTGTGGCTCTGCCATCCAAAGAAAATAATTCATCGTAGCTCTGCTAAAACAATGAATTCTTCTATGTGCAGGTTTCCCCATGTTTCATTTATTTTAATTCCTCAATTAATATGTCTCAATTGATCTCTTTTAATTCTTTAATTAATTATGGCTCTTGCCATTTTTCACCATACTTATTCAACCTGTATGCTGAGCAAATAGTCCGAGGAGCTGGGTTATATGAAGAAAAACGTGGCATCAGGATTGGAGGAAGACTCATTAACAACCTGCGATATGCAGATGATTCAACCTTGCTTGCTGAAAATGAAGAGGACTTAAAATATTTACTAATGAAGACCAAAGAGCACAGCCTTCGGTACAGATTGCATCTCAATGTAAAGAAAACAAAAATCCTCACCACTGGGCCAATAAACAACATTCTTATCAATGGAGAAAAGATTGAAGTTGTCAAGGACTTTATTCTTCTTGGATCATCTGTCAACACTCATGGAAGCAGCAGTCAAGAGATCAGATGACATATTACATTGGGCAAATCTGCTGCACAAGATCTTTTTGAAGTATTAAAGACCAAAGATGTCAGCTGGAAGAGTAAGGTGCGCCTGACCCAAGACATGGTATTTTCAATAACCTCTTATGCATGCGAAAGCTGGACAGTGAATAAGGGAGACCTAAGAAGAATTAATGCTTTTGAGTTCTGGTGTTGGAGGAGAATATTGAAAGTGCCATGGGCTTCCAAAAGAACCAATAGATTCGTTTTGGAAGAAGTGTAGCCAGAGTGCTCCTTGGAGGCCAAGATGTCCAAACTTCATCTCTCATACTTTGGACATATTGTCAGGAGGGACTAGTTGCTAGAGAAGGACATCATGTTTGGTAAGGTGGAGGGTCAGAGAAAAAGTGGAAGACCCCCAATGAGATGGATTGGCCAAGTTGCAGCATCAATGGACTCTAGCTTGGCAACAGTAGTGAGGTTGACCCAGGATCAGGCAGTGTTTTATTCTGCTGTGCATAAGGTCACTATGAGTTGATACCGACTCGATGGCACCTAACAACGGTGTTGCGCTGTGGGTTAATGCCCCAGACTGCAGAGTTGTTTGAACTGCAAGGTAGACAGTTCAAGATCACCAGCTGCTCCTTGGAAGTCCTATACAGGGTCGCTATGGGTCATAACTGACTCGATGGCACTTAACAACAACAACATCAGTCAGTGCATAATTCTCCCTTCCCTCCCAGTCCTGGTAACCATCACAGAATGTATCTGTTAGTATGAAATATTTCCTCAACTTTTTCCAATAATGGTCTCATACAATAGATTGTCTTTTTGTTGTTGAGGTGCTAAAGTTTTCTATAAATTTTAGAGATTAGTTCTTTGTCCCATATGTCATTGATAACATTTTTTTCAAAGTCCATTAAGTTCTCCTTTTACTTTTTTTAGGGTGGTAAAGTCTTTTGATGCTCAGACATACTTTGTTTTTAAGAGGTCCCGGTTGTTTAGTTTGTCTTCTATTTGTGAGTCTTTAGTTACATTTGACAGGGTATTTATGAAGGCATCTTCTTGACTATTGAAGCTGTCGGCAGTCATATTCTTCTCCCACTGATATACAGTCTTTACACTGCTTTTCATCATTTGCCTTGGTTTCTAGATTCCATCATCCTTTGGAATATCCTATAACCATTCCCTCTCACACCCTGACACCCTCCATTCCTTGTGAGTTTCACCCTGACAGTTCCCTTTCACTCTCTCAACTTCCCATGGTCTCAGCGTGTTCTAATGCAGTAGATTACATCATCCCCCGCACCTCACTAGGGGTGATTCAATATGGGACCTGTATCAGGAAGTTTGTCAGCAACAGAACACACCTATTTTATTGCATATTCATTCAGTGTTCTCCTTGACCCCATATTTATGGTCCAAGTCTTTTTGTTTTCTCCCTGCCTGGTGCTTGGCCTGATACCACAAAAAAATGATCTTTATCCCTACCTTAATGTTCCATGATTATTCATCCCATTTTGCTATGTTTAATGGAATATTTAACAGCATCTATGAAGAAACCTTAAGATTATAAATAAATGCTCTCTATGGTATTGAAAGGAATTTATACAATATAAAATTTAGAGCACATTTTTTCTCAGGAGCCCTAACATTAATATTCATCATGAGCCGAGCCTCAGAGTAGAAGCTATTCTGTTTTAGCATAATGAAGTTTACCATATGTTTCAAAGTCATTTGCAATTGTGCTTCTCATAATGACAATTTGAAAGGTCATCTTGTCTTGCCAGACGCCATTAGATGTATAAACCAACTCCTGGCTGTCAGTGTGAAATACGGGAGGACACTTGTGTGCAAATACAAGGGGAAGACATGAGCCGCCTTCTCCTAGACTGTAGCTGTTTACATCTAATTACCAAATGCTGAACATACCTATTATTTGGCCTTAGATGATATATAGATGTAGAAATGGAAATGTTGGAAGCAAATCTGCCTCTGTCTTATCATTGACTAAATGATAATGAGGTCTTCCTTTCCATTAAAAAATGATGTGCTGCGGATCCTAAAATGTTAGAGAAATGTGGATGCAGGCTGACAATACAATACTGGTTTGTTTTTAATCTGTATTTTCTGCCTTACCTTAAAATTTCAAGTTCTTTAATATCTGAACAGAAATATGAAATCTATACTGGGTTTCATTATTCCACATGTGAACTCTGATAAAATGATGGGGAGATGGTGAGGACGGGGCCTTGCATCAGGGAAAGGAGACTTTCTTAGGTAGCTTCAAGAACCAAAGCTGATCATTTTGGGAAACATGAAACAGGGAAACAGGGCAGTGATCATGGGAACTGATGCTGGAGAAAACTGTTTATCTCACTGGTTAACAGCAAATTATAATTATATATTCAATTGTAGTTGAAATAGTAATTGATTTCTGTATATATATATATATGCCTTAATTTTTTACTTTTATCCCCCAAACTGTTTGGCTTTAAATTCTGAGAAAGGTTAAACTACTGTATATAAGCCTTTATTTTATTTTATTGCTTATTACAATTTCCTCCCTGCAACACATTATCCTATTTCCTCCCTGTGGCTCCCATTTATATCTTATATTTCACAAATCAGCAAGGCAAAAATATCTGATACACACTTACAAAACAAAAAATTTATATTCATTTAAATGTCCAAAGGAGCTCTGGTAGCGTAGTGATTACGAATCGGGCTGCGAATCTTAAGGTCAGCAGTTTGAAACTACCAGCTGTTCCGCAGGAGAAAGATGAGGCTTTCTGCTCCCATAAAGACTTACAACCTTGGAAACCCTGTATAGGGTCACTGTGAGTAGATTCCAACTCCATGGTACATAACCACCACCACCAAATGTCCAAAGGGTACATTCTGCCAACCAGCCTCCTGCCGATAGGCACACAGCCTTTCTCAGTCCATGGGCCTAGAGCCCAAAGCTTCTCTATGCGCCCCCTGCCACCGCCTCTGCCACCGCCTCTGCTGTTACCTGTTTCCTATGTAGGGATCTCATTCTCCCCTCATGCCATTCCTTCTGGATGGTCCTGGAATCGTCTGTTCCTAAAATGACATATTAACTACTCCCCTACTTAGAGTTATACATCTTCTACAATTACAGTTGTGACAATCGGAATTATTCACAATTGAGTCATAAAATCCCATCATCCCCTTTTACCAGATCCATCTGGAAAAGAGGGAAACAGAATTTACATGTATTTATCAGTAGGTAAGAATCCTGGTGTGGCTTTGTAGGGTAAGTACTGTACTGCTAACCACAAGCTTGGTAGTTGAAACACACCAGCCACTCTTTGGAAACCCTATACAGGGTTGCTATGAATCAGAACTGAGTTACCAACACTTAACAACAACAGCAACAACCAGTGGAGAAGAAGGTGGCTCAAGTCTCTGGTTCATTCATGCATAGACATGATCTCCATAGTTTTCAATTACTGATGTGGGAGAATCCTGGGAAAGATTTTGTGGCTCATGAAGCATCTGATTATTAACATTTGGTACTAATCAAGTGCCTCAAATTGTTTTATTAATTCAACACATAGTCATGAAATGCTGACACTGTGCTAAGAGTTGCCACTTCTTGACCTTCTTTGTATTTGAATTGTGCTCTGGTCCACACTAATTAGTTTCTAAATATTTTCTGCTCAGAATTGTTAGAGGCTTATTTTTTAAAGTGCCATCCAGTCTAATAAATAAATTATTATTATTTACTGTTTTATTATTTAAAATGAGCTTTCTTAATTGAGGTTGTTGTTAAGTACCATCAAGTCGGTTCCAACCCATGGCGACCCTGCATAGGGTTTCTAAGGAGTGGTTGGTCAGTTTGAACCATACTGTATTTCTTCCAACACAGATCTGTTAGTTCTTTTGGCAGCCCATGGCACTTTCAATATTCTCCTCCATAACTCAAAAGCATCAATTATTCTATGATCTTCCTTATTCCCTGTCCAACTTTCGCATGCATATGAGGTTATTGAAAATACCATGGCTTGGGTCAGGCGCACCTTAGTCCTCAAGCTGACAACTTTGCTCTTCAACACTTTAAAAAGGTCTTGTGCAGCAGATTTGCCTAATTCAATATGTCATTTTTTGGCTTGATTTCTTGGCTGCTGTTTCCATGAGTGTTGAAATGGTTGATTCAAGAAAAATGAAGTCTTTGACAACTTAAATCTTTTCTCCATTGATAAGAATGTTGTTTTTTGGTCCAGTGGTGAGGATTTTTGTGTTCTTTGCATTGAGATGCAACACACACTGAAGGCTATGGGCTTTGGTCTTTATCATTAAGTATTTTAAGTCCTCTTCACTTTCAGCAAGCAAGGTTATATCATCTGCATATCAGGTTGTTAATGAGTCTTTCTCCAATCCTGATGCCACGTTTTTCTTAATATAACCCAGCTTCTCAGATTACTTGCTCAGCATATAGGTTGAATAGGTATGGTGAAAGAATGCAACCTTGTTGCACACCTTTCCTAATTTTAAACCATTCAGTGTTCCCATGTTCTGTTCGAACAACTGCCTCTTGGTCTATGTACAGGTTCCTCATGGGTTCAATTAAGTGTTCAGGAATACTCATACTTTGCAATGTTGTCCATAGCTTGTCATGATCCACACAAAGGAAGGCCTTTACATAGTCAGTAAAGCACAGATAGACATCTTTTAGGTATTCTCTGCTTTTATCCAAGATCCATCTGATAACAGCAATGGCATCCCTCATTCCTTGTCCTCTTCTGAATCTGGCTTGAACCTCTGGAAATTCTCTGCCAATGTATGCTTGCAGCCATTTCTGTATTACTTTGAGTAAAACATTACTCACATGGGAGATCAAAGTTATTGTCTGATGATTTAATATAATCACATACAAATGTTTACATCTTTAAAAAAGCAACTAACATTATACATTTATTATCACTAAAATGAAAAATACAATACCAAATGGTAGTGAGAATAAGGAGCAAATAGATTTCTCATCCTTTGCTGGTAGAAATATAAAATGGTAGAGTCATTCCAAAAGACAGTTCAGGAATTTCTTATAAAGTTAAATATACATTTACCATGTGATCCAACAAATCCACTTCTAGGTATTTATCCTGTCGCGCGCCCTCGCCGATAAAGGACGCGACAAGCAGGATACTTCTGACAGTAGTTTATTGTTACAGCTCTTCCAGCGGTTACAGCTCTTTTCAGTGGTGGTGGAGGACGACAATGGGCAAGGGAGAAACAAGAGAATATATACCCTCAGAGGAGGGCGTGGTGGAACATAGCTAGTTACATGATTGGTAGGTAGAGAAAAGCCTAATTAGCATAGATCAATGCACCAATGCCAGGAGTGGAGCACCGTACACCTAAATTAGCATACAATGGGTGGAGCCTGGCGCATGCGCGCACGTGGAGAAAAACAAGGAAACGAGAAGGAGGAAGTTGAGGTCGGCGCCACAATGGCGCCTGGTCGGCGCCACAATGGCGCCTGCAGCTCTCAACATTATCCTAGAGAGATAGAAAGTTATGCACTTACAAATGTATAATGAATATTGATAGCAACCTAAATCTCCATCAGTGCATGGATGGAAAAACAAATTGTGATATATTCATACAATATAATACTATTCAGTGACAAAAATGAACCAGCCCTTAATACACACAGCAACTTGGATGTGTCTCTTACTGCATTATTCTGAGTGAAATAATTTAGTCTCTGGGACAAAAGAAAATTCTAGGGACAGAAAACAGATTAAGTGCTGCCAGGGTTTATAACTCTGTTGTGTGTGTGGTGTTTGATTCCAAGGGGCAGCATAAGGCAATCCATTGGGGATATTAGATTTGTTCAAGTCCTGTTTGTAGGGATGCTTACAAACATCTGTGTGTGTTAAAGAACATGGGACTGTATACCAAAGCTAAAGGTGATTTTGCTGTATGTAAATAAAAAATTTTAAGGACTCTAAATTTATAGATATTTACTACATATATTTTATGTCTTAGTCCTATTTTCAGTGTTGTTGGTATCTCTATGTAACTGAGGTTTGGTATGGTTCAGCCCCAGATCACCTTGTAGAAGACACAGACCTGGGGTGGGTGGGTGTCACTTTGCAGGCATGTACGTAGAGAGCAATCAGCATAGATCCAACCTCCACTCCACTTACCTGTTCAGTTATGATACCAGTTGGCAATTCAGCACTTCTTCCACTGAACCTAACCACCTGAAGTTACAAGAACACTGCCTTCCAGACTGCTATATCCCCTGACACCCACCTTTCTGACTTTCTGGCTCTAAGTTTGGGGTTTTCCCACTATTCCTTCAGGATGCCAGCCACAACCCAGGCCTCCCTCACTGCTGACCTGCTGGGGTTCCCTCTCCTCCCTCAGAATACCAAGTGTATGTACAGTCCTCTCTCTTCTGATTTGCTAGCATTCACTACTGGTGTGGGTTTGATATTTTGTTGGAATGACTCACAGAGCTAACAGGAAGTACTATACTTTTTATTATAGCTTTGCTATAGCAGAAAGGATATAAGCGAAGAGAACTTTATGGTAAAGTCTGTGAGGATTCCCAGTGTGATGCTTCCATGGTCTAAAGAATGTGCTACCCTCCCATGTAGCATGGATGTCTTTCACCAACCTGGAAGTCCATGGAGCTTACGTATCCAGTGCTTTTATTGGGGTTTCATTAGAGAATGCAAACTCCAGTCACTGTCATCTGAAGCTGGATGATATCCCAAGTGCACATATATTGAGTCTTGCTAGCCTGGTCAGCTTCCACCACAGAGTCACTTCATTGCCCCATCTAATATGTTAGGCGTGTTCTGGAGTCCTTATCCATGATACTTAAATTCCAAGGTATTTTATAGAACTTATGTCTCAGGAACTGAGAGTGAAGGCCAAATTCTTTAGGTAAGGTTAAATTCTTAACCCCATGCCATACATTTCCACAGCATTCATTATCACTCCTCAAGGCGTCCTAAGGTGGGAGGTATCACTTGCTCAGAATCTGTCCAGCTTCATTGTACTCAACTGGATGGCCAGTTGGTATCTGCCGCTCTGTATATCCAATAGCTGGTCCACATTAAACAAGTGGGCAAAAGCTTTGAATGACTTTCCTAAAGGCTTAACATCATAACTACTTAATATTTTATTCCTCACTTCTTAGCTAGAGCTATTGGCTAAGTTAAATTTGGCTCCTTTTCATAGAACTATCTCCCAAGAGGGTTTTTATAGTGATACCAGTGGAAAACCTTGTTCAGTTCATGGTGTTAACTTAGTCTCTTTAAAAAAAAATAAAATTGTTCAGGTTGCAAACCAAGGCAGCTCTGTGGGTGGATAGAGTGGTTAATGGACTATTATAGTCAACATCAGACAAGAGAAAAATATGAGGACATTGAATTATTTTTGCATATTTTATAGTTACTTATTTAAATATCTATGTCCCTGTTCTCTGTGTCAACTGACTATGAAAGATCACTTGGGTCGGAACTGACTTTACAGCACTTAACAACAACAAGAAGTCGTTCTAGTCCCCTCTATCTTTGCCTGTAGAATAGGTGCTTCATCGAGAGGTTTGTTGAATTAGAATTTCATTTCAATGGATGTTGGAACTGAGAACAAACGCAACTTGCAATACTTTAAAACCTTTTTCATGCAACTGTTCATTAGTTAGAACCACCCCAGTACCAACCTCTGTGTAGGTGGTTTTAGATACATTATGCCACTCATTCCTCATAAACTCTAATTATCCTCCTTTATACATGAGGGACTGAGGCTTGGAGTGAGCTAGCTTTCTCATTAGGGTGTCCTGGACAGAATATAAGGAGCCTAAGTAGTGTAGTGGGTTAAGCATTGGCTGCTAACTGCAAGGACTGGGAGACTTTCAAGGGATGGCCAGACCACAGCTAGAGCAAAGAAGGGGAGAAAGTGTTTGGGAAGAGGATGATGATTCAAAGATGAGGTCCAGGGAAACAGTGGAAGATCTTGAGGAAGAGGTCCATGTGACAAGATTGTCCTAGGAATCTGGCCACCCTCACCTGCCCTGCCCTGGACACAGCAGGGGTGTGACGTGAGCCTTGGCCTTCTGAGTAGAAGGACACTGCCACTACGCTGTGACCATAATTTGAAAAGAAAAGAGGGACTTTTCATTTTCTTTTTAAAAGAAACACAAAATGACTCTATCATCAGAATTCTAAGAGGCCAGCAGTTATAAGATGCAGCAGATTTTACAAGAGTAAATACTGTGTGTTCACTTTAATTCTAAGTTGCATCTTGAGTTTTCTTTTTTTTTTTGTAAAGTAGCAGGAGGTGTGGAAAGCACAGCTTCCAGTTCGAGCAGTCAGACATCTACAAGGACGCATTTCCTTTAGCTGAGAGTGTGATAACTAAAGCCAGATCTTTCTTAGTTTAGTGAAATCAGGTAGAAAACCTGATGGGAAATTATAGGCATTTTCTTCTGATTTCTCTAGGGATGATGAGGTCAGAAAAGCTTTCTCTCCTTGGGATCAGGCAGAAATAGGAGCTTAGATCAATGGCCCTGGTCATGTAAATCAAGGAAAAGTTTGGCAAGAGCGGATACGTCTTCTAACTTTTTGGGCTTCAAATAAATAAACCAGTTCTATTTGTTTTTCATTTTCAACTTTCTCTCTTCATACTCTGCATTAGCATCATGGTTCTACATTTAGCCCATTAACATGGTAATAATTAAGACAGCCGCCAGTCCTGTCTCCCATATGGGATGAAATCAGAAGTAAGACTAGACTATAGAGGAGAATGCATTTGTTAGACTGTAAATCATAATGAGCAGAAATAAATCAAGGATTTTTTTTTTTTTTTAGTGTAAAAGGGAAGTAGAATTATAGTTTAGATTTCTTTGCTGTGCAAAGAAATCTCATCTAAAATGACAAGAAAAGATTCAAGTTAGTTTTGGGGCCCATTGTTTGGCTTTACAGCAACTCTAAAATATTTGACTGCAGTTTGGTGGAGAATACCCTCTGGATTTGATTTTTAAACAAAATGAAATTCATTCACGAAATTCATTCCACTCATTTGTGCTTTTAAGGATAAAACTGTTTGGGGATGCCTAAAAGCTGTGCGAGGCATCTTTGCTGATATTTGCCTTTTGTGCTCTGGCTATAGGTATGCAGATTTCTTTAACAAAATGCTGTTGTTCTTGGAAAAAGGACTGGGAGAAAAATATTTTTTCAGGAACAAAATAATCAAATACTTACATTTAAATGTGTCTCAACTAAGAGGTCAGAGAGGGCACCAGCACTAGCTTCTTTTAAAGACTGCTAAGTGGCAAGGTTTGGACTTCTGATGTGGTACTGTAGATCAGCACTGGACTGCGAACCCCAAGGTCAGCAGTTCAAATCCAGCAGCTACTCCTGGGAAGCCCTATACAGGGTCGTTATGTATTGGAACTGACTCAACGGTACTTAACAACAACAACAAGTGACAAGGTTATGGCCACACAGAGTGGTGGCCTGAAGCAGCCCGTGTGGCCACTTTAAAGGGGCTTCAGGCTTGACCCAGGGCAGGAAACAGAAACACCATGTCTGGTTCTTCCCAGTTTGACATCTCTCTGTCTCTAACCCTAAATTTCTGGTTTAGCTTCAGGTTTTGGGAGTTTAGAGGCATTCATGAAACTAGAAGCTCTGGTAGCGTAGTGGTTATGAGTCAGGCTACTAACCTCAAGGTCAGCATTTTGAAACTACCAGCAGGAGAAAAATGAGGCTTTCTGCTCCCGTAAAGATTTACAGCCTTGGAAACCCTGTACAGGGTCGCTATGAGTCGGAACTGACTCCATGGCATACCACCACCACCACAACCACCATGAGACTAGAAAGGAATCTCTTATTCTGAACAATAATAACTAAATTACTGAAAAATAAGCTGCTGTCTGTGATTTAAGATGTGGGTTAGTGGAGCTGTACCCCAGAACAAGAAGCTGAGCTGGGCACTGCAGAGGCAGGTCTGGAAAGGTGGTGCCTGACATTAGTCTCCTGAGAGGAAGTCGCGCTGGGGCTGCAAGCGCCACTCACCTGCGCATGTGGTACGGCTGGGCTTTCAGCACTCCCTAAGCAGTGTGCCAAGGGTCTATTACTCCCATCTAGTTTGATGTTTTCTTTAGTATTTGCTTTAGTATTTTTACTTTCGGTCTTCTGGTGTGGTACTGTAGGATAAATACTGGAATGTGAGCCACAGGGTCAGTGGTTCAAACCCAGCTCCTTGGAAACCCTAGACAGGATCACTGTAGGACGGAACCAACTTGATGGCACTTAACAACTGCATTTTCACTTTTGGTGAATAAATTCTTGGTAATTTGAACATTTACTGGTTCTGTTTCCTTTGTGATTAACTTCAGTGTTTTTAGCAATAAATTTTAGCCTCTGCTTCCTATTAACATATCAAAACGGAATAAGAACTATATACCTCTAAGTCCACATTCATATCTCATCCTCATTCACATACAATAGATTTGCTTTCTTATTGTGTTGTTTTCAATATCCCAAATTAAATTCTATTAAAATCATTTAGAATTTTTGTTGCAGAATGTTTTAAAATTTTCTCTTTAAATGTTATTCATGTGGTGCTGTAGGGTAAATATTTGACTATAAGATGGGTTTGAACCACAAGGTTGATGGTTCAAACTCACCAGCAGCTCCTTGGAAACCCTATGTAGGGTCGCTATGAGTCGGACCCAACTCGATGGCACTTAATAACAACCACAGTGTAAGAATCTTTTCTTAATATTTATCTTACAGTTTTTAACTTACTGAGCTCTTATTAGGTGCTAGTTCACAATCATTTCCTTTTTAGATTTAACAATAAATTTTCTTAGAATCATTGATCATTACTTTAAGAAATCTTCCCCACCCCCTTTTAACTTGATATCTTTGTGTTTATTTTTTGTTTAACTGGAATATGCCCTAAGTAAATTTCTCAGTAAAATTAAAAAATAATTAACAAAGGTGAGTGGATTTATATCATTTAACACATATGATATTTCTGATACATTAAAAAAAACGCATTACAGATGATTATATGGAAGTTAATGTGGGCATGCTGGTATGGCGCTGTAAGATCAGCTCTGAACTACTAACCACAAGGTCAGTGGTTCAAACCCACCACCTGCTCCTTGAAAACCCTATACAGGGTCTTTATAAGCCGGAACCAACTCAACACTTAACCACAGCAACATATATAATATGACTCCATTTTATTAAACATATATTATTGCATATATATAATATGTGTATTCTATAGTACAACATTTAAAATAACTTGCAAAGTAATGAGCCACAGGAGTCCTTTCCCCCTCACCTTTTATCAACCACATCAAGACAGATTGGAAATAATTTAGTGGAGATTTTACCTTTCCCTGTATCCTCTGGAGCTAGGTTCCCTATTGAAAGCTTGTAAGCCAGTCACTTCTTACCTTTGTAGTCCCCCCATTTTGGATAGCCAATGTCTAAGTTCTCCATCCCTGTCGACCCTGTGTACCAAGGGGATGGGAATGATCCTCAGTGAAGAGATTTGTCTGCTCCTTTGTCATACTGCATCCACAAACAGGTCAAGTTCATCCACTTGTAGTGGGTTACTCTTCCCCCCCTCCCCCCACACACCCTTCTTTCTTCCTGTAGTCGTGTTCTAATCATCCAGCCATTGATGCCAGGTCAAATGGGTACTATCTGTAAGTGTGGGTGTTCTTGTGCATCTCCCCTCACTTCATATCAGCTGGATGCTTCACACTCTGTTCTAGTCCTCTGGAGCCATATCCCTGCCCTTGGGCCCCAGAGTCCCCAGGTCTCTTCATACTGCTGGTTAACTAGGTCTCAATCCAGGTTAACAGTAGTCTGTTGAATGTGGTCAGACTTAGTTCACAACTTCATTGCTGTTTTTTCCCCACTTCCCCTTATTAGTGACCAACATGGTCAGCAGCAGAAGCATATGCCTGCTAGTGTATTCCATTTGAGTTTCAGTCTTGGAAGGGGGTTTGCCTTGAGGGGACTTGAACACTTGCCTTGATGACTCCCTGGGGAACAACTTGCTTGTTCTTGTAGTAGTCAATTGGACTGCTGTTATTGTTTTTGATTTTTTTCTGCTGGTCTTTCTTTCAAGAAGTGTCTTCTGGGAACAAACAAGATGGCGGATCAGGTAGCAGAGAGCTCCGCCAACAACAACACAGAATAACAAACCAAGCAGGTTCAGGGGATGGTCCCAGAACTCTGAACCACATATAAAGGAATACTTAGAAGGTTGGAAGGCTCACAGCTGGGGG
>NW_006408783.1:1920380-1930451 GCF_000296735.1 Chrysochloris asiatica
ATTGTAATGAAACAAGGTGTATGATTTGTTGAATGTAAAACTGATGATATGCCCTGTAAACTTTCATTCAATCCACAATGAAAACTTTAAATTAAAAAAAAAAAAAAAAAGTGTCTTCTATTCTTCTAGCTGCTCCAGACTGATCCTTTCAAGTGGAAATGTCCCACCTCAGACTATTCTGGATGGGGATCAGTTTCTTTTTTTAAGTTTTTATTGTGAATTATGTGTTAGTTTACATGGGTGAACATTATCTTTACATTCATTCTATCTTGTTTTGTTTCATTGCAATGATTACAATCCCCTGCATGCATCATCAAACAACCAAAGGGTACACCCCACAATCCTGCCCCCCAGCTGCCAGCACACAGCCCCTCTCCCTCCCTGAATACAGAGTCCCCAGCTGCTCCTTCTCTCCATGTCATCTTCTCTGCCTCCATCCCTAGTGTCCCTGCCTCCGCAACAGGGTCTCACATTTGCTTGTCTCCCTTGATGGATCCAGGGAACTCCACCACTGGAGTGCAAAATCAGCCACTCCCCTCCTTTTGTTACCAAACATTTACATTTACCTTTAAAACACTCACTGTCAGATCTAATAGCAATCATTCCCTGTAGTAGATTTGAAATCAGGGAGTGAGAGACTTCCCACCTTGTTCTTCTTCTTAAACAGTGCTTTGCTTATCCTGGGTCTCTTACCTTTCCATATAAAGTTTGTAATTGTTTTTTTCCATCTCTTTGAAGAATGTCATTGGAATCTGTATTGTGATTGCACTATATGTGTAGATTGCTTTGTGCAGTATTGACATTTTCACAATATTAAGTCTTCCTATACAGGAGCATGGAACATTCTTCCATTTTTATGTATCTCTTTTAGTTTCTTGTAGTAGTGTTCTGTAGTTTTCTTTGTATAGGTCCTTGGTTTCTCTGGTTACATTTATTCCTAGATGTTTCATCCTCTGGGTGGCTATTTTAAATGGTCTTGCTTTCCTAATGTCCTTTTCAACGCTGTCATTTTTGGTATAGAGGAATCCAACTGATTTTTCTATGTTGATCTTATATCCTGCCACTTTGCTGAATCTTCCAATGAGGTGTACTAGCTTTTTTACTGAGTCTTTGGGGTTTTCTATGTATAGCATCATATCGTCTGCAAATAGAGTTTTACTTCCTCTTTGCCAATTTGGTTGCCTTCAGTTTTCCTGTCTTGCCATATAGCTCTTGCTAACACTTCCAGCACAATATTTAATAGGATTGGTGACAAAGGGCATCCTTGTCTGGTTCCTGTTCGCAGAGGGAAGACTTTCAGTTTCTCTGCATTGAGAGTAATGTAGGCGGTTGGTTTTGTATATATGCTCTTAATTATGTTGAGGAATTTCCCTTCAATTCCTATTTTGTTGAGTGTTTTTATCAGGAATGGATATTGGATTTTGTCAAATGTCCAGGTCCAGATGGCTTGCTAGTGAATTTTTATCAAACATTCAGAGAAGAGCTGACATCTATTCTACTCAAACTATTCCATAATGTAGAAAAGAGTGGTAAACTTCCTAGTATATTTTATGAAGCAGGCATAACCCTCATACCCAAACCAAGAAAGGACATTACTAAAACAGAAAATTATAAACCAATATCCCTCATGAGAATAGATGTAAAAATTCTCAATAAAATCCTAGCCATTAGAATACAACAACATATCAAAAAAATAATACATCATGAGCAAGTGGGATTAATACCAGGGATGCAAGGATGGTTCGCTATTAGAAAAACAATCAATGTAATTAACCACATAAATTTAAAAAAAGACCAAAGGCACATGATTATATTGATTGATACAGCAAAGGCATTTGAAAAATCCAACACCCTTCATGATAAAAACATCAACAAAATAGGAATTGAAGGGAAATTCCCTAACATAATTAAGAGCATATATACAAAACTAACAGCCAACAGCTCTCTCCACAGTGAGAAACTTAAAGCTTCCCTTTGCGAACAGGAGCCAGAAAAGGATGCCCTTTATCACCACTCCTTTTCAAGTTGTGTTGGAAGTCTTAGCCATAGCTATAAGGCAAGAAAGGGAGATTAAAGGTATCCAAATTGGCAGTGAAGAAGGAAAATTCTGTTTGCAGACAATATGATCCTATACAGAGAAAATACCAAAGACTCAGCAAAAAACCCTACTGGACCTCATTGAAGATTCAGCAAAGTGCCTGAATCAAAATAATTTGATTCCTATATACTAATTAAGACAGCTCTGAAGAGGAAATACAGAAAACAACACCATTCACAATAGACACCCAAAAGATGAAATAATTAGGAATAAATCTAACCCAAGAAACAAAAGACCTTTGTAAAGAAACCTCCAAAACACTACTATAAGAAACCAAAAGAGATTTATAAAAAGGAAGAATGTATCATGCTCATGGACAGGAAGGCTTAACATTGTGAAAATGTCAATAATACCCAAAGCAATTGACACATATAATGCAATCCCAATCCAGATTCCAACAACATTCTTTGAAGTGATGGATAAAAGGATCATTGACTTTATTTGGAAGGGAAAGAGACCTTGGATCAGCAAAGCATTGCTTAAGAAAAAGAGCATCATTGGAGGCTTCCTGATTTCAGGAAATCACTTCCTGATTTCAAAACTTACCACAGGGCCACAGTAGTCAAACCAGTCTGGTATTGGTACAACGAAAAACATATAGATTAATGGAACAGAATTGAGAATCCTGATGTAAATCCATGCACATGTATTCAACTGATCTGTGATAAAGGGCCACAATACATTAAATGGGGAAGAGATAGTCTCTTCAAAATGTAAATCGATTTGCAAAAGAATGAAACAAGACCCATATCTCACACCATATATGAAAACTACCTCAACATGGATTGAAGGTAAATCCCAGAACTATAAAGATTATCAATGAAAAAATAGTGACAGGCTTAAGGGCTCCAATATATGGCATGCATGCACTATTAAACATGGCAAAAAAAAACACACAAACAATAGATAACAAAATAGATGACTTGTACATACTAAAAATTAGAAAATTATGTGCATCAAAAGATTTCACCAAAAGAATAAAAAGGGAGCCCACAGAATGGGAATTTTTTTTTTTTTTTTTTTGCAATGACTTATCAGACAAGGGAGTAATCGCTGAATTCTACAGGAAACTACCACACATATACAAGGAAAAGACAACCTGATTAAAAAATGAGCACAGGACATGAATAGACACTTCACCAAGGAAGACATTCAGGCTGCAAACAAACATATGAATAAATGTTCATAATCATTGTTGTTGTTGTTAATTGCCATGGAGTTGGTTCTGATTCATAGGGTTTCCAAGGAGCGACTGGTGAGCTTGAACCTCTAACCTTGTGGTTCAAACTGACGTTGCAGTACAGCACATTAACCTATAGTGCCACACCAGGACTCCAGAGAAATGTAATCAAAACAACAACGAGGTATCATCTCACACCAGCAGTAACAGTAAAGTTAAAAAAAACAGATGACAACAAATGCTGGTGAGAGTATGGAGCAACTTGGACCCTCCTACATAACTGGTGGGGCTGCAAATTGGTGCAGTCACTCTGGAAAATGGTATGGCACTTCCTCAGAAAGCTGGAAATAGAAATACCTTATGACCCAGCAATTCCTCTACTTGATATATATCCACAAGAAATATGAGTCAGAATGCAAGTAGATATATGCACACCACTGTTCACCACAGCACTATTCACAGTAGCAAAAAACTAGAGAAAACCCAAGTGCCCACCAAAGGAAAAATGGATAAATAAACTCTGGTACAAACGCACAATGGAATATACTATGCTGCCTTGAAGAATAACGATTAAGCTGTAAAGCACCTCAGAACATGGATGAGCCTTGAAGACATAATGCTGAGTGAAATTAGTCAGGCACAAAAGGACAGATATGGCATAAGTCCACTATTGACAAACTTAAGAAGAAAAGATTTCCATATTAAAAAAGTAATTAATTGAGGGTTACAAGGAGTAGGAGGGAAGGGACAGTGACTTACAGGTTGGAATAGATGTATGATAACTCGGGGGACAGGGAGGACAATAAATAGGGGGAGGGCAATGCAAAAGCAAAGGGAGAGGAACAGAGATGATGGGGAAAGACTTTGGGAGGTATTGTTGTTGTTGTTAAGTGCCATCGAGTCGGGTCCGACCCATAGCGACCCTGTACAGGGTTTCCGAGGGTGTAAATCTTTACGGGAGTAGAAAGCCTCATCTTTCTCCCGCGGAGCGGCTGGTAGTTTCGAACCGCTGACCTTAAGGTTCGCAGCCCGATTCGTAACCACTACACTACCAGAGCTCCTTGTATACATGGGCTAAATAGAGTAGAGGTGGACTGTGACGTGTGCGCCGCAGTGGAATAAGAAGGCTTTAGGTATAGGGATTGAGACATGGGCGGATGGGGTAAAGGAGAGGAAATTATGTTAAGGTGCTTGACTGTTTTGTGGATATTGGGTTCCGCTGCCTACTAGTGTAATATAGACATTTAAGTGGGATAGAAAGGATGATTGAGGAAAATTTGTAAGCCCATTTTCAGCCTATGATGGATTGGATTATCTAAAAGGGATCTAGAAGGTACCCAGGAAAAAGGGCCAGGAAATCTAAGCAGAGGATCTTTGTTTGTTTCCATCACAAAAGCTAATAGAGCTTTTCAATGTTTATGTGGTTTCTTTTTCAAATTCTCAAATTTGTGAATGAGGCTTGTGAAAACCTATACCTTTCCCAAACCCTTTAATTAACTTTATTCTGTAGGGTAATGAATTATAGAAGAATCTTATATTTAAGCACATCTTACTATGAAGGGGTTTAAGTCACTTCATGCATTTATAGCAATAAAATGTTCACCACTTGCTTCAAGCAAGTAACCATAATGTTCATAAAAATAAATGAATATATAGTAATGGCACATAACAACAGCAACAACAAACCTTCCCTCCTCTGGTAGCGTAGTGGTTACGAATCGGGCGTCTAACTTCAGGGTCAGCAGTTCGAAACTACCAGCTGCTCCATGGGAGAAAAATGAGGGTTTCTGCGCCCATAAAGATTTATAGCTTCGGAAACCCTGTACAGGGTCGCTATGAGTTGGAACCGACTCCACGGCCCATAATACCACCACCACCGCCTTCCCTAAAACTTGAAATTCAACTTCTTTCAAACTTCCTGATGAATTAGTCACTCTTGTATTCTCAGAATAAAACTTAAGCCACCATCTCTGGCAAATATTGGAGGCCAAGGGTTGGTGGAGGGAGGTCAGGAATAAAATTGGGATGTTACTTAATCCTTACACCAAAAGTCCTGTATGTTTTCTAATTTCTGTATGATATATATTGCTTACTACCAGATTATTTTATGAATTGTTGTATCCAAAGGAAAGTCAACCTTTACCTTCTTTATTTCCCCAACTGATCAATTTTCACAGTCCACACAAGTGAACCTCCAATTTAGAACTTGATTGGAAATGGGAAAAATTCTGGGCACATGTTTCTTCATTACATTTTGTGCATATTCAAAAAAGAATTCTCATGGTTAGGCCAAACATTAGTTGGATATAATAACCAAATAAAATAGCCATCATACTGTTTAAATTGAAGTGCTAAAATTACTCCTAGAATGTGAATGTTGAAAAATTGAGACTACCCCTCTTTCTGATGATTTGGCCAATATACCTCGAGCTTTGTACTAGGTGTGCGGTGCCTGCTACAGGGTTCAGTGAGCGTAAATTAGTATACGTGTTTGTCCAGCTGTCTGAACCTAAACTGTCTACTAGCTGCTGGAATGACTGACCAGGAGATGGAAGCTTTGAGCTGGATTGCGTATTTATGTGGTATATTGTGTTGGTGTTTTGATCTAGGTTGCATATTGTTTTGGTTTTAAGTGAATCAGATAACATGTTGTTGTTTTTGTTGTTAGGTGCCATCGAGTTGGTACCGACTCATAGCAACCTTATGCACAGCAGAACGAAGCACTGTCCGATCCTGGGCCAACCTCACTACTGTTGCCACACTTGAGTCCATCGATGCTGCCACGTGGTCAATCCATCTCGTTGGGGGTCTTCCTTTTTTCTCTGACCCTCCACCTTACCAAACATGATATTCTTCTCCAGATAACATAAGGGATGGTCAAAGGCAGGACAGAAACTTGGTGCAATCAGGGCTTCACTCTAGCTTTACCTGGGTCACTTTGGGCCCTGGAATCAAAATCATAACAGACACACATTTTTAAAATTTGCGTGAAGTGATCTGTCTAGAGACCTAATCTCTTATTTAAAAAGGTATTTGTCTTTTTCATTGGAAATTATTTTGAAAGTGCTACTGAATTTTTGGCATTGCCATTGTTCAAATGACACTAGCTAGGAGCTGCACCTCTCCCTGTGAATTACTATGACTTATTTTCTTGCAAGATTTAGTAATTTTCCCCCAAACATGCTCTGAACATAAAAGTGCATCATTATCCTTGATTACAGAAGAAAGATGAGGCTTTCTGCTCCCACAACGGTTGACTGTTTCAGAAACCCTAAACAGTGTTGCTGTCAGTCCGAACTGATTCCAAGGCACTTAACAACAACAATCTTCAGCTGTTTCAGAAACCCTAAACAGTGTTGCTATCAGTCAGAACTGATTCCATGGCACTTAACAACAACAATCTTCAGCTTACTCAGAAGCAAAAAAGTCATGTGGAACACTACTTTATAAGTTTTTTCTGAATTACAAAAACCTAGAGAGGAATACCATGGAATTGGGGCAGAGTTTTGTTTACACCGATGCATGCCTTCATTGATTGAGAGTTTGATTGCAGGTTGCAGGCAGACTAGTGCTCTTACCTGGGAGTCTTTAATACTCGTAATGAGTCTGGACAACTGTCCTAACAGCCTTTACTGCTTGACCTGCTTTCAACTTCTGCCACCTAGAGTGACCCAGAACTCTTTCGAAGTAGAATGACTTCCATAGCTGCTGAGGTTTTGAGAAGTAGAATAACCCCCATCTGGGAGAAAAATAAGGCTGTCTGCTCTTGTGAAAATTTACAACCTCAGAAACCCTATACAGGGTCTCTATGAGTCAGAACCGACTCCGTGGCACACCACCACCACCACCAGACAAGAATTCTGTCCCAATCCTGGGATAAATTAAAGAGAAAATAACTCTGAACAAACATGAAAGAGAAAGCAATCTTCAATAAATCTCAGAGAACTCGACAAAAAGGGAGTGGCATTTGGATTCCCAGAGGATTCACTAGCTCTGATTCCTGAGGACCTCTAGGGAAATGGCAGACTCAGCAGCTCTGAAACCAAGAAATGCTGCAGAGTAAAACAGCAGGTTCTGGTTGGAATGAAAAGTAGAGAGCTTTTATTGAGAGGTAAGGCAGCTTGCAAATGGGAAATCACAGGTCAGAGGATTCTAAACTAAGTTATCCAAGGAGGAGGGGGTTCTTTTGAGATAACAATAGAAATTAATGGTTACAAAGAACTTCAGTAAATATTCAATGATTTGTTGGCATTCAACTAATGTGATTGGCTGACGTTTAAGTAATGACTACAAAATTGTTGTTGTTAGGTGCCATCGAGTCAGCACCGACTCATAGCAACCTTGTACACAACAGAGCAAAACACTGCCCAGTCCTGCGCCAGCCTCGCAACTGTTGCTATGCATGAACTCATCACTGCCACCACTGTGCCAATCCATCTCTTTGGGAGTCTTCCTCTTTTTCTCCACCTTACCAAACTTGATATCCCTCTCCAGTGACTGGTTCCCCCTGACAATATGTCCGAAGTATGAGACACGAAGTTTGGCCATCTTGGCCTCCAAAGAGCACTCTGGCTTTACTTTTTCCAAAACAAATCTGTTTGTTCTTTTGGCAGCCCATGGCACTTTCAATATTCTCCTCCCAAACCATAACTCAAAAGCATCAATTCTTCTCCAGTGTTCCTTATTCACTGTCCAACTTTCTCATGCATATGAGGTTATTGAAAATTCCATGGCTTGGGTTAGGTGCACCTTAGCCCTCAAACTGACATCCTTGCTTTTGAACACTTTAAAGAGGTCTTGTGCAGCACATTTGCCCAATGTAATACGTCATTTGATTTCTTGACTGCTGCTTCCATGAGTGTTGATGGTGGATTTGAGCAAATGAAGTCCTTGACAACTTCAATCTTTTCTCCATTTAGTTGGATGAGGTTAAATTTGATTGGTAGAAGATTACAGATGTTTGTAATATTTTTCAACTACAAAATAATCATGAAAGTGGGTCCATCTTCACTGAAACAATGATGAAATTTTCCTTGTGTGATGGCAAGGAGGATATGCATAATTCAAAAGTTTATTTTGAGTAAGCATCTATTCTGAGAATTGTTTTGGACCCAACTTCCTTAGGAAGCAAAATTCCATTATTCTCTGAAATTGTTTACTGAGGAATTTTCTCAGGGTCCATTGAAGACTTAGAGGAATGATAGGCTACATTCCTGATGCAGAGGTTACTTTTGATTCCAAATAGAGCCTTAACCTCAGCCCTTAGTATAGCCATGATCTCATGCCAAGGGTTCAAAGGTAATTTGGGGTGGTCCTAGGTTTCTAGTCAGCTAAGTAGCATTGCCCACATAATTGAACCTCTCTCAACCTATTTCCTCACAGCCAAATTAAAGATTTATATTAGACATTCTCCAAGGCCCTCACAGCATTTTCTATAATGCTGTGAATTTACAACTAATATGGGCAAACGATATCCTAGAGTTGTTAGAATGTTTAAGTTATCTAAAGTCTATGGCATTTTCTTCTGAAATCAGCAGTGGTTTCTCCTGGTCAAGATTAGACCCCCACACTTGTTGTTGTTGTTAGGTGTCATTGAGTTGGTACTGACTCACAGCGACCTTATGCACAGCAGAATGAAGCACTGCCCGATTCTGGGCCAACCTCACTATTGTTGCCACACTTGAGTCCATCGATGCTACCACTTGGCCAATCCATCTCATTGGGGGTCTTCCTCTTTTTCCCTGACCCTCCACCTTACCAAACATGATATCCTTCTCCAGTGACTGGTCCCTCCTGACAATATGTCCAAAGTATGAGAGACGTCGTTTGGCCATCCTGGCTTCCTAGGAGCACTCTGGCTGCACTTCTTCCAACACAGGTCTATTGGTTCTTATGGCAGCCCATGGTGCTTTCAATATTTTCCTCCAACACCAGAACTCAAAAGCATCAATTCTTTTACTGTCTTCCTTATTCACTGTCCAGCTTTTGCATTTATATGAAATTATGGAAAATACCATGGCTTGGGTCAGGCGCTCCTTAGTCTTCAAGCTGACATCTCTGCTTTTCAACGCTTTAAAAAGGTCTTGTGCAGCAGATTTACCCAATGCAATACGTCGTGTGATTTCTTGGTTGCTGCTTCCGTGAGTGTTGATAGTTGATCAAAGAAGAATGAAGTCCTTGTCAACTTCAATCTTTTCTCCACTGATAAGAATGTTGTTTATTGGTCTAGTGGTGAAGATTTCTGTTTTCTTTACATTGAGATGCAATCGATACTGAAGGCTGTGCTCTTTGATCTTCATTAGTAAATATTTTAAGTCCTCTTCACTTTCATCATGCAAGGTTGTATCATCTGCATATTGCAGGTTGTTAATGAGTCTTTCTCCAATCCTGAAGCCATGTTTTTCTTCATATAATCCAGTTCCTCAGACTATTTGCTCAGCATACAGTCTGGTGAATAAGTATGGTGAAAGAATACAACCCTGTTACACACCTTTCTTATTTTTGAACCATTCAGTGTTCCCATGTTCTATTTGAACAACTGCCTCTTGGTCCATGTACAGATTCCTCATGAGCACAATTTAGTGTTCAGAAATACTCATACTTTGCAATGTGACCATAGCTTGTCATGATCCACACAATCGAAAGCCTTTGTGTAGTCAATAAAGCACAGGTAAACATCTTTCTGGTATTCTCTGCTTTTAGCCAAGATCCATCGGACATCAGCAATGATATCCCTCGTTCCACGGCATCTTCTGAATCCAGCTTGAACCTCTGGAAGTTCTCTGTCAATGTA
>NW_006408783.1:1930551-1947957 GCF_000296735.1 Chrysochloris asiatica
CATGATCCACACAATCGAAAGCCTTTGTGTAGTCAATAAAGCACAGGTAAACATCTTTCTGGTATTCTCTGCTTTTAGCCAAGATCCATTGGACATCAGCAATGATATCCCCACACTAAGAGTGCTGAAACTTGGTGATGGGGAGGCAAAAATTCTTCTTTGAGTTTTCTGTAGACCTCACAGTCCTATGCACTCACATGGAAGTCAGATTCCCTATAATGCATTAGAATTTACAGAGGACAATGCTGCTCAGTCAGTTGTTTGTCCAGATTACATCCCAACAGGGAAGAACTTCTTTCCCTGACCTGCTGTGTCTTTAGAAATTTGAAATCAAGCCTGCAGAACATCCACCAACCAACCACTTTAGTCAATTCTGTATCCTTCCACAAAAAACTAAAATAAAAAAGTTTACTAATTCAGTCATTTTACTAATGCCCTCCATGTATCATCATTCAACAGCTTACAATCTACTCATCAGGTTGATCTAGAAAATTTTTCCCAATTTTCTATCTTATCTTCCAATACTTTATTTATAGTTAGGGTTCTCTTTCTGGCTCCCAACCAGATCCATATTTGGGATGACTTTTGGCCCTGAACTCAGCATTTTTCAGTGCTCCCTTATTGACTCTAACCTTTAGGTTATTTATGATTCATTTATGGCAAATGACCAAAGTTTCAGATTGACAAAAACTTTTAATTTCATTTGAATCACTTTTTAATTTGTTATATTTTTTAAAGCTTTTATTGTGAATTGAGTGATAATTACATGTGAGAGCATCAGCTTTACATTCAGCCTATCGTATTTTGTTTCATTGCAATGATTACAATCCCCTCCATGCATCATCATTCAACAGCATTTGCTTCTAGTCCTCTGTTTTTTGTTTTGTTTTGTTTTGGATATACACTGAAGCACTCAGGGATATATAATAATTCAAACAACCAAAGGGAATACTCTGCATGCCAGCTGTCCAGCCATCAGCACACAGCCCCTCTCCCTCCCTGAGTCTAGAGTTCCCAGCTGCTCCGTTTCACCACATCATCATCTCTACCTCCATCTCTGGTACCACTGCTTATTTGGATAGGGTCCCACACTCCGGTCTTCTCCCTTGATGGTCCCAGGGTCTTCTGCTTCTGGACTGCAAGATCAACCACTCCCCTCCTTTTGTTACAAAATGTCTACCTTTACATTTGCAACATTCACAATCGGTCCTGATAACAATTATTCAGTATTGAATCACAAGAGTCTTATCCCCATCTCCTTTCACCAGATCTCTATTTAATATAATAGTCCTGTTAAATGGGTAGCATGCTGTTTTGAATAAAAGTAGCTCTGTGTCTGGCTTGATTCTTATCTTTGTTGCATACTTCTCCATTCTTTCTCAACCTTACTATGTACTATTCTGTTGATTTACCAACTTAGAGTAGTTGTTCAACTAAGTTCTCTAAGTTAGTAGATGAGTTGAATAGTAAATTTGTGCAACTAAGGTTCCAGGGTGGAATCAATTCTGATAGTTCTCCCTTATTCTGTTTACTTTCAAAAAGATGCTGCAAGGACCACATTTCCTCCTCAGGCCCAATTTCTCTGATGAATATTAGAGTAGGAGTTTCTGGTATTTGTAAGTATGTCAATAGCTCCTACTTGGATTCAGAAGATGTTCTTGTGCCAGGCATCTGGGAAAGTAAAGGGACACAGAAAGCGCCTTGGGCTGGAAGAGACTTGATCAGCTCGAGATATGGCCTTGATTGGTACTGGTTGTTCAGTGGTTTTCAGGAAAAGTCTCCCAAATCCCAAAAGACGTTTCTATTTTAAAAGATAGTCTAGAACTCTTGAATGGCCCTAGGGATGATGGTGTCTGAACTCACTGTCTCACTTATGGAAGCTGTGACAATTATTTTTTCAACCATATACTTTAGCAAGGAGACCTGGTGGCATAGTGGCTTATGCATTGGGCTGCTAACCTCAGGGTCACCTGTTCAAATCCGCCAGTCGCTCTGTGGGGGTGATATGTGACTTTCTGTTGCTTGCTTAAAGACTTACAGACTTGGAAATTCTATACAGGGTAGCTATGAGTCAGAACCCATTTAATGGCACACAACAGAACAGCATATTTTAGAGAATACAGCTTAAAATAATCTCTCGTTTTCTGGGCCGTTTTCCTCTAGGATTTTTGTAACATGTCCCATGCCTGTTAAGCATGTTTTATCTTACTATTCCATTATTTATCTAACTCTGATGACTTTTACTGTATGACTTTCTTTTCTAACTTACCTTTCATTTCAGCCCTATTTTAAAACCTTTATGTTGTTACATGAAAATCTCTTTTGGATCTTTCTGAATATGAATTTCTCTGTAGCTCTGATTTCTTCATTTAATCAAGCTTTTCTTTTTGAGAAAACAAGGAGCATCATCAGATGACAAGCCCACTGAGCACTGGGGAGTCAGGAATCTTGAACTTTCTTGCCAATTCTGAAATGGTCAAGACTGATGATAGCAGGGTGGATTAGCTGAGCTCCATGTCTTGCACTCCACTCTAACTGGCCACTTACTGATCTCACCAGTAAGTTCGTCCTTTTTCAGTCAGAAATAAGGTGAGTTCACGTGGCAAAATAAACAACACGATCAGCCAGCTGGAACTCATAGATGTGTACAGGGCATTCAACCCAATAACTGCACAATACACATTCTTTTCCAGTGCACATGGAACATTCTCCAGAATGGACCATGTCTTAGGCCACAGAACAAATCTCCATAAATTTACAAATATCAAAATACTACAAAGCATTTTCTCAGACCACAATACTATCAAATTAGAAATCAACAATAGGAAGAACAAGGGAATAAAGTCAAATACATGGAAACTTAATAGCATCCTGCTAAAAAGCGACTGGGTAGTAGAAGAAATTAAATGTGAATTCACAAAGTTCCTAGAAACAAATGAGAATGAAACCACAACATACCAAAATCTTTGGTACATGGCGAAAGCAGTGCTGAGAGGACAATTTATTGCAATAAACACACACATCCAAAAAGAAGAAAGAACCAAAGTTAACAAATTAACACAGCATCTACAACACTTAGAAACAGGCCAACAGAGGGAACCTAAAGCCACCAAAATAAAAGAAATAATAAAGATTAGAGCAGAAATAAATGAGATATAAAACAGAAAAACTATAGAAACAATCAACAGAACAAGAAGCTGGTTCTTTGAAAGGATTAACAAAACTGAAGACCACTGGCAAACCTAACAAAAGAAAAGAGAGAGAAGACACAAATAACACGCATTAGAAACCACATGGGTGATGTCACAGTGGAACCAAAGGAAATCAAAAGGATAATAACAGAATGCTATGAAAAGTTGTACTCCAACAAATTTGAAAACATAGAAGAGATGGATACATTTTAAGATAAACATGACCTACCTAAATTTACACAGAGTGAAGTATAAAACCTGAACAGACCCATAACAAAAGAAGAAATTGATCAGGTTATCAAAAAAGTTCACACCCAGATGGCTTCACTGGTAAGTTCTGCCAAACATTCAGGGAAGAGCTGTCACCAATTCTACTCAAATTATTCTAGAATATAGAGGAGGATGGAAAATTTCCTAATACATTTTATGAAGCAAGAATAACCCTCATACCTAAACCAGGGAAGGACGTCACTAAGTAAGAAAATTATAGACAATATCCCTCATGAGCATAGATGCAAAAATTCTCAACAGAATCCAGCAACACATCAAAAAGATAATACATCATGATCAAGTGAGATTCATATCAGGGATGCAAGGTACAAGGATGGTTCAACATTAGAAACACGATCAACGTTATCCACCATATAAATAAGAAAAAATAAAACCACATGATCATACCGATTGATGAAGAAAAGGCATTTGACAAAATCCATCATCCATTCCTGATAAAAACACTCAACAAAATAGGAATTGAAGGGAAATTCCTCAACATAATTAAGAGCATATATACAAAATCAACAACTTACATTATTCTTGATGGAGAGAAACTGAAAACCTTCCCTCTATGAATAGGAACCAGACAAGGATGCCCTTTGTCACCACTCCTATTCAATATTATGCTGGCAGTCTTAGCAAGAGCTATACAGAAAGACAGGTAAATTAAAGACATCAAAATTGGCAAAGAGGAAGTAAAACTCTCTCTATTTGCAGATAATATGATGCTATACATAGAAAACCCCAAAAACTCAGTAAAAAAGTTAGTAGACCTCACTGGAAGATTCAGCAAAGTGGCAGGATATAAGATCAACATAGAAAAATCAGTTGGATTCCTCTATACAAAAAATGACAGCATTGAAAAGGACATTAGGAAAGCAATACCATTTACAATAGTCACCCAAAGGATGAAATATCTAGGAATAAATGTAACCAGAGAAACAAAGGACGTATACAAAGAAAACTACAAAACGCTACTACAAGAAACCAAAAGAGACTTACAAAAATGGAAGAATGTTCCATGCTCCTGGATAGGAAGACTTAACATTGTGAAAAGGTCAATACTCCCCAAAGCAATTTACTCATATAATGCAATCCCAATCCAGATTCCAATGACATTCTTCAAAGAGATGGAAAAAACAATTACAAAGTTTATATGGAAAGGAAAGAGACCCAGGATAAACAAAGCACTGCTTAAGAATAAGGTTGGAAACCTCTTACTTATGGACTTCAAAACTTACTACACACCTACAGCGTTCAAAACAGCTTGGTACTAGTACAATGAAAGATACATAGATCAATGGAACAGAATTGAGAATCCAGAAATTAACCTATCTACATATAGCCAACTGATTTTTGACAAAATACCTAAATATATTGCATGGGGAGGTGACAGTCTCTTCAACAGATGGTGCTGGCAGAACTGGAAAGCGATATGCAAAAGATTGAAACAAGACCTTCACCTCACGCCTTATACAAAAATCAACTCAACATGGATTAAAGACCTAAATGTGAATCCCAGAATTATGAAGGCCATCAATGAAAAAATAGGCACAAATGTGAGGGCACTAATTCATGGACTACACAGACTACCAAACATTTTGAAAACTACACAAAAATAGACAAAAAGATGAGTGAGACATACTAAAAATTAAAAACTTATGTACATCAAAAGAGTTCACCAGAAGAGTAAAACCGAAACCTGTAGAATGAGAAAAAATCTTTTGCAATGAAACATCAGACAAGAGACTTATTTCTAAAATATATAGGAAACTACAACACCGCTACAAGAAAAAGACAAATAATCCAATTAAGAAATGGGTGCAGGACATGAATAGACACTTCACCAAGGAGGAGATCCAGGCAGCCAACAAACTTATGAAGAAATGTTCATGATCACTAGCCATTAGAGAGATGCAAATCAAAACAACAGTGAGATATCATCTCACACCAACAATAACAGCAAAGATCAAAAAAGTAGAGGACAATAAATGCTGGCGGGGATGTGGAGAGACTGGGATGCCCCTGCATTGCTGGTGGGACTGGAAAATGGCCCAACCTCTTTGGAAAACAATATGGTGCTTCCTCAGAAGGTTGGAAATAGAAATACCTTATTATCGAGCAATTCCTCTACTTGGTATTTACCCACAAGAAATATGAGCCACACCTATGGATGCTGTAGCTCAAAAGCGGGAACAAATCCTTACAGCAAGGATCATTCCCACCCCTTCCATACACAGAGGAAACAGGGACATTGGCTACCCAAAATGGGGGCGGGGGGCTACAAAGGCAAGAAGTAACCAGCTTACAAGCTTTCAAGAGGGAACCTAGATTTAGAGGGTGTGAAAAAAGGTAGAATCTCCACTGAGTAGTACCCAATCTGTCTAGGCGTGGCTGATGAAATGAAATGCAGATAGGTCTCTTCTGATACAATAGTGAATAATTGTTATCAGGACTGATTGTGAGAGTTGGAAATGTAAAGGTAGACGTTTTGTAGCAAGGAGGGGAGTGATTAACTTTTCAGCCTAGGAGCGGAGGTCTCTGGGACCATCAAGGGAGAAGAGCGGAGAGTGGGACCCTACCTAGAGAAGCAGTGACGCCATAGATGGAGGCAGAGATGATGACGTGGAGAGATGGAACAGCTGGTTACTTTAGTACTCACAGAGGGAGAGGGACTGTGTGCTGAGGACTAGGGGGCAGGCTTGCAGGGTATACCCTTTGGTTGGTTGATGATGCATGGAGGGGATCGTAACCATGGCAATGAAACGAAATACGATAGGATGAATGTAAAACTAATATTCTCCCATGTAAACTGTCACATAATTCACAATAAAACATTAAAAAAGGGAAAAAAAACCAACAACTCCAGATTAAGAATGATTCTCCCCTAGTCATTGATAAATATGCTAAGCCCCTTTAATAGTCACAACCCCAGCGTTCGATCTGGGTTGCACCTCAATATAAAGAAAGCAAAAATCCTCACCACTGGACCAATAAATAGCATCCATATAAATGGAGAAAAGAAAAGAAAAAAAAAAGGTAAAAGCTAGCTAGCCCATTGATTGAGAAAAATCTATATATGTGTCTAATCCAAAGAAAGGTGATCCAACAGAATTTGGAAATCATTAAAAATATCACTAATATCACATGCAAGTAAAAATTTCCTCAAGATAATTAAAATGGTTGCAGCAGTACATCGACAGGGAGCTGCCAGAAATTCAAGCCCGATTCAGAAGATGTGGAACAAGGGATATCAGTGCTGACTCAAGGTGGATCTTGGCTGAAAGCAGATAATACCAGACAGATGTTTTCTTGTGATTTATTGATCATGCTAAGGCATTTGACTATATAGATCAGAAAATACTATGGATAGCTTTGCAAAGAATGAATATTCCAAAACACTTGATTCGGCTCATAAGAAATCTGTACACAGAGCAAGAGACTGTGGTTCAAATAGAATTTTTTTTTTTTTTGGTTGTTTATTTTAATATATTATCTCTGAGCTACTTGGAATAACGCAAGAACTATTTACACATCTTTGTTGCATATTAAAAAAAATATTTAGGTTGGTGATATTTTCAATTCATGCATGTGATCATCTCAAAATGACTTGAAGATGATGGTTAGCTTCATTTACTGATATCTCCTGTATAACAGGTGCAGATGGAAATGTATACATTGTTGTTGTTGTTAAGTGCTGTCGAGTCAGTTCCCACCCATAGCAACCATGTATAGGGTTCCTGAGGAGCAGCTGGTGAGCTTGAACTGCTGACCTTCAGTTCAAAGGGCTTTGCAGTCTGGCACATTAACCTACAGCGGCATACCAGGACTCCATATCTAATATTATGTAGTTTGTGTCTCACCTTGAGGATCGACTTGAATGCTTTCAGTTTGCTGAAACTGAAGCTTGTATAAGTAAAAATCCTAGCCATGTTCCAATAGAAAATTTTTGTTGTTAGGTGCCAAAGAGGTGGTTCTGACTCATAGCGACCCTGTGTACAACAGAAAGAAAAATGGCAGCGCCATCCTCAGTTGTTGCTGTGTTTGATCTCATTGTTGCAGTCCATCTTACGGATGGACTTCCTTTTTATTCTGCTGACCGACTTGACCAAGCGTAGTGTCCTTCTCCAGGGAATAGTATCTCTTGATAACACCCCTCCTGGCTTCTAAGGAGCATTCTGGCCGTACTTCTTCCAAGATAGATTTACTTGTTCTTCTGGTGCTGTTGTTAAGCACCGTCAAGTCAGTTCCGACTCACAGTGACTGTTTATACGGTTTCTGAGGAATTGCTGGTGGGTTTGAACCACTGATCGTGTGTTTAGCAGTCCAGTGCTTATCCTACAACACCACATTAGGGGCTCTTCTGGTAGTCCATGGTATTATATTCAATAGTCTTCAGCAATACTATAATTCAAAGGCATCAATTCTTCTGTCTTCTTTATTCTCTGTCCCTCTTTCATATACATCCAATAAGCAGACAGTGAGTTTGAACTGCTGACCTTGAGATTCCAACCGACCTTGTGGTCCAGTGCCTTATCCTAAGCACTATACCAGGACTTTCTAAAGAGGTCCTTTGCAGTAGATTTGCCTAATGAAATACGTTGTTTGATCTCCTGACTGCTGCTTCCATGGGCATTGATAGGGGATCCAAGCAAAATGAAATCCATAACAGCTTTTGTATTTTCTCTATTTATCATGGTTTTGCTTATTGGATCAATTGTAAGGATGTCTACCTTCTGTATGTTGAGGTGTAATCCATACTGAAGGTTATAGTCTTTGATCTTCATCAGTAAGTGCTTCAATCCTCTTTGCATTCAGCAAGAAAGGTTCGCTCTGTTATCCACATATTTCAGGTTGTTAATCTTCCTCCAGCCCATAGAAAATAAATGGCTAGTATTCAAAATGAAAGGAGCTCTGGTAGCATAGTGGTTATGAATTGGGCTGCTAACCTCAAGGCCGGCAGTTCAAAACTACTAGCCGTTCCGCAGAAGAAAGATGAGGCTTTCTGCTCCCATAAAGATTTATAGTCTTAGAAACCCTATACAGGGTCACTATGAATTGAAACCGACTCCACGGTACTTAACAACAACAACATTCAAAATGAGTTTTTATATGACTTCATAGTACTTCTGTGGTTTTTACGTAATAAAGTTGGTCACAATATGAACTCTTGGTGTGGGTACAATTTAGTGCTATAAGGAAGCTCATAAAGGGACACATTTGCCCTTAATTATTATCATGTGTGCCATCGAGTCATTTCAGACTCCTAGTGGCCTCTGTGACAGAGTAGACCTTCCCCATGGGGTTTCCTAGGCTGTAATCGTTATGATTAAGTCCTGGTGTGGCACTGTGGGCTAATGCGTCAGACTGCAAAGTCATTTGAACTGCAAGGTCAGTGGTTCAAGTTCACCAGCCAGTCCTTGGAAACCCTATACAGGGTCACTATGGATCAGAATTGACTCGATGGCATTTAACAACAACAGCAACAACAATCTTTATGATGGAGTCCTAGTGTGGTATTGTGGGTTAATGTGCTGGACTGCAAGGCTGGTTTGAACTGCAAGGTCAGCAGTTCAAGATCATCAGCCACTCCTTTGAAACCCTATAAAATATCTCTGTGATTTGGAACCAACTCGAAAGTACTTAACATCAATCTTTATGGTGGACTCCTGGTGTGGCACTGTAGGACCAGCACTGGACTTTGAACCACAAGGTCGACAGTTCAAACTCACCAGCTGATCTTGGACACCCTATACAGGGCTGCTGTGAGTTAGAACCAACTCGAAGGCACTTAACAACAATAACAAAAGCCCTGGTAACACGATGGTTAAATTGCTGAACTGCTAACCTAAAGTCAGCGGTTCCAACTCATCAGCAGCTAACTGGGAGAAAAGACTGGTGATGTGCTACCCAGAAGATTGTTGTTGTTGTTGTTAAGTGCCGTTGAGTCAGTTCCAACTCATAGCGACCTACACCTCAGCAGCCATCTTTATTTCACTCGGGTTAGGCCATGAATTCATAGGGAATCGGTTCTAGCAGCTCAGGCTCCTTTCCATTGGTTCTCACAAAGTGCGCCTCTCTGGGGGGAGCAGGCTGGCGCTTTAGCTGAACCCACGTCCCTTTCTCTTTGGCTTCCTTCTTTTTCTGATCATTTTCCTTCACTCTCTTCAGGAAGCTGTCTCGGCTCTTAGAGTGCTTAATATGCTCAATGCGCACATTAATTCTCTCGGCAAGAATCTTACCCTTGACTTGCTTGTTCACGACAATGCCGACAGCGTGCTGGGTCACATTGTAAACTCTTCCAGTTTTGCCGTGGTAACATTTGTGGGGCATGCCTTTTTGAACTGTGCCCATTCCCTTGATGTCCACAATATCGCCTTTCTTGTAGATTCGCATGTATGTGGCCAAAGGAACGACCCCATGCTTTCTGAAAGGCCTGGAGAACAATTAGCGGGTACCCCGCCTCTTTCCCTTTGTGTTCGTCATCTTGTGGGATTACTGCAAGATGGCGGCACCGGCCGAAAAAGCCCTGTATTAGCTTTTTGAGAAACAGAACTGTCCACCTTGTGGTTCATAGTCCACTGCTGATCCTACAGTACCATACCAGAAGTTGACCATAAAGATTACTATTGTTGTTAAGTGCTGTCGAGTCAATTCCAACTCAAAGTGACATTTTACAGGGTTTCAAAGGAGTGGCTGGTGAGCTTGAACTGCCGACCTTGCAGTTCAAACTGGCCTTGCTGTCCAGCGCATTAGCCCACAGCATGACACCAGGATTCCATCATAAAGAATATAGCCCAGGAAATCCCATGGGGAAGGTCTATTCTGTCACACAGGGCCACTAGGAGTCAGAAACAACTCGGTGACACACAGTAACCATAATTATAGACAAATGTATTTTCTTTACTAGCATTTACAAAGCTTTTAATGATGCACATTGCTAAAAAAAATAATGACTTAATAGACATTCTGTTATGATTGAAAAAACTTACAAACTGTTCTTAAACAGAAGTATAGTTTCTATGTCAAAGTCTGATAAATTTGAGTCATTACCTTTTAATACAATAATATGCTTTCTTGCCAACACTTTGTGTAGATTAAGCTCATAAAATTGTTAAGAGACAGATCCCAACTTTTTCTCCCAATAGCAGAATCAATTACAGAAACTAGGTACTCGGTTTTTCATATTGAAGTTTTTGAGAAAGTCAGGTAAAAATTTCTTGTTTATAATCTGCATCTGAATAAAGGAAGCTTCTGTCAGTTTCTTATCTAGACCCGGTCCTGTAAGACATTATGGGAAGGAAGAGACCTCTCTAGGTCAGAGAAAGCATCACAAAGGGTATTCAGTTCTTTGTTTCCTCCAGGAAGAACTGTGCCCTTGCTCTAACCCAGGAGGTTTCTGTTTGGTATCTGTCTGTATCATAGCATCCCAGTGGCTGATGTTTTCATACCAGTTTCTTTCATACATTCTTTTGTGTTGTTGTTAAGTGCCACCGAGTAGTCCTGACTCATAGTGACCCTGTATAGGATTTCCCAGGACTGCCTTTGAAGAGTTGGGTATAAACATCTGATGAAAAATAAACAACAAAAACCAAATGACTCACCGTACTTTAACAAAGCATGGTGACAAGGTATGGTGACAAAGTAACATGCTAACAAGTTCTGACTATTCTCATTTCTGAGGAGTGATTGTCAGGTAAAACAGAAATAATATTTAGAAATCTTACAGTCCTTGCTATGCTTTCACGTATCTAGTTGGAATTTCAAGAGAGTCTTGGTCGTCCATTGATATGGCTCATCAGCGTCTCCTCTGTTTCCTACATACCAAAGTTGTCATCAGAAACTCAGAGTGTAACACTGTTGTTCCCTTATTGTGCTACTTGCAACAGTGAGTGAAAGGGGGCAATGAGCACTAAGAATACCTTAATCTCTAATATCTCAACCTTCTCCATCAATTTAATTTTTGGCTTGATATGATGTTGTTACGTGCCTACTCAAAGTGACCCTGTATAGGGTTTCCAAGGAGCACCTGGTGAGTTTGAACCACCTTACTTGTGGTTCAAACCAACCTTGTGATCCAATGCTTATCCTACAGTGGCACACCAAGACTCCTGATATAGAAAATATCATATTTGATGTGGATATTCATATTTTCAGTCTCTTATTTTACATTTTACAATATTCCGGAACACTTAATTGTGCTCATGAGGAATCTGTACCTGGACCAAGAGACAGTTGTTGGAACAGAACATGGGAACACTGAATGGTTTAAAATTAAGAAAGGTGTGCGACAAGGTTGTATTCTTTCACCATACTTACTCAACATGTATGCTGAACAAATAATCCGAGAAACTGGGTTATATGAAGAAAAACATGGCATCAGGATTGGAGGAAGACTCATTAACAACCTGCAATATGCAGATGATACAACCTGACTTGTTGAAAGTGAAGAGGACGTAAAACATTTACTGATGAAGATCAAAGAGCACAGCCTTCAGTATGGATTACATCTCAATGCAAAGAAAACAAAAATCCTCACCACTGGACCAGTAAACAACGTTCTTGTCAATGGAGAAAAGATTGACGTTGTCAAGGACTTCATTCTTCTTGGATCAACTATCACACTCACAGAAGCAGCAGTCAAGAAATCAGACGATGTATTGCATTGGGCAAATCTGCTGCACAAGACCTTTTTAAAGTGTTAAAGAGCAAAGATGTCAGCTTGAGGACTAAGGTGCGCCTGACCCAAGCCATGATATTTTCAATAACCTCACATGTATGTGAAAGCTGGACAGTGCATAAGGAAGACCATAGAAGAATTGATGCCTTTGAGTTATAGTGTTGGAGGAGAATATTGAAAGTGCCATGGGCTGCCCAAAGAACCAACACATCTGTTTTGGAAAAAGTGCAGCCAGAGTGCTCCTTGGAGGCCAAGATGTCCAAACTTCGTCTCTCATACTTTGGACATATTGTCAGGAGGGACTCGTCACTGAAGGAGGATATCATGTTTTGTAAGGTGGAGGGTCAGAGAAAAAGAGGAAGACCCCCAATGAGATGGATTGGCCAAGTGGCAACATTGATGGACTCAAGCGTGGCAACAATAGTGAGGTTGGCTCAGGATCGGGCAGTGTTTCGTTCTGCTGTGCATAAAGTCACTATGAGTCGGTACCGACTCGATGGCACTTAACAACAACAACAACAATTTTACATTTGTTGATTATTCAGCAAGAGAAAGTAGTAGTCGCTCTATATTTTTTGATTCACTCAATAAATTGGTAATCTGAGTACACTGAATTTCTTTTAGAAGTTGTTTAGTTATACAGTTGTGGGTCATGGCCTCCATGAGGCTGTGGTGGATACAGGCTGGTCTTTTAGCTCACATCACAGAACTTCCATGGACAAACTTCAAAGATTGTCCAAGAATTGTGTGTTTTAGAGTCAAGAAAGCTGAGGCAGCTACAGAGCTGGCGAGCTGTGGCTGGGACCTTGTCTTCTCTGCTGATGGCCACAGTTATGATGGTATTTCATATTTCAAGGCCACATGGCGTGGTTCTCTTTGCAAGAATTTTATGATGTCATGATGTTGTTGTTGTTATGTACCGTGGTTCCTATTCTTAGTGACCTTGCACAAGGTTTCCGAGGCTGTAAGTCTTTACGGGAGCAGAAAGCCTCATATTTCTCCCATGGAATGGCTGGTAGTTTCGAACTGCTGACCTTGAGGTTAGCAAACTGATTCATATCCATTATGCTACCAGAGCTTCCTAGTATCAGGACGGCCACCTCTAATGTTTACCAAATCTGTCCACCTGGTATTATGTTTACACCAGCTAGTTTATATGTCAGCAGTAGGTGCTGCAAGAATCAAAAGGGGGTTAAATTCCATAGGTGCTCTGGTAGCATAGTGGTTCCGAGTTGGGCTTCTAACCTCAAGGTCAGCGGTTCAAAACTCCCAGCCTTTTCGTGGGAGAAAGATGAAGCTTTCCGCTCCCGTAAAGATTTACAGCCCCAGAAACCCTATACAGGGTTGCTGTTAGTGGGAACTGACTTCACAGCACATAACCACCACAAACTAACCAAGAACAAAGCTTATGTTGCCTCACTGAGCCATCTCAAATATCATTTTGATTTTGAATCTTAATTCAAGATAAAAGCATCTCTAGCCCAATCAAATAAACATTAGCTTGAAATATAAAAATATAAGCACTAACCAATTTGGAAACTAGTCTATATGTGTATTTCCTTGGTAATGTTGACCACAATGCAACTAAGAAATTAAGGCCTGGGGGGAGTCCTTGAGCCTTCTCTTACCTGTACCCTTAGACAAGTTATTTGCACTGGCAAATAACCTGTTCCCAGGTTATTTGCACTGGCCATTTTGGAAGAAGTGCAGCCAGAGTGCTTCTTGGAGGCCAAGATGGCCAAACTCCGTCTCTCATTCTTCGGACATATTGTCAGGAGGGAGCAGTCGCTGGAGAAGGATATCATGTTTGGTTAAGGTGGAGGGACAGAGAAAAAGAGGAAGACCTCCAACGAGATGGATTGGCCAAGTGGCAGCATCGATGGACTCAAGCGTGGCAACAGTAGTGAGGTTGGCCCAGGATCGGACAGTGTTTCATTCTGCTGTGCATAAGGTCACTATGAGTCAGTACCAACTCAGTTGGTTTTGCTTTTTCTGCAATTCTTTATTCGAATTTTTATTTTTTAAAAATTCTTGTGCTTTATATTTAATGTCTTTATTATAAAAATTTTCTAATTTGACATTTTCTAGGCATAGAAAATAATTATTTTGTTAAAAAATTCTAACTGGATTCCTAACACAGCAGGAATTATTCTGTGGTGCTTCCATTATTAAGTAAATAAAGTAAGGTTTCAATAAACAGACCCCTGTTGATTGGAGAAGAACATGGTAAAGAAAAGGTAGAGCAGCAAATGAATCTAATGGCATATTTTCTTAATTCTTTGAAATGTTAACCTTTTTTTTAAGGTCTTTCGAGACAATCTGTTGGCTCGGGTTTGTTTTTAAATAACATTTTGGAGATAACAATATTGAAAAGAGCTTTCTCTTACTCTAACAACTGTATGTGAAGGTTCAGTATTTCCTTTGAGAGCAAAATAAACAAAATCTTTACACGAGAGAAGCCAGTACCGCAATCAGTTTGCCTCTGTTATAGGGGGAAAAGACCACAAGTTGGAATGCATTCTGTAGTTGTTGTTGAGTTAGTTCCGACTCAGGATTTCTGAGGAGCAACTGGTGTGTTTGAACTGCAGACCTTGCAGTTAGCAGTTCAGTGCTTATCCTATAGCCCTACACCAGGACTCCATATATTTTGTGGTACTGCTGGATAAGCCGTGGACTGCTAACCACAAGGTTGGCAGTTCAAACCTACGAGCCACTCTTGGAAACCCTTTGTGGAGTCACTATGAGTCGGAACCTACTGAACAGCACAAAACAACAAGAAGCAGGAGAAAGACAAGACAAAGACAAACATCTGCATGAAGGAAATGGTCAGCATGAGGCCAAGATGGAGTCCAATGAAGTCACACCCATGGTGTTGATTATAGATGTAGGAAACCATCACAGAATCATGATTTGGTGACAGATCAGTTGATAACTGTTGTAGGTTGTTGTTGTTGTTAAGTGTCATTGAGTCAGTTCTGACCCATAGCGGCCCTGTATGGTGTTTCCAAGGAGCAGCTGGTGAGCTTGAACTGCCAGTCTTGCAGTTCAAATGACTTTGCAGTCTAGTGCATTAACCCACAGTGCCATACCAGGATTCCAATTGTTGTAGGTAGGACTACAGAATGGAGAAAGGCCTATGATTGGGATGTGTGCACAAATGACTGGGCAGACCTTAGTCATAACTAGCAGCACCCCAACTTTTAGATGGCATGTGGCTATTGTCAGTAAACCAATAAGGACACTCCTGGCAAGTTCCCTGATGCTCTGTGTAAACCTGAGGACAAGACTGCCTCTTCCTGGGTTTGCCCAGGAGTTGTAATCACTTTCAAATACACTCTGCCTGATGGCAAAACCACCACATTGCTGGTTAAAAGTCAGAAAGACCTCAAAGGGATTGTTAAAACTCAAAATGGAGTTAAGGTGCCCACTGTAACTCAAAAGGATCCTGTGGAGGGTTTCCAACTCTGTCAATCATTATGGGAACAGAAAGCCTCATCTTTCTCTTGCAGAGCGACTGGTAGATTTGAACTGCTGACCTTTGTTAGCAGCCCAGGTCATAATTCACTAGGGCTCCTCTCCACAAACCTAGAGCTTTATAATTGAAGTTCTCTTAAACCTTTTTCTCCATTTTATGTACAAGATTCTCTTGGACCGTGTCCATCAGAGTTGGAGATTATCTTGGAAGACATGAAGGGTTCAGAACTTAATACTCTGAAATAAATGTTAGGTTTTTATTTGCTGTGTGTTTTAGGCTTCCTGAAAGTGTCTAAGGTTAGAACTTCTGTAAGTCACATCATTCTTTTGCTCTGTCTTGGGTTATAAACCTCATCGTCTTGGTTGTTGTTGTTGTTAAGTGCTGTTGAGTCAGTTTTGACTCATAGCGACCCTGTATGGGGTTTCCTGGAAGTGGCTGGTGAGCTTGAGCCACTGACCTTGTGGTGCAAACCAACCTTGCAGCCTACACCAGGACTCCATCGTCATGGTAACATCCTAATAAAATATGGATGATCATTACTCATTGCCTCCTGAGCCTAGACTGAAAGCCAGGGATTTGAGATTTAGTCGTGGTGTGGCGCTGTGGGTTAATGCACCAGACTGCAAAGCCATTTGAAGTGCAAGGTCTGTGCTTCAAGCTCACCACTACTCCTCGGAAACCCTATACAGGGTCGCTGTGGGTTAGAACTGACTCAATAGCACTTCACAACAACAACTGGTTCTTTAGCTCCAGTGCCCCCCAACACCCTACAAGAAACACCCTGCTCCATAGACTGTGACTTGCGCATTCAGATGGTTTTGCCAGGAAGGTGTCTGCAGGGTCAGGGCTGCTTTGTGCATAGAGTTTAAAGATGTTGTTGTTGTGAAGTGCTGTCGAGTCAATTCCGACCCATAGCGACCCTGTACAGCGTTTCCTAGGAGCAGCTGGTGAGCTTGAACCACCAACCTTGCAACGGCTTTGCAGTCTGGCGCATTAGCCCACAGCGCCACACCAGGACTCCAGAGTTTGAAGATAGTGGAACTTAAACATTTAATTGTAGTTCCATTCTTACATCACATGACCAGGTGACTGTGGACAGGCTTGGACAGGAGGTCTGTCACCAGGGAAGTTAATTGTTTCATCTCATCAGTTAATGTTGGGCTAAATTATCACAGAAGTCACATTAAACACACATGTAACAATTCTGTGAATTTATTTTAAAAGTGCAGGAAAAAAATTATGACAAACATATAACATTATTACAAGATTTAAGACACTTTTAAGTACTTTACACTCACTATTTACAGCCGCCTTAAGAAATAAGTAGTACGATACAGAACCCAACTCAGTAAATTGCCCGAGGACAACCTGTAGTCACTGAGCTTTGCCTGCAACCCACTCAACCACTACTACCCCCTTAACCACTACTAACCACTCAATCACTATTAACCACTCAACCACTACTCAGCACTCAATCACTACTAACCACTCAACCACTACTTACCACTCAACCACTACTAACCACTCAATCACTACTTACCACTCAACCACTACTAACCACTCAATCACCACTAACCACTCAACCACTACTAAGCACTCAATCACTATTAACCACTCAATCACTACTAACCACTCAATCACTATTAACCACTCAATCACCACTAACCACTCAACCACTACTACCCCCTTAACCACTACTAACCACTCAATCACTATTAACCACTCAACCACTACTAAGCACTCAATCACCACTAACCACTCAACCACTACTTACCACTCAACCACTA
>NW_006408783.1:1948703-1957476 GCF_000296735.1 Chrysochloris asiatica
ACTCAACCACTACTAACCACTCAACCACTACTAACCATTCAACCACTATTAACCAACTCAACCACTACTAACCACTCAACCACTACTAAAGTGAAAGAGCGTTTAAGAAGAAATGATGTCAGAATAAGTTAAAAATGTCTTTTACTCTTTAGTCATCATGCTTAGTGGGTTTTTCTAACCTTGTAAAGGTGTAATTACTCTGTAATTAGGGTAATAATAGGATATCTTCTGGCTGGGATAAATAATGTCATTGTGGCTTTTGGGACACAAGAGGGCGCCCTAGCAAAGCTTACTGTCTGCCTTATGAAGGCACTTCCTGGGACAAACTTCTAAAGAAATATTTTCTTTCTGAGACCTCGTTTATCAATTTGGGATGTTGTTGTTGTTAAAGCCAGTTGAGTCCATTCTGACGCGTAGCGATCCTGTGTAGAGTTTCTGAGAAGCGGCTGATGAGCTTGAACCACCAACCTTGTGGTCCAGCACATTCATTATCTTACAGCGCTACATACACACCAGGAGTCCCAGTCTTTATTCCTAGAAATCACTGAATAAAAAGAATGGCTCTATCATTACAAATTACATCCTACCTTGCCGACACCACCAGTCCTCATCAGACTTGGCTAACGTCTCTGCGCTGGCCTGCATTTCGGGATGTGTGCCTTCCTGATGACCACCTTGCTATATAATGCTGCTGATTGTTGGCATCTTAGCTGTGATAATGAGGGGTATTTTATTTAAATGGGATCAAAAAAAAAATCACTAGTTATCACATTCCCTGTGATTGAAAATGAAAAAGATTCAAAGAAAGTAATTGTTTAGTATTAAACTGATATAATTTTTTTTTTGTCAGATGAGAATAAACCGCTGCCATTGAATTGATCCTAATTCCCAGTGACCCCATAGGATAGAGCTGTTGAATTGATTCCAACGCATAGAGACCTTGTATGGGGTTTCCAAAGAGCAGCTGGTGAGTTTGAACTGTCGACCTTGTAGTTCAAACTGATCTTATGGTTGAGTGTTTATCATACAGCGCCACACCAGGACTCCGTAGAACAGGGTAAAACTGCCTTATAGTGTTTCCAAGGCTGCAAATCTTTCCAAAAGCAGACTGTCACATCTTTCTCCTGTGGAGTGGCTGGAGGGGTTCCAGCTGCCATTGTGTCATGTAGCCACTGAGCACCAGGGTTCCCCGATGAGAGCAGGCAGTACAGATTGCTGGGGTCGCCTCCTTTAAGTTTCCTCTGCTTAGACGCTGGAAGCAGTGAAGAGTAACTTGAGCTGTGTTTAAATAATAATAATAATAATAAGGGAATAGCAAGGCACCCCAGAGAAGCAGAAGTGACTGCTTCCGCCGTGGGAGAGACCCAGGCTGATACATAGCTGCTTTTAATTAATGAAGATGGTGGAGAAGCCTCGTGCAGGGTGCGGGGCAGGAATAATGCATGTTCAAGCCTTGACAAAGATGAGGCTCCGCGCGTGCAGCCTTGCATGTATCCCATCTGTTATTGCTGTTACCCACCCGTCAGCAGTTTTCCTTGCCTGCTGTGCTGATACATAAAATAGAGCTTCCCAGGCAGCAGTGTTTGTTCAGAGCAAAAAAATATAAAGGCCTGTCAATAGATTACAAACAAATGAATTGGAAACCTTGATTTGGAACCCACTGGTGTGCTCTGTGCCTTCTTTTGAGTCCATGAAGTCTTGAGTTGTTAGTTTGGCTGTGGCTATTTGTAGAAGCTGAGTTGTGAACTGCTGTTGAGTCCATTCTGACCCAGAGCGAGTTTCCAAGGAGCAGCTGGTGAGCTTGAACCCCTGACCTTGCAGTTCAAATGTCTTTGCAGTCTAGAAGACTTGAAACTAACCCCCCCTATTGAGAACCTGTTGCCATCGGGCTGACTCTGACTCACAGTGATCCCATGCATGTCAGAGTAGGGCTGTGCTCAGTAGAATTTTCAATGGCTGATTTTTCAGGTCGCCAGGTCTTTCTTCCTAGGCACCTCTGAGAGTGGGCTCTAACAACCAACCTTTTGTTTCGCAGCCCAGCACATGAAATGCTTGTACATCCTAGGGAGTCGTAGGATTGATCAGTAGGAGAAAAGAAAGTATGTGTTTGCCCCTTGGTAGTTCTCTGCTAGTATTCTCTTTATGTAGTGTGGGATTTGGGTGTAGCTGCCTGGCAGACAAGAAAATCACCTCATAAGAATAAATAAATGTTATTTGTGCTTCTGAAAAAAGCTATGTGGATGAAGTTCTGACCCAGGTCCGGGGGTAGGTGAAGGAGAATCCAGAGTAGCACCCGACCTTCAACACTCCTGTAATTTTTCCTAAAGTCCTACTCTTCAGTTTCCCTCTCTTCTGCTCTCAATTTACCCCTCCTCTTGAAGTCTCTGGGTGTTGCAAACAGTTAAAGTGTTCTTCTGCTAGCCAAAGATTTGACAGTTCAAGTCCACCCAGTGGCACTCATGAGAAAGGCGTGGGGAGTTGCTTCTGCAAAATCAGCCATTGATACCTCTGAAGAGCCCAGCTCTGCTCATAAACAGGAGGTCTCCATGGATCCATGTTGTAGTGAAGCACTGTTAAGTCAGTTTTGACTCATAGAAACCCCATGTAGGGTTTCCAAGGAGCAGCTGGTAGACTTGAACTGCTGACCTTGTGAATTTGCAGTCCAGTGCGATCCTACAGCACCACACCAGGAGTTCAATGAGTGCCATAAGTTGATGGCAATTGCTAAATCAGTACCTGTCTGTGCTGCTACGACAGAAATACCACAAGTGGGTAACTGTAAGTTAACAAACAGAAATGTAGTCTTTCCTAGTTTAGGAGGACAGAAGTCTGAATTGGAGAACCAGCTCTGGGGAAAAGTTTTCTCTCCCTGTTGGCTCACAGTTTAAGGAGGTGGGCTCTTGTCTCCTTTAATTTTGTTCTGGTATTGCAGGTTCTGAGAACAAAGCAGAACCCTAAATTTTGTATATTTCTTCTTACAGCTCCTGGAGACATGTACTGGGGTGGGGTTGAGGTGTGGGCAGGGAGGCTGCCTGGAGGAGGCAGATCCTGAACACCCTTCTCAACTTCAGGACATTCCCATCTTTCCTTTCTGATTGGTTGGCCTTGAAGTCTAGAGTCACTTACCCCTTTTGGACTGAGCTGTAAACAGCATGAACTCCTGGTGTGATGCTGTATGATCAGCACCAGACTTAGAACCACAGGGTCAGCAGTTCAGAAACCCTATGCAGGGTTGCTATGAGTCGGAACTGACTCGACAACACTTAACAACAAATAAAATGCATGTGACCTTTTGCAGTTGTTATTGTTGTTAGGTGCCATCAAGTCGGTTCTGACTCAGAGCTCCCCTGTGCTCAACAGAATGAAACCCTGCCCAGTCCTGCAACATCCTCTTATGCTCGAGTCCATTGCCGCTGCCACTGTGCCAATCCATCTCACTGGGGGTCTTTCCATTTACAAAGCATGATGTTCTTCTGCAGGGACTGGTCCCTCCTGTTAACATGTCCAAAGGATGAGAGATCAAGTTTCACCGTCCTGACTTCTAAGGATTATTCTGGTTGCACTTCTTCACAAACAGATTTGTTTGTTTTTCTGGCAGTCCACAGTACTTTTAATACTCTTCTTCAACACCATAAATCAAATGCATCAGTTCTTCTACCATCTTCCTTATTCACTTTCACATGTATATGAGGCAATTGAAAATCCCATGGCTTGGGTCAGGTGCACCTTAGTCCTCAAGCTGACATCTTTGCTGTGCCTTTGCAAAGGTAAAAGCCTATTCATTGTCATCCCACTCCTATCCCTTCACCCCCAGATTTCAGGTAGGTTCACAAGATAGCATGTGAGAGAGGGAAAAGAAGACTGGAAGAGGTGGGAGGATAGGGAGTGAGTTTCTGGAACCATCCCAATCCTTTGCTCTACTCATAAATTCCCTCCAATGAGGGGATGTAGCTGCACACCCTTTTGGTGACAGTTGTAAGCTGGTTCTGTTCTTCAGCCAGAATCATGCTGATATGTGGAAGTATTAGCTAAAGTCCCATGATTTGTGGCTGCTGGTTTTTCTTCATGTAGCCTGGGTGTGAACAATACCTTCCTGGTGGTGGTTTTACCACAGTTAGCTGACTGTTTGAATTCCTGTCTTTTTCCCTGAAGGAGCCCTGGTGATCCAGTGGGTAAGCATTGTGCTGATAAGTGTAAGGTGGGTGTTTCAAACCCACCAGCCACTCTGAGGAAGACAGATGAAGCTGTTTGCTCCAGGTCTCTAAGACCTTGACTAATCCAGGTGAATGTGTTTGTGCCGCCATGCCCAACCCAACCCTGTAGAATCTGGTACTATCCAACTCCGTGCTGGGTTTTCTGGCCCTGAATGCATCGAGTACACTCTGTCTTCTTGGATTTGAGATTTGGGGTATAGGTGATGTGACCTGCCATCTCACCTCTACACCCAACCTCTGGCCCATCAATAATCAGACAGTCCTCATGGTTGCATAGTGCTAAAAATTGTTTGTGTCAATGCATTTTTGAGTTTAAAAACATCCCTTTTATGATGGTGTTGTTATTGTGTAATGTCGTGGATTGGATTGTGAACACACACCCCTCCCCCAAATATGTGTCAACTTGGCTAGGTCATGATTCTTAGTGGTTTGGCAGTTAGGTGATCATTTTCCATGATGTTATCTGATGGGACAAACAAATAAGAGGATGAAGAGTGTGTTGTAATATCCTTAAACACATCCCATCCCTGATCTGATGTAAGGGAGTTCCCAGGGGTATGGTCTTCAAAGGAGAGAGAGTGAGCAGAGAGCAAGGGACTGACCACCACCCCACCGAGAAAGAAGAGCCAGAAGGGGAGTGCATCCTTTGGATCCAAGATCCCTGTGCTGTGAAGGTCCTAGATTCAGGGGAAAAATGACGCCAAGACTCACGGACATCTCTATGAGGACCGTTCCCCAGAGTCTTCCCCTAGACAGTGCTCTGAATACTGACTTCTAAGCTTCTAAACTGTGAGAGAATAGCTTTTGCTTGTTCAAACCACTCGCTTGTGTTATAGCTGTTATAGCAGCCAGCACTGAATAACTAAGAAATGTGCCATCAAGTCGATTCTGACTCATGAGTCTTTGTATGACAGAACAGAACTCCACCCCCCCACCTCCCCATGCTGTAATCTAATGGAGAGGAGTCCTGTGTACTGCTCTAGGATAATCACATAATGTCAGCAGTTCAAACCCACCTGCTGCTCCTTGGAAACTCTATAGAGGGTCACTATGAGTTGGAACCAACTATACAGCACTTAATAACTACAGCCACAATCTAAATGGGAGCTCATTGCCAGACCTTTTCTACTACGGAGTTAATGGTAAGTTTGAACTGTTGACCTTTCAGCTCTCCACTGAGCATTTAACCATTGTGCCATCTTGACGTCTTAATAATCTTTAATTGATAACAATTTGGATAGATAACTGCTGTCACATTGACTCCAACTCATGGTGACCTGAGGTATGTTGTTAAGTACCATCGAGTCAGTTCCAACCCATTGCAACCCTGTGTAGGGTTTCCAAGCAGCAGCCAGTAAGCTCGAACCATCAACCTGGTGGTTCAAACCAACTTTGCAGTCTAGTAAATTAACCCACAGCACCATACCAGGACTCCAACTTTAGGTATAACAGAATCAAATGTTATCCACCTTGCAATGGCTAACACATTCAAGTCCATTGTTAAGGCTATTGTGCCAACCTGTGTCAGCTAGGGTCTTCCTTATCCTCGTTGACCTACTTCACAAACATGGTATCTTCCTCCATCAATTGATCCTTCCTGATGATGTACCCACAGCTGGTGAGTCAGATAATGTTCAGTTGTGATCCATAAGGTTTTAATTAACTAATTTTAAGAAGCTAATTAAAAGTTTCAGGCCATTTCTTGCTAGTTTGTCTTCGTCTGGAAGTTCTGTTTGAATGTCTTCACTATGGTTGATGCTACTGGTATTTGAAATACTGGTGGCATAACTTCAGCATCATAGCAACCTGTAAGCCACCACAGCACAACAACCTGACAGATGGTGGAATCATTAAAATGTCATTGTCTTATTCAGATAACCAGAATGCCCTTCAGGCGTTTTCTCCTCCCTCAGAAGAGGAGTTCTGGCCCCTCTGTACTGGGATAGCTGTCCTGGAGACGATCAGCTGTCTATACCTGGGGCAGTAAGATCTGGGAGGGCTGACTCTTGATACCGCCTCAGCCTCATTCCTTCAGTCTTCACACTCCCTCCCTAGTTATCTCTCCAAGGACATCAGCAGGTCCAGGTGGTGCCTGGGAGTGTCACTGATAGGATCTGAAGACCCTATGGGCTGGGGCCAGACAAGAGGTGGCAATGAAAAAGAAAAAGGGGGTGGAGGCAGTGAAAAGACAGGGAAGAGGATCTAAAGTATGTGTGTTTCATGTGTGTGTGTCGTAGGGGCAAAGAGAGTGAGCTAGTTAGGAACTGCTTTGAGAGTCACTCAGCTGACCCTTTGCAGACATTGCGTATGGTGTTTGCCAGCTGCTCTTGGCTGACTTGCCTTTCTATCATTAGCTTCCACAGTCCAAAAGGAGATTCACTAATTGTGATACATTGAACCTCAGACGCTCTGGGTGTCCTCCAGCTTTTCCTGTCTTGGGAACGTGGGAGATTCTGTGTGGAAGCCTTCTACATGATCTGGGAGAGAATATTGGCAGTGCGGACCCCTATTGTTGTTAAGGGCCATCAAGTCAGTCTGACTCGTAGCAGCTTTGTATAGGGTTTCTTTCCAAGGAGTGACTGGTGGGTTTGAACTGTCGACCTTATTTGCAGTCCAGTGCTTATCCTACAGTACCACACCAGGACTCCAGCATAAAGACTACGTCGCTTCTGACTCAGCGACCCTGTATAGGGTTTCCAAGGAGTGACTGGTGGGTTTGAACTGTCGACCTTACAGTTAGCAGTCCAGTGCTTATCCTATAGTGCCACACCAGGATTCTAGCATAAAGACTGTGTGATGGATCCTGTCCATGAAGATGTCATTGTCTGGGCAGATCAACATAGATGTCTCAAAAATGAGGATCTTTGCTGGAGTATTTGATCATCTCCTCTGTTAGATTATGTAACCATCTATTTTCTTTAAATTTCCCAATTTCGTAATGAAAAAATAGTCTGTGTTTTATGAGTTTTTTACTATAAGATTATTTGTCTTCATTTGCTTGAAAACTTCCTTCTTACTCCCAACTCAAGTTATTGATTTAATTATACCAAATGCTCTGCATTTGTGACCTTGATATAGGGATACTGAGCGCCTATCTCCGGGATACCCCACGTGACCCAGCCCTAACAAATCCCTGCCCTGATGGATTGGTTGAAGACAGAGTAAACAGACATTTTATCCTGAAAATGTGTACACTGTAGTTTGAAAAACTTGTCTTTCTGTGACTAAAGATGCTATGTTTATTTTTTTTTTTCATTTCTTTATTTCCTAGTGTTTGAATTTCTGCTGTTGTTTACATATTATTCACCTTTGTGTCCCTCTTTCCATTTATTCTTAAAGAGGATCCCCCTTCCTCAAATATCCTGAGCTTTATTTTAAGCCAATTCACATAACTGAAGCATAATCTTGAAAGTGCTTTAGAGCCCAGTAGAGGAAAATTCTCATTAAAATTGTTCATCCACTCAACTCGTTTTCCATATACAATCTATTGTTGGGGAGACTGCATGTTTTCAAGATAAGTACATATTCTAGAGGCAGGTTCCTTGTACTCTAGATAAGCAATTATTTAAATAAAATTGGTTTTGACATATGCTTCCAGTTTTAATATTTTCCTTTACGTTTCTAAAGTAATCTCCCATTGCGTACAAATTCCCAGTACCACATATGAAGATATGTTCTTCCAGGCTTCCCCTGTGAACTTGAGTTTATTTCCCAGGCAGATTGTTAAGAGGGATGTGAGAGGAGCCCTAATCCTGTGAGCCCCACCTGTGTGCTCAGATGCCTGTAATGCCTCTTTCAGTAAGATTCCCATTCTAAGAGATCACAGGTAGGAAAACCCATTGTTTAATGATGAGTCACAATGATGGGTTTGGAGTAGTTCCATCAATGCCCTGGATAGGAGGTAGTAGAAAGCCTCAGCTGAAGTGTACAGTTTAGGAATCAAAAGTCAACAGCTATGTTGTTGTGTGCCATCAAGTCTGTTCCAACTCAGAGTGACCCTGTATAGGGTTTCCAAGAGCAAATGGTTTGCAATGTGAGCCTTGTGTTTAGCAGTCCAGTGCTTATCTTACAGAGCCACACCAGGGCTCAAGGGCTATAATTCAATTTCATCTGATGAACAGTCAGAGGATTTGTGTTTTCAGCCCTCTCCATGAGACCCCTGTGCTCCCCACTCATTGCCCTACCCAGGTGACCTATCTGCAGTAGATGAAGCAATGGAAAGACTTCATCAGACTCCCTGAACTGCAAACATGGACTGAAAAATGTGCAAACCTGGCTGGGCCACTTGGCAGGGTGTGGGGCCTCACCACAGTATGCCAATCTCTATCTCGTCATCTCCAAGATGAGGAAAATAACACATTCCAGGCTGTGGACCACTACACAAGATTCTCTGGGAAAATTATTGAATGATGCAGAATGCATCCAGAGAAGATGAAAGGAATACACAGAATCATTGTATCAAAAGGAAATGGTTAATGTTCAACCATTTCAAGAGGTACCATATGAACAAGAGCCAATGATACTCAGGGAGGAAGTCCAAAGTGCACTGAAAGAATTGG
>NW_006408783.1:1958896-1975082 GCF_000296735.1 Chrysochloris asiatica
TATGAGTTGGTTCCAACTCGATGGCACCTGACAACGACAACAACAACAGGCTGTGGACAAGAGACTGTGAAATCACTTTGCCAATGACAAGTCCCTCTACAGATGGAGTGCCAGTTATGAGCACCATTGCTGTGGTCACTTTTTGGGAGTGGCCTCCTATCTAAAACCCAAAGCTGGGGCAACACTTGCTCCAGGGCCTCTTTGGTATAACCCTCAAGTCGGAACTGACTCAGCGAGGCTGTAAATCTTTACGGGAGCAGAAAGCCTCATCTTTCTCCTGCGGAACAGCTGGTAGTTTCAAACTGCTGACCTTGAGATTTGCAGCCCGATTCATAACCACTACGCTACCACAGCACCTTGTTATTGTTGTTAAGTGCCATCAAGTTGATGCCAACTCATAGCGACCCTGTCTAGGATGTCCAAGGAGAAGCTGGTGGGTTTGAACTGCTGACCTTATGGTTTGCAGTCCAGTGCTGACCCTACAGCACCACAAATACAGAAAAGTTGAAAGATGGTGCAGAGAGTTTTGGGATACTGTCTACTCAGCTCACCAAATGTTAATCTCTTACAGAAAACCATGGTACATTTGTCAAAATTAGAACCTCAGAATGGGGACAATCCTGTACACTACAGTGGATGTCACCAGCTTTTCTATTAATGTCCCTTCTCAGCATTTAGCCCTCATGCATTCTGGGTCCCCTCTGCTCTGTGGTGCTCCAGTATGGTTTCTGAGTGGGCAGCATCTTATCTTGATCACTATGAAGGTGATTTTAGTTCATACCATTTTAGTGGCAACCTCAGTAGCCATATGACAAAGGAAGAAATAGTTAGGGGCCACATTTAATTTCTTAGGTCTTATTTTCCATCAGTCCTATTGATAATAATAACTTTATTATTGTTAGGTGCCATCGAGTTGGTACCAACTCATAGTGACCCTATGTACAACAGAACGAAACACTGCCCGGTCCTGGGCCAACCTCACAACTGTTGCTGCACTTGAGCCCATTGATGCTGCCACTTTGCCAATCCATCTTGCTGGGGGTCTTCCTCTTTTTCTCTGATGCTTCACTTACCAGGCATGATATCCCTCTGCAGTGACTGGTCCCTCCTGACAATATGTCCAAAGTATGAGAGTCAAAGTTTGGCCAACCTGGCCTCCAAGGAGCACTCTGGCTGTACTTCTTCCAACACAGATCCGTTTGTTTTTCTGACAGACCATTGTAGTACTTTTACTATTCTCCTTCAACACCACAACTCAAAAGCATCAATTATTCTATGGTTTCTTTATTCACTGTCCAGCTTTTGCATGCATATGAGGTTATTGAATGTTTTAAGTATGGTTATATATACTTTGGAGTCCTGGTGTGAGGCTGTGGGTTAATGTGCTGGACTGCAAAGTTGGTTTGAATTGTGAGGTCGGCGGCACCAGCTACTCCTTGGAAACCCTACACAGGTTCTCTGTGTGTTGGAACCAACTGAACCTGGAAATTGTGAACAGAATCAACCAGGGAGCTTCGATAATCCACTTCCCTTATCTCATTCTCACTGTTTTTACATCTACAGTGAGTTCAATCTCTGAAATGCCTTCTAGCTCATCTGGGTCTGTCATTATCTAAAGATGTAACTAAGTTGCTCTCAATTGTAAAATTTAAGTCTTCAGGCTCATTCCTGCTTGGCAGGTACAGTTTGGCTTCTTTCTTCTTCCTTTCGCCTTTTCCCTAAGACCTGTCATGAAGAATTAGACAATTCATAGTGGCCCAATATAGCTTAGGAGTCCTGGTGTGGTGCTGTGGGTTAATGCGCTGAACAGCAAAGTCATTTGAACCACAAAGTCAGCAGTTCAAGCTCACCAGCTGTGGCTTGAAACTGACTCGATGGCACGTAACAACAACATTATAGCTTGGCCTTGGTAGTGGTGGTGGTGTGCCATGGAGTCGGTTCTGACTCATAGTGACCCCGTATAGGGTTTCTGAGGCTGTAAATGTTTATAGGAGCAGAAAGCCCCATCTTTCTCCCACGGAACAGCTGATAGTTTAGAACTGCTGACCTTTTGATTAGCTGCCCAACTCATAACCACTATGCTGGTTCCTTGGCCTTGGAAGTAGGACCACAAATAGATAGAACCAAAGGGGGAAAATCATAGCTCACGCTGTACCAGAAGTTACACAAGTGGCTAGGACACACTGACTAAAGGAATCATTCTGTGACCCATTAGTTGGCTTCCCAGTCATGCTCCTAAACTGGTTCCCAATTGGAAATAGTTGATAAATGTGGACTTAAAAAATCAGGAGCTCCTTCATGCAGCTAAGATACCCTGAAGGACTTACTTCCCATCTTGTATTTCTTCTAGCATTGAAAGTCCCAGCCAACATGCGGCAACAGTGGAGGCAGCGGACAATGCCAGCAGGCCTGAAGAGCACACAGGCCTTTGGAATCAGTGATGATGCCTCTGCCCACTACAGCTGCAGTCTGGGCTTTAAAGTCTTGTGTCTTGACATCAGACCCCGAGACTACTGGAATCAACATGTGGGAATTCCAGGATTCTGTGTAGCAAATGAAAGTTTAGAGGGCTTGTGGTTTGTAAGGGCCCACGGTGGTAGTTAAGTGCCGTGGAGTCGGTTCTGACTCATAGTGACCCACCTTGTACAGGGTTTCTGAAGCTGTGAATCTTTCTAGGAGGAGAATGCTTCATCTTTCTCCCAGGGAACAGCTGGTAGTCTTGAACTGCTGACCTTGCTGTTCACAGCCCAATTCATAACCACTACGCTATCAGAGCTCCTTAAGGGCCCACAGTAGGCTGTTCTAAAGCCGAATCAGAGGTAGGCAAGTTACAGCTGAGCTGAGTCCTAGCTCGGTGATTCTTTTCTACCTACTGCTCCCCCATTGGAATGGTGAAGTATGACACTCGGGGATGTGTAGGGTATGTGCAGAGTCCCCTGTGTGGACTATCACAGCTTAGGAGAAACAGTCCCACCGGGTGGAGAACAGCTCCATTGGGAGCCACAGAATAGATGCTCTTCTTACAGCCCAGCTCAAAGATGAGGGAGATTGGGACAGGGTTGCTATATGATCAAAGGGTCCAATCAGCAGTCCTAAGGAAATCTCTCCACCAGTGATAAACTCAAGAGGAGAAAGGCAGCATTAGTGTAATAGGAGGGCAACCTTTCTCTTTAAGAGGTCTGTGTGTCGCTGTGGGGTAATGCGCTGGACTGCAAAGTTGGTTTGAACTGCAAGGTCCATGGTTCAAGCTCAGCAACTGCTCCTTGGAAACCCTGTACAGGGTTGCTGTGAGTCGGAATTGACTCAATGGCACTTAGAAACCCAACCAACCAAACAAACAAATAAAATCCATCTACCTGGAATGACTAAAATGAGTCTGATCACAGAGCTTAGCTTGGACAGTCAGGAGGGCTGAGTGGATGACTTTAGAGGTCCTTATCTAGGTTACTGACAAGTGATGCTATGAGTCTGAAGACTAAAGGCATAAGATCATGTTCTGCTAGTAAAGCAGCATGAATTTAATGCCGAAGTTCAACATAACATAGGACTATAATTTATTTCCATTTATGTTTGAAGAGAAATCTAGAAATATCCATACAAAATTTCACTTATTACTGGTGGTGGTGGTGGGAATAAATATTACTGTTTTCCCACTGTGTGGCACTGTGGGATAATGCACTGGATCGCCAGGTCAGTTTGAGCTACAAGGTCAGCAGTTCAAATTCACCAGCTGCCCCTTGAAGTCCTCAGGCTCGCTATGAGTTGGAACCAACTTGATGGCATTTCACAATGACAATACCAAAGGTGAATATGCTCCAGCTGGCTACTTGCATCAAATTCTGTCTCATTTCAGACAAATTACATCAGTGCTCTGAGTTTCTGCTTCCTTGTCTAGATGGTGTTCCATGGCTATTAAGTATCAATATTATTTGACTATGTGTGGCTCTGTAGGATAAACACTAAATTGTTAACTGTAACCAACCAGCTGTTCCTCAGAAACCTTATACAGGGTTGAGACAGAACTGACTTAACAAACAATCACATGTTGTACAAGGTACTGTGATGGGACTATACATGACAGTCCCATGTATGTGAAACATGTATGTTCGGATCAGTTTTTTTCATGATTGTAATTACAAGTATACATGACAGTCCCATGTATGTGAAACATGTATGTTCATCAGTTTTTTGCATGATTGTAATTACAAGTAACCAAAAAAACTATATGATTGGATAACAGTAGTGAATGACTGATCTGTGTGGGAGGAGGAGCATTTATACTAAATGACTGAAAATCAAGTGACTTAACAGCTAACTTCAAAGATATCAAGAAGAGTGTGGACGATGGAAATTTAGCGGTAGCTCAATTCATCTTCCCTGAGGGTAAGATGAAGATAAATGAACTCAAATTGTAGCAGAAAGGAATTAGATATTAAATTTTTGATGTCTGGAGGCAAAGAAATGGCATTGCGGTCTCTTTTAACAGTTCACTGTTTCATCCCATAAATATTTATTGAACATATAATACCAGCCAGGTGCTGCTGACACAGAGATGAACAAAACAGACATGCACATCGACGACAAAGACCATTGTCCAGTGGAGGAGACTGGCATAAACAGATACACACAGGTGATTATAAGTTGTACCAAAGTTTGAAATGGGCACCTGGCTTGTCTGGGGGTAGGAGATGCAGTTCCTTAGGCAGTGGCATTTGAGCTAAGATCCGAAGGCTGAGTAAGAAGTAACAGGTACATGGACAGGAAAGAGCCACTGCCATGGAGAGAGCAGGCAGCGTGTGCAAAGACCCAAAGGCCAGAAGGAGCTGGTGGCTTCAAGGGAGGGGTTATTAGTGAGCCTGGTATGGTTGGAATGCAGAGAACGGGGTGGGTGGGTGGTGAGGAAGCACTGGGTTCAAGACATAGGAGGAGGCAGACCAAACCAGTTCTCGAAGCAGGTTAAAGAAATTTATCTTTATCTTAAGAGCAATGGAAACTATCTGGGAAAAGGTTCAACAATGAACAGTGCTCCTTATGGTCAGATGCAAACTGCAGAGTAAAGTCTAAACTTCACATTAAATGCAGAGGACTGCTATCCTCCCTGTAATTCCAATCTTGCTCCATTGAACTTTTACCTGTTTGGTCCCCTGAAGGCAGCCGTTTGAGGATGAAGATTCAGATCTGATGAAGAAGTGAAGACAACAACAGCGGTACATTCGTGGCTCTCAGCTCATCCTAAAACAGTTTTAAATACGGGAATATGAAAGCTTTTGACATATGGACAAAGTGTATTGCAAAGCAAGGGAATGATGTCAAAACATTTTGTATTTGTCTTTCTAAAAGTTGGTTAAAAAAAATGATAAAGCAAAAAAAAAAAAAAAAAAGACCAATGTGAAGACATCAATTAAAAACACAAATAATCTTTTTATTATTATTAAAATAATAATAATTTTAAAAGTCCATAGAGTGTGATGGGTTTTCATAGTGAAAGCATCATGTAAGCAGCACTAGACTGTAAACAGAACATTCTCCACAGACAAGAGCCCCCTTCACGTCCTGATCCAGTGACTAACCTCCGAACACGTAAGGCCATAGGTTATTTTTGCCTGTTTTTGACCTTTCTACAGTGGAGTCATACAGTGCATATCTTGGTTTGCTCGGGCTGCCATCACACACCTGCTGCCAGATGGATGGCTTTAAAGAACAAAAATGTCTTTTCTTACTCTTCTGGAGGCTAAAAGTCAAAATTAGAATCTTGGCCATGTTGATTCCCTGCAAGAAACTGGGCCTCACTCCTCGTTTCGTGGTGATGGTATACAACCCTTGGTATTTAGGATTTGTAGGTTCATCTGTTTCTGTCATCAGTTTTCCCCCTGTGTGTATGTCTTTGGGGCTGTTGTTTTTGTAACTCAGAATTGATTAGATTTAGGACCTCCCTTGCTATAATTTAATTAACATAATAAAGGAAACCCTATTTCCAAATAGGAACCCATTCACAGGTTCAGGGGCCAGGACTCCAACACATCTTGGGGCAACAGTTTAATCTGTAACAGTATGTATCCTTTGTGCCTAGCTTCATCCCATAGCAGTCATTCACAATATGAATATAATACCATTGGTTTATTGATTTTACCGTTGATGTGCATTTGAGTGATTTCCAGCTTTTGACTATGCAGAATAACGTCTTTATGAACTATTTGGTGATTATATTTCAGTGTTCTCTTGGGTGCAGTTTCTGAGACCAAGATTTGCTCAGCTTTAGGGATACTGTCAGGCACTGCTCCTGTTCACAACCACGCTCACAGAGCTTATGTGCAGAGAGCTGATGTAAGCTCTGTGGGTTTCAAAGACCACAAGGGCTGCTCAGTGGGAGCAGGAGAGCTTGGCAAGGCCTGTGAGAGACCATTTTTAGTGGGTTAGGATGCAGGATAGATGGGGGAAAGAGCATGGGAAGAAGTATATGGATTTTGCCTCTCATGTCTGATTTGATGGTGCTGTTGGCCTGAGCTCTGGGTACAAACCAGAAATGGTGAGGTGTAGATCATCATTTTAGTTCTGACACATTGATTTGAATGAGGTGCATTCGAAATTTCAATGACGTCCCTAGCTGGTACAAACGGTCAGTCAACTATACAGGTGCTTGATAGGGAAAAGATAAGAAAAAGATAGAGGAGGCAGGTGACTAGAAATGCAACTTTCAGCCTCACTGGTCAAAGAGAGAACTTGAAAATTGCAGTGGTCTGTTCATGCTTTATTCTGACCGTTTAATGGGATGCCTGTGGGGCCCCATGAAGAAGATCGTGGCTGCTCTATATGGTTAGCATACTTGACTGCTACCCAGAAGGCAAGAGTTTCAGGTTCACTCAGAGGGACCTTAAAGGAAACCCTGGGCGTCTAGTTATGAAAACTCCATTGACAATCATAGGGAGCACGTTTCTACCCTGCTACACATGGGGGCTCCACGAGTTAGAGCCGATTACGGGTAGAGATTTGAAAGTGGGAATCAAAGAGGCAATTAGACATAAGGTCTGACACTTGAAAATGTTCAGTAAATGGGGCATCATCACAGCAGAACGAGCAAGGAAAGACCACCTGGGCTGAGCGTTGTGAGGAAAGAAATGCCGGAATCTATTACTTCTTAATCTGAGAGCAGCGTTTCAAATGAAACCTTTGAACACTTTTTTAAATGAAACATTTGCTCTTAATGTTATTTCACATTCAGGATTGTTAGGCAGTGGTTGGTTTGGTGATGACGTGATGGTGGGATCATGTGGTGGCTGGTAAGTCCTCTGACCCCTCAGTCAGAGTCCTGCTGCCAGGCTGTAGTTCACCTCCCCTTCACCATGCATGCGCAGGTGCCAGGTGCTCTAACTGGGGTCCACTTCCTGTCACAGCCTGGCCTCTAAGCCAGTTGCACTGATGGTCAGTGGTACCCAAGCAACCAGGCATTTGAAGCAAGAACAAATGCTGGGTTCTCGAAACATTCACGTTTAGCCGTCCAGCAACCTGTGAAAATGAAATCAAACAAAAAAACTGAAACTTACTGTCACAAGTGTGGTAACAGTGGTGAGGCTGGCCCAGGATCCGGCAGTGTTTCGTTCTGCAGTGCATAAGGTCGCTATGAGTCAGTACTGACTCGATGGCACCTAACAACAACAACAACTGTTACCAAGCTGATTACAGCTTACGGTGATCTTGTATAGAGTTTCTGAGGAAGATAGTAAAAGAATTGATCCATTTGAGTTGTGGTGTTGGAGGAGAATAGTAAAAGTACTGCCATGGTCTGCCAGAAGAACCAACAGATCTGTATTGGAAGAAGTACAGCTGGAGTGCGCCTTGGAAGCCAGGATGGCCAGACTTTGTCTTATACATCGGACATAATTGTCAGGAGGGACCAATCCCTAGAGAAGGATCTCATGTTTGGTAAAGTGGAGGGTTGAAGAAAAAGAGGAAGACCCCCAGAGAGATGGACTGGTACAGTGGCAGCATCAATGAACTCAGGCATAGCAACGATTGTGAGGTTGTCCCAGGATCGGGCAGTGTTAGGTTCTGTTGTACATAAGGTCACTATGAGTTGGTACTGACTCGATGGCACCTAACAGCAACAACAACACATTTTTATTGGAGCAGAAGCCTCATCTTTCTTCCACAGAGTACGTGGCAGGTTTGAACTGCTTACCTTGTAGTTAGAAGTCCAGTGCTTATACTGTGTTACTTACTACCAGGGCTCCTTGCAGTCCTGGGAAGCAGGCACTATTTCTCACCACTGTCACTGATGAGAAATTTGAACCTCAGAAATGTATAGGAACTTGCTTGTTTCAGGGCTCACATTTGACCAATCCAGACTCTGCTGAGAGGGCCATGCCCACCTTTTAACCACTCCTTCTTTCAGCCGTTGTCCCAGTGCCACAAAGGACCTCTGTGCTTCTCTCAGATCTGACACAGTGCCGTGCAGCCAGACAGAGCAAATGTCAGTGTATAACTTCAACAGTGGCCTCTCAGGCGAGTGTGTTACTTACTCACTCAAGTTAGACTGACTTATGGTAGGTATGCAGTCAGATCCCTCCAGCTAGCAAAAGATCATATCTAAATACTTCTCAAAACTAGGAGAGATGATCCATCAAGAAGCCTCTTTCTCTCAGGCTGCGACACGGTGTTGTTTCCTGTCATCTCAAGCTAAATAATTCCCAGAATCCCCCAAATCCTACCTCATTCATCCAGGCAGGAAAAGAGAGAAATGGCTTCTCCTGAAATGAGATCAGAATATCTTTCAGAGAAAATGTGCTTCATTTTTCTGTTCTGCACATAGAAGCAGTTTACTTCTTACTGTACTCTTAAGTCTGTTTGTCTTACTTTCTTTTATACCAATCCTTCAGGCACAGTTTGAGTAAACAAAACATATTAAATAGAAAATATAATGTTTATCATGTAGGGTTCCAATACAGTACCTGTACACTATAATGTGTACGTGATGGATTATATACCACATGAGGCTTTTTTAAGTTTTGGTGTGAGAAAATTAAACCACTGACCCTTATTAGATTTTCATTGTCATTCTGCTATAGTGACACGGGGCTCTTGCATTGATTTTGATTCATAGTGACCCCATGTGACTGAGTGGAATGGCCTCACAGTTTCTTTGGTCACATGTTTCTCCTGAGATGGGTTCTAATAACCGAACTTCCAGTTGGCAATCAAGTACCATCAGGACTACTTTTCACAATGTTGTTGTTGTGAAGTGCCGTCAAGTGGGTTCCAACTCGTAGCAACCCAGTATAGGGTTTCCTAGGAGCGGATGATGGGTTTGAAATGCCAGCCCTGTGGTTCACAGTCCAGTGCTGATCCTACAGTACCACGCCAGGAATTTGATGAATTAACTAGGGCAGGAGGTTGCTATCTAGGTATGAATGTAGGAGGTTACTATCTAGGTATGAATGCAGGTGTTTGTAGGTTTGGAGCCCCTACTTCTTTAGGCACGGTGCTACAGACACCTAGACCGTCTTCAGTGGGCCACTGAGAGAAGAGCAGAGGTCCTTTGCAGCACCAGGACAGCTAAGCAGAGAAGTGCTGAAGGGCAGGTGTGGCTGTGCAGCAGAGTCTGGACCGGCCAAACATGAGCACTGAAGCAAGTTCCTGTACATTTCTGAGGATTGCTCATCAATGACAGTACCTGCCTCACAGGCAGTCCTGCTGCAAGGACTCTTGGTGGTACTGTGGGATAATGTGTCTATGGATGTCTATGACACACTGGATACAAGGCACAGGGGGTGACATCATATAATAGAGAAGAAAGACAGGAGTGGGGAGGGGGAGAATAACTAGACACAGAGAGAACCCACAAAAGCAAACAGGATGATTCCTACTCCCAAGAGGCCCCTAGTAAAGAGCTGAAGACATAGGGGAAACTGAACAATCATCATGGCAGTAACATGTTCTAAGAGAGGTACAGAGGGGGACTTGTGAGATGATGTGGGCAGAAAGAGTACGAAGGAAGGATTTGGTTATTGAGATTAAGAAGAGGAGTTAAGACATGCTTCCAAGGGAAAATGATGCTTCACCTGGGGGTGAATAACCATTTATGTATTCTTTCATCAGTACTTACTGAGCATTAGCCACATATCAGATTCTGTTGTAGACCCAGGGAATACAACAATGGACAAAATATACCCCTACCACAGCTCTTGCTTTCAGGGAGCCCATATTTTTAGAGACAAAGGTGGCCCAAAGGAGGAGGGCTGGCCGGATCTAGAGAACAACACAGGCATCACACAGGATCTTTTGATGAGGGTGCTATGAGCCAGTAATCCTGATTTGGCATCTCTCTGATGATCCTTGTATAAGGAGGGTCAGAAATGAGACTTGGACGTACCAGATGGCAGCTCCCATATGAGGAGTGCCCTGAAGCCTGCGAGGAGCCACTGGTGGTCTTCAGCAGAGGGGTCTTGTCAGCTTTAGATAGAGCACTGTGTGTGCAGAGTGAGTGTGTCAGGGACATGGGTGAAGGCAGTCCTGATGAGACTTGATGGGGTTGCTCAGCAGTGTCAAGGAAGCAGATTCAATAGGCATTAGTGATCAGTTGCATCAGGGAAATGAGGTATGAAGGAAGATTCTAAGATGATTCTTGATTTTCGAACATTTTTCACACCATGTTTATATTGTTGCTAGGTACCGTTGAGTTGGTTCTGATTCATCAAGACCTTGCGTACCACAGACGGAAACACACCATCCTCACAATTGTTATGCTTGAGCCCAATGTTGGTGCCACTGTGTCATTCCAGCTGGTTAGGGATCGTCCTCTTTTTTGCTGATCCTCCACTTTACTGAGCATAATGTCCTTCTTTAGGAACTGATCCTTCCTGATAATAATATGTCTAAAGTATGAGAGACGAATTCTGGCCATCCTGGCTTGTAAGGAGAATTCTGGCTGTACTTCTTCCAACACAGTTTGTTTGTTTTTCTGGTAGTTCATGGTCCTATCAATATTCTTCTCCAACCCCATAACTCAAATGCATAAATTCTTCTACAATTTTCCTAAATTTCCAACTGTCATGTGCATATGTTGTTGCTGTTGTTAGGTGTCATTAAGTTGGTACCGACTCATAGTGACTTATGTACACCAGAACGAAACCCTGCCCAGTCCTGTGCCCATCTCACAATCATTGTTATGCTTAAGTCCAATGCTACTGCTACTGGGCCAATATATCTCATTAGGGAACTTTCTCTTTTTTGCTGATCCTCTGCTTTACCAAGTATGGTATCCTGGTCCAGGGACTGATCCCTCCTAAAAATGTGTCCAAAGTCTGAAAAATGAAGTCTGGCCATTCTAATTTCTAAGGAGAACTCTGGCTGTACTTCTTCCAAAACAGATTTGTTTGTTCTTCTGACAGTCCACGATACTTTGAATATTCTCCTCCAACACCATATCTTAAATGCATCAATTCTTCTATGGTTTTCCTTATTCAGTACCCAATTTTAACATGCCTATGAGGCTACTGAAAATACTATGGTTTGGGTCAGGCACACCTTAGTCCACAAACTGACATCTTTGCTCTTGAACAATTTAAAGAGGTGTTGTGCAACAGATTTACCCAATGCAATACATCATTTGATTTCTTGACTGCTACTTCCATGAGTGTTGATGGTAGATCTGAGCAAAATCAAGTATTTGACAGCTTCAGTCTTTTCATATGAGGTTGTTGAGAAAGCCATGGTTTGGGTCAGGCGGATCTTAGTCCTGACTGATATCTTTGATCTTGGACACTTCATTGGCAGAGGGGTAGAATATAGGGAAAGGATCAGGTTTAGGGAACTGTAAGTTTAAGTTTGGCCATGCTGCTTGTGAATTCCAGAATTCTGTAGGCTTTGAGAGCCCATCAGGTCTTCTTAGTATGAAGCAATAATGAACACAAACCAAAGGCATCAGGACTATTTGCTATGAAAACTCACTTCCAAGGTATACATTCTTTTCATGACTTCAGTGTGTGAGGCACTTGTTATTTAGACCCATAGGGTAAAGTAACTAAGACTGTAAAATACCAAAGTTGTTATGGTGTTTTAATAAATGGTAGGGCCAGGGCTCAAGCCAAGGACTTGTGATAGCAGATCTAGTGTTCTTCCACTAAACCCCTTCCTGTTTGGTACAAGAGTTGTCCACAGTGCTAAGGATAGACTAATTGGTGATACTGACTTCCTCCTCTGCCACAGTACAGCTTCCAAGTGTCAGTGTCAGAGGCTCAGTCAAATAGATGGCAACATTCAGGATTCAGTTTCATGAGGTAAGAAGTCACTCTTCTGGGGTGAGGAAGCTGCATTCCACATATGGTGTCATGGTCACCAGAGAGAGTAAGTTGATGGCAAGGTCCCCAGTGAGAGTCCCAGGTCTGTTGCTCGTGTTGTGTGGAAGTACCTTTCCAGGGCTGCGAATCCACATCTTCTGAGGTATCTGGCGTCTGACACATGATCAGTGTGTGATAGTATTTCTTATGGTAACATAAATGCGTTAACAAGAAAATCACAAAAGAACTCTGCACTTGTCTTTAAGGAAGGGATTGGTCCAGGATGAGGGACAAGGCACATTTAAGACAGGGATTATGTAAGTTGAGAGTGGAGGAGGGCCATTCTCTCTTCTTACCTCCACATCCCTGCCCCCCAGGATTTCCAGCCTTCTGTGCCCACCTTGTCTGTGGTAGACGGGCTCTAGAAGTTGTTATTGTTTGCATTGCAAATGTTCATGAAACACAGGGAATTGCAGACTCCTCAGTTGGTGCCTAGTTAGCAAACTAACAGTCTGACGCCAGCTGGCTATGACACACATTTTTAATAAAACTTACCTCTGAGTTAAAATAAAAATGCTGCCTCAGAGATTCTGTACTGAAACATATGAAAAACTGACAGGTGGGCTCTGTCATGCAAAACTTCTGCTAGGGCTGAAGAAAAATATCTGATAAGGTTGTTTGCCCATGGGGGAAGGATTAATTGGATTTTCTGCCTTGCCCCCAGCATCTAACCCTCTTGTTTTGACAGGACCACAGAAGCTTTTAAAGCTGAATCATAGTTCATATTTTTAGCATTTTTGTACTATTGAGATATGGCTGAGGGAAGGCATGTGGGTAGGGGGATGAGTCCCTACAATCCTCCTGTGATAATTATTTTCTTTCTAAAATGTGAGTTCATTTATTCACAGCAATGGACAGTCATGGGACAGGAAGGTCATGGCTGAGGGCCACAAGGATTAATTCTAGACCCCTTTATCTAAATGCTTAACTAAATACCTTCTTATGCTGTTGCATAAGGTTGATGAAATATGATCTGTGTGGCCTGGGTCACCATTTCCTGGACCTCTCATGAACCAGTAAGTTTGTGTGTAGATTCTGTGGACATTAAACTTATGATTGAACCTTGGAGGCACTTTTTCTCTAAGGGTGTCGATGGGGCAGTTGAATAGAGAGGTGGAGAAGGAGGAGGAACAAGGAAAGAAATTCTGTGTAGCGGGAGCCAAAAGCAGAGGAACTGAAACCACAAAGTCCAATTAGTCGTAACTCCGTTGTCATACTCCTTTATAACAATGAATAATAACTTCATGATGACTGTACTTATTAAAGCATTTCAGCAAGGTTTCCTCTTTATGGCTTACTTGTGATATGGCTTTGGAACCCTTGAGAAGTTTCTGTGGGTGTAAAGTTCTAGGTTAGGTTAGTTATTAAAGAAGGGATTTTCAAGAGGGAAAAATGTGTCTGTGTTTTCAGTAAAAGAATACGGATATGAAGATAACTGAAATTCCCTTTCTCTCTCGTCCTTCTGAGTCAGTCCAGTTTGCATCTGAGTTTCCAGACATGTATGTGCCTTTTGGAATACAAATAATAATGGTCTCCTTAACTTTTTTTGCTATTTTTTCACCTCAGCTAACTTATCCACAATGATTTAAAAGACTGAGTTTCAACTTGAAAAGCCAATAAGTAACAGGATGAAGACATTGGATGTGATTTAGTAACAAACACAACAGAACAAAGCCAGTTGCATTCAAATCTAATTTTATTTTTCAGTGTGGTGTGGAGTCCTTAGAAAAATCAAGGCTACTTGAGACTTAAATGGAAAACTCCATTTTGAGCTACACTATCCTTTGTTTTTCCAAAGAACATTCAGCCTTTTTGTCAAAAGTTTTACTGCTAAAGAAACGGAAAAGGCAAAGGTCAAGATTTCTGACCTGAAACTTGCTTGATGCCTGTTAAGACAGTTTGTAAGTCCCAACAGAGAGGGAATGAGTCTTCACATCAAGTATCAAAGCTATCCCCTCTGCACACAGGGTAGATAGGGATGGGCAGCTTAGACACTGGCTACCTAAAATGAGAGGGGCGATAAAGACACGTAGTGACTGGCTTACAAGGTCTCAAGAGGGAGTTTAGTTTAAGAGTATGGGGGGGGAAAGAAAGAGTCCCCACTGAATAGTTTTCATCTTGTCTAGATGGGTCTGGTGAAAAGAGATGGGAATAAGATTCTTATGATTCAATAATGAGTAATTGTTATCATGACTAATTGCAACTGTCCCAATTGTAAAGGTAGAAGTTTTGTAACAAAAACAGGGGAGGGGCTAATCTTACAGTCTAGAAACAGAGGACCCTAGGACCATCAAGGTAGAGAAGCACCAGTGGAATGTGAGACCTTATCCAGAGAAGCAGTGACACCAGAGATGGAGGCAGAGATGGGGACATGGAGAGAGTGAGCAGCTGAGGGCTCTAGATTCAAGGAAAGAGAGGGACTGAGAGCTCACAGCCAGGAGGCCTACTTGCAGAATATACCCTTTAATGGTTTAAATTATTATAAATATCTGCCTGAGTGTTTTTTGTTTTTGTTTTTGTTTTAAAAGCTAAAATGAATACAGAGAAATACTGTTAACTGATGGTACATGGAGGGGATTATAACCATTGTAATGAAACAGTATATGATTGGTTGAATATAAAACTGATGATCTGGCTTGTAAACTTTCACTGAATTCGCAATTAAAACTTAAAAAAAAAAAAAAAGACGGTTTGTAAGACTGGCCCCAGAGAAGACTTTGGTTAGCAGCAGGAAGATAGGGGATAAAACGGGTCATGTGAAATAAAGTCAGAATCTGTCGATAATGGCGTCGTTTGTAGCTAAAACAGATTTATAGCTCCTGCTTTAAATTCACAATCCTGACTCCCCAAATTAAAAATTCACTCAGTCAGACTATAATCTGTAATTTGTAAATCTGTAACTTGGTAGAGACTGAGTTGTTGGGATACAGGATAAGGAAACAGATTTAAAATGTAACCAAAAAATGTTGTTAAGGAGGAGTCTTGCAGAGGTGGATATCATAGTTGAGGGTCCCATCAAAGTGAGTGGGGTGCTATTGACAACCAATCCCAGTGTCTAGATTCAAGTGAGCTCACTCCAGACCTGCAGAGCTGGCCCTGAGCAGTTCTAACAGGACTAGTGGGGTGGAGGGTGGAGAGTGGCAGGAGGAAGAGACAGGTAATTTATGGCGTGGCATGGCCATCTTGAAATGTCGTGGGCAGCTTTGAAGGCAAGAGGGTGGTAAGTGGTATAGGGGCATACTGCTTATCTGCAGAGAAAAGGGGAGGATTATTTTTGTGCCCCATATTACTCTGGTGACCAGAGGCATGGCCAGCCCCCACCCATGTACACTCCTGGTGAAGACCCTGATCCTCAGGCAATCAGAGCTGCATCAAAGGGAATGGGGAGCTAACCAACTTCAAACTTGGTACTTGGAATCAGGTGTGACCTGTCCCAGACCTAAAGAGCTCGTTCTGTTCATTCCTGGATTAGAGGAACCACTCACCCTTGGCTGCTCTATGGGACCAGATTACCCTGATCTCCAAGCTGCTTTGAGGTTTGCACGAACTACTTCTGGATGTTGTTGTTGTTAGGTACCATGGAGTCGGTTCCAACTCATAGCGACCCTGCACAGGCTTTCCGAGGCTGTAAGTCAAGAGGGCCAAGAAAAGACAACACCTCGCCCTACAGGAACTCCATCTAGCACTGGGACGTTACTGTCTCATCCCTCGTCCATAATATGAGGTCCTTGACTGGCAGGAGACCCCAGAATTTTCTCCTCTCTGAGTCTGGAAGCTGCTCTAGTTTTTTTCCTTTCATCGTTTTGTTTGCTTGTTCTTTCTTCGCCTTCCTCCTCTCTTTTCCTTCCCTTGCT
>NW_006408783.1:1975702-1978338 GCF_000296735.1 Chrysochloris asiatica
GGGTGGGAATGATCCTCACTGTAAAGATTTGTTCTCTCTTTTGAGCTACAACATCCATAGGTGTAGGTCAAGTTCATTAGCTTTCTATCTCCACTTTTATTTTTTCTTCTTCTCTTTCCTAACTGCTGCAACATTTTTCTTTTCTTTCTTTCACATTGTTTTTCTTTACTACTCTGTCTCTTTCCCTTTTACTAATTCCTCTCCTTATTTGTGTTGTTTTTCTTTCATTTTATTTTCTCTCTTCCATGGTTTAAACAACGTTTTTTTCTCTCTTTCTGTTTTGTGATTTTGTAATCTTTTTCAATCTGTTGCCTGTTTTACATTTTTATTCTTTTCATTTTTGCTTGCTTATTTGCTTGTTCATTTATTTTTCTTCTCTCTTGTGTATGTGTTTTCTCTTCTGACCTCATTTGATAGGGAATAGCAACCATACCCATACAACTGAACCACAACTGTACCCTCTACAACCCCACCCACTGGGCAACAGCCAATACCAACTGCTATACACCGGCTCAAAAACAATTATCTGTATCAGTCAAACTCATCCTAAAGTAAGCTGCATGAATGGCAAGAGAGAAGGTTGCTCATGTGCCCATCCCTTAGTCATACCCACCAGGAGGCAGTTGGTGAGTGTCTAAGGATACACCAGCATACAATCATCTGTTTAATACAAATGTAACATCACCACAGTGTCTTGGAAGCAAAAGACAATTTCTGTTCACATGAAGAAGCAAGACAGAGTGGTTCAAACAAATGACCAAGAGGCAGGGCTAGAAAATATTTTTGAAGCTAAAAGGCATTGGAACTACCTGCAAAAGAATTCAAGAGAAAGATATTTAGGTACTTCCAAATGATTGACAGAAAAATTGAGGAAAACAAGGGAGAATTCAGGAAAGCACTACAGGAACAAACAAACAAATAAATAGATAAAGGATTAGCAACAATACAAAACCTGTAAATATGACTTGAGACAATTAATACTAAAATTTTAAAAATGGACAATACACTGAAAAGGCAAAGGTGTAGATTTGAACTAATGGAAGCCCAAATTAGTGAGCTTGAAGACAATCTCTTAATACTAGTAAGCTAGAGGAACAATCAGAGAAAAAGTGTGAGAAAATCACCAGAAAACCTAAGATGCATGTGGCACAACATGAAGACAAATAATTTATGGCTGATCAAGAATTCTAGAATAAGAAGAGACATAAAACATACAGAAAATATGGTTGAAGAGCTATTAGAAGAAAACTTCCCTAACCTCATGAAAGATGAGATGATAATCATTCAAGAAGGTGCATGAACCCCAAACTGTATAGATCCCAAAAGAAAATCACCAGTACATATAATCAAACTTTCCAAAAGTAAAACAAGGAAAGAATTTTGAGAGCAACTTGGGAAAACAAAAAGTTATCTACAAAGGAGAACCAATAAGATTAAGCGCTGATTTCTCAGCAGAAATTATGTAGACAAGAAGGCAAGAAACAAAGAAAACATATACAAAATTCTCAAAGAAAAAAATTGCTAACCAAGAATCATATACTGAACAAAATGGTCCCTCAAATATGATGGTGAAGTTATAATATTTCCCAATAAATAGAAGCTAAAGGAATATATATATATATACATACACCCACACTCTAAAGGCAATTCTTTGAACAGAGAACCAATAGCAGCAGGAAACAGCCTGAGATGAACATAAATGATAACAGTACCCAGAATGCAACCCAGATGTAGAAGTACCCAAAGTAGAACAAACATACCAACTGAAAATAAGGAACCAGAGGTACCCATTTATAAAGAAGATAACTACAAAGTAAAAAGAGGGGAAAATGTAGTTTAAAAATTTCCAAATGTCAAGGAAGTCAAGTAGATTTCAAGATAAAACAGGCTGTTTTAAAGTAGGGAAGAAATTGATAAATTAATTACAGGGTATCCTCAAAGAAAATTAATACACCTATATTTCAAATATAGAAAAAGGAAAACCCTGGAGATTTATTAAACATGAAAACAATAACAATTGAGAATTTGACAAGAAAACACATAAACAAAATGAACTCAGTGTAGAAATTATGTCAAACAAAGCACCACAAAAAACACACACAGCAAAATGACTGGAATAATTCATACTTATTGATAATTACTTTGAACATCAGTGGAATAAATACACCAGTCAAGAGACAAAGAGCAGCAGAATGGATAAGAAAGTAAGATCCTTCAGTATGATGTCTACAAGAAACATGCCTTAAACATAAACACAAAAATAGATAAAAAAATAAATAATAAATAAAATAAAAGGATGGAAAATATATCAGGCAAATAACAATAAAAAATGAGCAGGAGTGGCAATCTCAATTTCTGATAAAACAGATTTTCAGGCAAAATGCAGCACAAGTGACAAAGAAGGACATTATCTTATGATTAAAGGTCAATTGAGTAAGAGGATATAACTATAATAAATATCTAAACTCACAATGAAAGAGCCTCAAAATACAAAAATAAAAGTCTATGGAATTGAAGAAAGAAATCAACAATTCTATGAGAGTAGTAGGACTTTTGATAAAGGACAGAAAACTGGAAAGAAACTCAACAAAGACACAGAAGAACTAAACACCACAATCAACCAAATTGACTTCATA
>NW_006408783.1:1987008-1988779 GCF_000296735.1 Chrysochloris asiatica
TTTTTTTTTTTAATATTCCTCTAGTTGAGATCTGATTATCAAGCCATAAAGGCTAGGTCAAATAGGTACTCTCTGCAAGTTTAGGTAACAATGTGCTTTTCATAACAACTAAATCTGTTGACTGCCAGAGTAAGAAACTGATCTGATGCAAGGAGAGTTTCCCTGAGATGTAACCTCTGTCACCTCTTACCTTACAAGAGATAAAAGGAGAGAGAAGCAAACAGAGAAGGATAGCCTGAGTGCCACCAAAATTGACGAGCCAGGAGTGGAGCATGTCCTCTGAATCTAGGGTCCTGCGCTTAGAACCTCTTAAACCCAGAGGAAGACTGATGCCAAGATATGTGATGTTGAGTCCCCAGTTGTTGAAAGGAGATAAGGACCTTCCTCCAGAGCCGACAGAAAGAACGTCCCCTCAACCCAGTGTCCTGAATTTAGCCTCTGAAACTGTGAGAGAATACATTTCTGTTGGTTAAAGCCATCAGCTTGTGGTATTTAGGTAATCACAGCAGTCGATAACTAATGGGGTTCTGGTGTAGTGCTATAGGATATGCCCTGGACTGCTAAATGTGAGGTCGGCAGTTCAAAACCACCATTTGCTCCTCAGAAACTATACATGGTCACTGTGACTCAGAACTGACTTGATAGCACTTAACAACAATAACAAATAACTAATGCAGAATTTGATACTGAGAGTGGATTGCTGATCTAACAGATAACTAAAATATAGATGGAGTTTTGGAATTGAGTAAGGAATAGAGGCTGGAAGAATTTTAAGGTACCTGATAGCAAAAGTCTGTTGTTGTCAAATGCCATCATGTAGGTTCTGACCCATAGTGACCTTGTGCACAACCGAATGAAACACCGCCAGGTCTTGCACCATCCTGACAATTGCTGCTATGCTTGAGCCCATTTCTGCTGCCACTATACCAGTTCATCTTGTTGGGGGGCAGGGGCAGGATATCTCTCTTTTTCACTGACAGTAGTCCATTTTACCTAGCATGATATCTTTCTCCAGGGACTGGTCCCTCCTGATAATATGACGCAAGTATGAGAGACAAACTCTGGTGATCTTGACTTCTAAGGAGGATTCTGGTTGTACTTCGTCAAACACAGATTCATTTGTTCTTTTGACAGTCCATGGTATCTTTAATATTCTTATCCAACTCCATAACTCAAATGCATCAATTCTTCTATGGTCTTCTTATTCACTGTCTTAACTGTCACATGCATATGAGGCTATTGAAAATACCATGACTTGGATCAGAGGTACTTTAGTCCTCAAAATGACTAAATCTTTGCCTAGATTGCCTTTAAGAGACTGTTGATGGAATTAAGAACATCAAAGGCAATTCTGGTGAGGGCTCTTAAGGAAATAAGGGGAACTGTAACATTTAGCTATCACAAACAGTGAAAAGCAGCAACAGAGAAATAGCATTTGATGGCGTGGCAGCTAGCCCACCAGAGCAAGAGAGCTGACTGACTTTTGGCAGAGTGGGTGCCTCATGATATTTGGAGGAGAGGGCTTGCTGACCTACAGATTGAGAGAATAGAACTCCTTCAGGCATTTATAAATGGAGCTAAGGAGCTCTGGTAGCATAGTGGTTATGAATCGGGCTGTGAACCTTAAGATCAGCAGTTCGAAACTACCAGCTGCTCTGCGGAAGAAAGATGAGGTGTTCTGCTCCCGTAAAGATTTACAGCCTCAGAAACCCTGTACAGGGTCGCTATGAGTCGGAACGACTCCACGGCACAACAACAAAAAAAAGTTTTA
>NW_006408783.1:1989405-1992290 GCF_000296735.1 Chrysochloris asiatica
GATCATATAATAGAATTAAAGTATTTTGCAAGCAGCAATGAATTGGATTTGGGGATGAGCAAAGAGTGAAATGTCATGGATTGAATTGTTCCCCACCCCCCTAGATAGATGTCAGCTTGGCTTGGCTGTGATTCTCAGTGGTTTGTCAGTTATGTAACAATCTGTTTTCCAGCTGTGTAAGGATCCTTGATGATGTGATCTGGTATGATCAGCCAATTAGGTGTGAGGGGTTCAGGATGGGATGCAACACTGTTATTCAGGTCACAGCTCTGATCTGCCATGTGGAAACTCTCCCATATGGATGTGGCCTGTATCATTTCTTACCATTCATATGAGAAAAAAGGAGAGAAAAGTATGCAGAGTATGTTGTACCATGAAAGACGAGTCCGGCACAGAGCGTGTCCTTTGGACCCAGAGTCTTTGCTTTGAGAGCCTTGTATGTTGAGAAGAAGATTGATGTAAAATCACTTCTTGTAGATCTCCAAGGGATGGCAAGTCCATAGATCCTGAAAGGAGACAAGGGCTTGCCCCTCAAGCTGACAGAGAAAAAAGCCTTTCCCTAGAGCTGGTACCTTGCATTCAGACTTCTAGTCTCCCAAACTGTGAGAGACTGAATTTCTATTTGTTAAAGCCATCCAGGTGTGGCATTGCCAGTATAGCGGTATTTGAGAATGAAGACAAGCCTCTATAGCTTTTCTCTTACCACAGGACCCATTCATACACCCATTCATACACAGGACCCTGGAATTCCAGCTATTCAGTGATACTTATCAACAGCTGATGCCCCAGCATCATTGTTCTGGAATGACATGTATTTGGTGTGGTTTGGCATCGAGTTAGGCAGGAAGGAAGCCTCTAGGGAATGCTCATCTTGGGCGCAGTCAGTTGACACACTCTGCAGCTCCCTTGGTTTGGAGCCTGTAGCATATGTTTGCAACAGGTATTGAAATAGTATAAAAACTTCTGCAGAGTCGTCAGAGAAATCTAGGCAACCCTGAAAGACATGGCTTCAGCTGAGAGCTGCTACTTCAGAAGATGCACCATTTCTGATACTTTTTGAGAATATCTGTATCAAATGTAATCTTTTCCATATTACTGTCCCCTTTCCCCAGTTAGTTGTTGGCTCATATTTATTTTCCTGATGCTCTGTAGAAAGTGGGCTAACATGCTAAAATATAATAATTCCTGTTTTATAGAGGATGATTCAAGGCTTTCAGAGGTTGAGTAAGTGGCCAGAGACAGCAAGTTTCCCCACAGTCAGTCTTAGTTTGGATCTCAGTGCCGTGGCTTCTTAACCTCAGAGTCCCACTTCTCTCATAGGACTGAAATGAAGATTGAAGAATATTGTACATGAAGCACTGATACAGGGTCTGGCAGAAAGTAGTTCCATCTGTAGTATACCTGTTGTTGTTGTCAGTGCTACTGAGTTGTTTCTGACAAATAGGGACCCTGTGTAGGATTTCTGAGGAGCAGCTGGTGAGTTTGAACTGCTGACCTTGTGGTCCAGTGCTTACCCTATGGTGCCACAGCAATTTAATTTGGATTGTACTGTCCTTTCCTTTTTATGTGACAACATTCAGCTTATTGTAGCATCTAAAAAGACTTCTTTTCAATGATATTTTATACTAATTTATTCTAGAATCTTTAGCCTTGGATTGCTGTAAATAAGGAAAGCAAAGTTGTTTCATGGCTGGTTTTCAGCTGGTCACCATGACCACTATCATAACCCTGGGCTCCTTGGCATAGTCTATCATTATTTACTTTACACCCAATCACTGGTACATTTAGGAGAAAGTTTTGTCTGCCAGTTGCTCCTTCAGGGTTAGCTTAAGCCAGTGTTGTTTTACTCTTTTATTTTTTTCCTAAAGTTATACACTCATCTGTCAGTTTGTAGTATTGTGGTGACTTGTGTGTTGCTGTGATTCTGAAAGCTATGACACTGGTATTTTAAGTACCAGCAGGGTTACCATGGTGGACAGATTTCAGCTGAGCTTCCAGACTAAGACAGACTAGGAAGAAGGAGAGACGGACTGCTTCTGAATATTTAGCCACTGAAAACGTTATGAATAACAGTGGAACACAGCCAGATACCTCCAAAATATCGAATATAGAAACTAGATGAAGAGCACCAGAATATTGTCTGATGTAGTGCTGGAAGATGAGTGCCTAAGGTTGGAAGACACTCAAAATACGATTGGGTAAGAGCTGCCTCCTTAAAGTAGAGTTGACCGTGAGGACGTGAATGGAATAAACCTTTAGGGACCTTCATTTGCTGATGGGGATCAAAATAAGGAGGAACATCTGTAAACATCCATTAATAATCAGAACATGGACTGTATGAAATATGACTCTAGGAAAATTGGAAGTTGTCAAAAATGAAATGGAATGCAAAAACATTGATATCCTAGGCATTATTGTTGTTAAGTGCTGTCTAGTCAGTTCCAACCCATAGTGACCCTGTATAGGGTTTCTGGGAGCGGCTGGTGAGCTTTAACTGCCTACTCTGAGGTTCAAACTGACTTTGCAGTCCAGCGCTTAACCCACAGTGTCACACCAGGACTTCAGCCATCAGAGAACTGAAATGGACTGGTTTTGGCCATTTTGAATATGTCAGTCACATGGTTTACTATGTTGGGAATGACAGCTTAAAGAGGAATGACATTGCATTCATCATCACAAAGAACATATCAAGAACTGTCATGGACTACAATACAGTCTGTGATATGATATTATCTATATGCTTACAAGGAAGACCAGTTAATACAACTATTATTCAAATGTACACACTGACCACTAAAACCAGTGATGATGAAATTGAAGAATTCTACCAACTTCTTCAGTCTGAAATTGATCAAACATGCAATCAAGATGTATTGATAATTACT
>NW_006408783.1:1992390-1993604 GCF_000296735.1 Chrysochloris asiatica
ATCCCACTTGAATTTAGAGATCATCTCAAGAAAAGATTTGATTAATTAGACACTAATGACTGAAGACCAGAAGAGTTCTGGGTTGACATTAAGAACATCATACAGGAAGAAAGCAAAAGGTCATTAAGAAGACAAATGAAGAAGGAAAAAAACAAAATGGATGTGAAATGAGACTGAAACTTCTCTCCAGCATAGAGATGCTTTAAAAATGGAAGAAATGAGGAGGTAAAACAGCTGAACAGAAAACTTCAAAGTTCAGCTCAAGAAGACAGTCAAATATTATACTGTAGTGTGCAAAGACCTGGAGTTAGAAAACCAAAAGGGAAGAACACTCAGTATTTCTCAAACCAAAAGGATTAAAGAAAACATTCAAGGCTTGATATGCAATATTGAAGGATTCTATGGGCAAAATATTGAATGATTCAGAAAGCATCAAAAGAAGATGGAAGGAATACACAGTCACTTTACCAAAAACAATGGTAGATTTCAACTATTTTAAGAGGTAGTATATGATTAAGACTTAAGGGTTCTGAAGGAAGAAGTCCAAGTTACACTGAAGGCATTGGCAAGACTAAAGCTTTGTGAATTGACGGACTACAAATTGAAATCTTTCAACAAACTGAGGCAGCACTGGAGGCACTCACATCTATTCCAAGAAACTCAGAAGACAGCTATTTGACCACCAGGTTGGAAGAGCTCCATATTTGTGCCCATTCCAAAGTGAGGCCATCCAGCAGAATTCTGAAATCATTGGACAATATCATTAATATCACATGCAAGTAGAATTTTGCTGAAGACAATGAAAAAGCCACTGCAGAAGTACATTGATAGGCAGCTGCCAGAGGTTCAGTTCAGAATCAGAAGAGGACATGGCATGAGGGATATCATTGGTCACATAAGATGGATTCGGCTGAAAGCAGAGAATATCAGAAAGATGTTTACCTATGCTTTATTGACTATGCAAAGGCTTTTGATAGTGTGATTCATGACGAGCTATGGAGAAGATTTTGGAGAATGAGCATTCCAGAACAATTAGTTCATGAAGAACCTGTACATAGACTAAGAGGCAACTGTTCGAACAGAACAAGGGAACACAGAATGGTTTAAAATTAGAAAAGGTATGTCCCAGGGTTGTATTTTTTCACCATACTTATTCAATCTGTATGCTCTGCAAATAATCCAACAAACTGGATTATGTGAAGAAGAATGTGGCA
>NW_006408783.1:1994754-2003853 GCF_000296735.1 Chrysochloris asiatica
TCTTTCTCCCGCGGAGCGACTGGTAGTTTCGAACCGCTGACCTTAAGGTTCACAGCCCGATTCGTAACCACTACGCTACCAGAGCTCCTTTGCAGTAAATAAGTACTGTCAAATAAAATATATTGTTAGAATCTATGCTGAAAGTCAACAAGTAGAGTTGGAAATCATTGCTGATGGCTTTACTAATGCTACAACAGTCTCCTAGGTCTCACTTACTGTGGCTACAGGGACGCCAAGTGAAGAAACCTTTATTTGGTTGGTGAAGCAAAGAAGCACACCAGATGCCCCCTCCCAAGTCCTAACCAGGGGTCTTTTATTAAGGTCTTCTAGGAAGTCCTGGTGTGGCACTGCAAAATAGTCACTGGACCGACCACAAGTTCAGTTTGAACCCCATAGTTGGTGGTTCAAACTCACCAACCTCTCTTCACAAACCTATAAGGGTCATTATGAGTTGGAATTGACTTGATAGCACTTAACAACAACAAGGGGGCAACTAGTATCTGATTGGGTTTGTCCCAGGGTGATTCAATACAAGGACTAGTCATCTGCACATCCTCAGTCAGAAAGGGGTATCACAAAGATGGTGTTTTGTCCACATTGGGGCACTGATGGGCTGCATTTCAGCCTTGTGATGTCAAAAGGTCAAGTTGAGGATTCCTTGGTCTCTAGGGCACATGACTGGAGGTTCAGATCTGGATTTAACCATTTCTACACCCCAGTCTCTCATTTTTTTTCCAGTTATGCAAAAGCTAGTAGTTTGCCTAATAAGGGAATAAAGATAGGAAGTCACTCTTGTTTTAACATAGATGGTGGCTAATCTATGGATCTCACAGATTAACTAGATCAGCTGGAAAGATCAGAACCAAATAAAAAACAACAAACAATTTTTAGCCCTCTGTGGCTATGTCCCTGTCGATCAGAATCAAAACCAATTTCCTAACATTGGCTAAACAGGTTGGGTTTTCCATACTATCTGAAGAGTTCCAAATGTATTCTCAAGATCTATGGACGAATCCAGTGCTGTTGAGTTGATTCTGATTCCTGACCACTCCATGAGTAGAATTGTGTTTCATAGGGTTTTCAGTGGCGGATTTTTCAGTAGATGACCAGGTCTTTCTCCAAAGTGCCCATGGGTGGACTTGAACCTCCAAACTTTTGGTTAGCAGCCAAGCATGTTAACTGTTTTCACCACCCTGAGACTCCCTGTGTAGGTCAGGATTCAGGAAAAGGTAGAATTCTTCATTATGTGCCCTATATGATGTTCTTCTTCTTTTTAATTATTATTTTTTTGCTTTATATATTTTGAGGCTATTTTATTAAATGTCTACAAATTCAGAATTGATATATTTTCCTGAAGAGTTATATATTTATCATTATGTGGTAACAACTCCATCTAATATGATCCTTAATTTTTTTCATGTTTTATTCTCTTAATATATCACTGTTCAGTTTCATTATATATATGTGGGTTAATGCGCCGGACTGCAAAGCCATTTGAACTGCAAGGTTGGCGGTTCAAGCTCACCAGCTACTCCTTGGAAACCCTATACAGGGTCGCTATGGGTTGGAATCAACTTGACGGCACTTGACAACAACAACAACAACATATATATATATATTTAAGGTTTTTATTGTGGATTGAGTGAAAGTTTACAGGGCAGATCACCAATTTTACATTCAACAAATCATACATCTTGTTTCATTACAACGATTAGAATTCCCTCCATTTAACAGATTTAGAAGTCCATCCAGTTAACAGTATTTCTCTTTATTCACTTTAGCTCTTTAAAACAAAACAAAAACCACTCAGGCATATATGATAATGTACACCACCAAAGGGCACCTTGCCTCCCGGCCACCAGCTCTCAGTCCTTCTCTTCCCATCTAGAGTCCTCAGCTGCTCACTCTCTCCATGTTCCCATCTCTGCCTCCATCTCTGGTGTCACTGCTTCTCTGGAGAAGGTCTTGCATTCTGCTTGTGCTTTTCTCCCTTGATGATCTTATGGTTCTTTGTTTCTGGACTGTAAGATTAAGTACATCCCCATTTTTGTTACAAAACTTCTACCTTTACAATTGTGACAGTCGCAAATAGTCACTTTTGAATCATAGGAACCTTTTCCCCCATTTCTTTAAACCAGACCCATCCAGACAAGATGAAAGCTATTCAGTGGGGACTCTTTCTTCCCCCACACACTCTTAAACTAAACTCCCACTTGAAAACTTGTAAGCCAGTCACTTCATACCTTTACTGCCCTCTCATTTTAGGTAGTCAATGTCTAAGTTGCTCGTCCCTATGTACCCTGTATACAGAGGGAATAGAACTGATACTATGTAAAGACTCCTTCCCTCTCTGTTGGTATTTTGAGCTACTACCTCCATGAGTACAGGTCAAGTTCATCAAATTGTAGCAATTTACCCTTGTTTCCTTAATCAAAAATTGTTTTTTTTATCTTCCTCTAGTCAAGTTCTGACTCCAGATCTTTGCACATTTTGTTGTAATATTTGGCTTTATCTTCTCGAGCTGATCTTTGAAATTTTCTGAGAAGCTGGGTCATATGAAGAAAAACGTGACATCAGTATTGGAGGAAAACTCATTAACAACCTGCGATATGCAGATGATATAACCTTGCTTGCTAAAAGTGAAGAGGTCTTAATATATTTACGATGAAGATCAAAGAGCACTTTGGTATGGATTACATCTCAATGTAAAGAAAACAAAATCCTTACCACTGGACCAATCAACAACATTCTTATCAATGGGGAAAAGATTGAAGTTGTCAAGGACTTCATTCTTCTTGGATCAACTATCAACACTCACGGAAACAGCAGTCAAGAAATCAAATGACGTATTGCATTAGGCAAATCTGCTGCACAAGACCTTTTTAAAGTGTTGAAGAGCAAAGCTGTCAGCTTGAGGACTAAGGTGCACCTGGCCCAAGCCATGGTATTTTCAATAACCTCATATGCATGCAAAAGCTGGACAGTAAATAAGGAAGACCATAGAAGAATTGATGCTTTTGAGTTATGGTGTTGGAGGAAAATATTGAAAGTGCCATGGGCTGCCAAAATAACCAACAGATCTGTTTTGGAAGAAGTGCAGCCAGAGTGATCCTTGGAGGCCAAGATGACCAAATGTCATCTCTCATACTTTGGACATATTGTCAGGAAGGACCAGTCACTGGAGGAGGATATCATGTTTGGTTAGGTGGAGGGTCAGAGCAAAACAGGAAGACCCCCAAGTGAGATGGCTTGGCCAAGTGGCAGCATTGATGGACTCAAGCGTGGCAACAGTAGTGAGGTTGGCCCAGGATTGGGCAGTGTTTGGTTCTGCTGTGTATAATGTCGCTATGGGGCAGTACCGTCTCGATGGCACCTAACAACAACAACAAAGTCAAGTTCTGATTATTGAGGCAAGATCAAATGGGTACTATCTGTAAGTTTGGGTGTTCTTGTGCATCTCCCATCACTTCATATCAGCTGGATACTTCACTCTCAGCTCTAGGCCTCTGTGGTTATGTCCTTGTCCACGGGCTCAGGTTTCCCCAGGTCTCACTATACTTTGGACCAACCAGACCTTCCTCTTCTCTCTCTCATCTCCAGGTCAATGGGAGTCTATGGAATGTGGTTGAACTCACCCCATTTCTTCATTACTTCCTTTACCCCTCTTCAACTAACCAGTATACCAGTGTTGTCGTCAGCAAGCTTACATGCCTGCTTGTGTATTCCCTTTTAGTTTCAGTCTTAGAGGGGGGTTTATCCTGAAATAATTTGATTGCTTGCCTTGATGGCTTCCCAGAGAACAATTTTCTTATTCTTGTAGTAGCCAGTCATACTGACATTTTTGTTTTGGGTTTTTCCTGATGATCTTTCTTTGAAGATATATCTTCTGTTGCTTTAGCTGTTCCAGACTGGTCTGCTTGTCCTTTCTAGTGGGAATGTCCCACCTCAGAAGGTTCTGGATGGGGCTCAGGATTCCACCTAAGGTCCTATACACTGAAAAAGCTCCACAGGAGGCCTATTTCACTGAGCAAGTTCTAGAACCCCTTTTAGGTATTCCAGTCAGTTATAGGCTGAAGACGGGCTTACAAATGTTCTGTAATCATATTTCCCAATATTCCTTTCTACCCAACTCAAGTGCCCCATTTTACAGTAGGCAAGGGGAACCAATATTAATAAAACAGTCAAGCATCTTAGTATTATTTCCCCTCTTCAAATTATGCCTTGATCCCTGTATCACAGAGTCCTGTTGTTCCAAGTTTGAACATGCATCACTATTTACCTCTGTCCCATTTAGACCATGCAAACCAGTCTCAGTGTTCCCCTATCTTACCTTGTTTTTCTATCCCCTCCCTCTTCTTGTATACTACCCTCCGCAACTCCCAAACTATCATATGTCTGCCCCCTACCCTGTGCTCTACCATTGCCTCCCTCCACCTCCCCAACCCCCCTACGCCAACCCCACTATTAACCAACAAAGAAATTGGTGGTGTTTTGTTTTTTTTTTTCCTTTTAGTATGGGTATCTTTTCTTAAGCTTTTACAATAATGGTCTTATGTAATATTTGTAATTTTGTGGCTGACTAGTTTCACTCAGCATAATGTCCTCAAGGTTCATCCATGTTAATGCGATGGCTTGCAGCTTCCTTGTTATTCTTCAAGGTAGCATAGTATTCCATGTGTGTATGTACCAAAGTATTTTACCCATTCTTTCATTGATGGGCACTTAGGCTGTCTCCATTCTTTTGCTATTGTAAATAGTGCTGCTATGAACATTGGTGTGCATATATCTACTTGTTTTATGACTCGTATTTCTTGTGGATATATACCAACTAGAGGAATTGCTGGACCATATGGTATTTCTATTTCCAACTTCCTGAGCAAGTGACATACTGTTTTCCAGAGTGGTTGGACCATTTTGCATTCTCACTAGCAATCTACATGATGTTCTTGGGCAGTGATTCTCATTGCATCCAAGTTCCCTGGTGGACTACTTTAAAAAATAAATGGCTGGGCCTCCAGAATTTCTGGCTCAGAGTATATGCCTGTGGTGATGCCTGAAAATGTGCACTTCTAGAGAATTCTCCAAAGATTCGAAGGCTCTGGTCTAGCGATCACATGAGAACCACTCCTTTTGAGTGAGTGTGGTCCATGTTCCACTTCCAGGTTGTTGCATTTGCCCCTTTGACTTTGTCAACACTAAGAGAATTTTGGGAAAATCCAACTGTAAGAGTTTTGTGTTGTTCTCCCACCTGATGTATGCCTTTCTGTTTGTAATTCAGTATAGCTGTAAATTTTGCCTAATTAAAATGCTGCATCTGTTTTTGGATGGTCTGAGTAATTTAAGGATGAAATTACTCTTTAAGCAATAAGTATTTATTTAGAACTTTGTCCCCTTCCCTATTAAAGTATGAGGTTTGATTTCTTTATACATATATTTTAATAATCATCATCATTAGTGCTGGAATTAGAGATAAAATCACAATCATCCCAGTGTATTTTTAGTATCTAAGCATGAACACTTGATTATTGTTTTCTGGTGAGGCTGTCATATCTCCCTGTAATTGCCAATAAAAAGGAAATATAATTTTTGCAGATGTAGTACCAAATAGATATGTCCACTGTGACGAAACACGGAGACCTTGCATTCTCTATTATTTTCTATATCCTGTCACTTCAATGCTTCTAAAAATAGACACATCTAAGACTAGATTTGTTGAATTCTGTGATTTGCATAAGAATGTAAGTGATTTTGGTGTATCCAAGATAAACATTTAATTCCCACAGTAAAATATTCTGAAACTGTACATTGGGAATATAATTATTTTCTTCATTACAGCATTAATTTAGAAAGATACATTCATCTAAATAATCCAGCCTAATGTTGGGGATTTAAATTTCTCTTGCCCCCTGCTATCTTTCTCATCTGTTTTCTGCAGGGGCTATAGTTTAATCTTCCTCTTCCTCCTTGCCCCACCACGGGAAATGTCTATTATGAGCTATAGCTGAAGCTACTAAAAATCCTCACTTATATTTTCTTTGTCCTTAGGCAGGCTAACACACATTCCACATTCAGGGAGAAACCACCACTGGTCTGCAGGAAATGAATTTTTTCATAAGCACCAATGGGTGCAGTCAGATAGAAACATTTAGAATGAAGAAAAAGCTACTTATTTGTAGCCTTCTAATTGGCTTAAGTGTTCACAAATGGAAGACCTTCAGAAACAGAAAATCTCAGAAATCCTTGGAGGAATTAGTTTGCTAAATAACTTGCCAAGGTCACATGGTAATATGACCAGGTAAAGAATTGTGGCTTTGTGATCCATTGTTTTGCTGGAAAAGCCATGTCCTTTTGCTAAGCTTAATAAAGAATCCCCTACTCTTCTACCATTCAAAAAATTATGTATACCTGATGAATTTACTTTATACATTTTTTTTCTTTAATAAACAGAAATTTATTCTCTCGCAGTGTAGGAGGCTAAAAGTCTCAATTCAAAGTGCGGGCTCTAGGTGAAGGCTTTCTCATTTTGTCAGCTCTGGAGAAAGTTCCTCGTCTCCTCTCAGCATCTATAGATTCAATATCCCTTGAAGATCTCCATGCATTTTGACACCAATCTTCCTGTGGACCTAAGAGCTTTCTCAGTGCATGAACCCCAGGTCCTAAGGATACACTCTTCTCTGGCTCTTCTTTCTTGGTGGTAATAGTTCCCTCTGAGCTCTATTTCCTTCTGTAATGTCTTCTATCTCAAACGAGTTGACTCAAAATATATAACTAGCTTCATTAATATCATAGAAGTGTGAGTGTTTATACAATAATTGCATTAGATCAGGGCTCATCACATCAGATCACATCCTGGGAGCGATTACATTATATTAAATCTCATCATGGGACATAATGACATCTTAACTTCTACACCACTAAGAATCTTGGTCCAGTTAAGTTGACATGAAACCTTAACTATCATACATTTCATCTGAAGAAAGATAATAGATGACCTTAACAGGGTGGCTTTTTCTTTTTTAAAGTTTTTATTGTGAATTAGGTGATAGTTTACATGGGAGAATATCGGCTTTATATTCCTTCTGTTGTATTTCGTTTACAACCTCCTATACACATCATCAAACAACCAAAGGGTATACCCACAAGCCTGCCCCTGGCTGCCAAGCACACAGCCCCTCTCCCTCACTGAATCCATCTTCTCTACCTCCATCTATCCATGTCATCATCTCTGGCATCACTCCGCTCTTCTCCATTGATGGTCCCAGGGACCTCCACTCCTGAATTGCAAAATTAACCACTCCCCTCCTTTTGTTACAAAACATCTACCTTTACATTTCTGACCCTCACATTCAGTTGTGATAGCAATAATTCACTATTGTACCACAAGAGTCTTGTCCCCATTTCCTTTTATCAGTCCCATCCCGACAGATTGGAAACCACTCAATGGAGATTCTACCTTCCCCCACACCCTCTAGAACTGGGCTCCCTCTTGAAAGCTTGTAAGCCAGTCACTTCTTGCTTTTGTAGCGCCCTCCCCATTTTGGATAGCCAATGTCTAAGTTTCCCATCCCTATCAACCCTGTGTACTGAGGAAGTGGGAGTGATCCTCACTGTAAAAATTTGTTCTCTCTTCTGAGTGACTACAGCCATAAGTATAGGTCAAGTTCATCAAACTGTAGTACATTACTCTTTTTCCCCTCTTCTTTCTTCTTCTAGTCCACTTCTAATCATTCAGCCATTGAAGTTAGGTCAAGTGGGTACTATCTGCAAGTATGGGTGTTCTTGTGCATCTCCCTCACTTCATATCAGCTGGATGCCTCACTCTCCACTCTAGTCCTCTGTGGCCATGTCACTATCTCTGGACCCAGGAGTCCCCAGGTCTTGCCATACTGCTGGCCAACCAGGTCTCAACCCAGTTTCACAGGAGTCTATTGAACGTGGTCAGTCTTAGCTCATATCTTCATGGCTGTTTTCTCCCACTTCCCCTTATTGGTGACCAACGTGGTCACCAGCAAGACCACATGCCTGCTTGTATATTCCCCTTGGGTCTTAGTCTTGGAAGAGGTTTTGCTCTGAGGTGACCGGACCACTTGCCTTGATGGCTCCTGAGTGAACAGCTTGCTTATTCTTGTAGTAGTCAGTCTGACTGCTGTTATTGTTTTTTAGTTTTCCTGTTGGTCATTCTTTCAAGAAATATCTTCTGTTCTTCTAGCCACTTCCAGCAGGTCTACTTCTCCTTTCAAATGGAAATTTCCCACCTCAAAAGATTCTAGATGGGGTTCAGGATTCCACCTATGGTCTTATGCAATACAAAGGCTCTGCAGGAAGCCTCTTTCACTGGGTAAATTCGAGCCCCTTTTTAGGTATTCCAATCAGTTATAGGCTGAAGACAGACTTACAAGCTTTCTATGGTGATGTTTCTGGCTATTCCTTTCTCTCTCCTCAGGTGTCTATTTTACAACGGTAGGCAAGGGAAACCAAAATTCAAAAGACAGCCAAGCATCTTAACATTATTTCCCCTCTTTTACCGTTTTAAACCATGCCTCAATCCCTGTATCCCAGAGCCCTGTTTTTCCAAGTTTGTGCAAACATCATTATTTACCTCTGTCCCATTTAGCCCATGCAAACCTGCCTAACTGTTCTCCCATTTACCTTGTTCTTGTATTCCCTTCCCCCTTCCTGTGTATTGCCACCCCCAACCCCCAGCACCCGAGCTATCCTGTATCTATTCCCTACCCTGTGCTCTATCTTCCCCTACCTCTCCTCAATACATCCCAGTGATCAGAAAAGTTTTTTTTCCCCCTTTTTAGTGTGGGTTCTTTTTCTAAGTCTTTTGCGATAGTGGTCCTATGCAGTATTTCTCCTTTTGTTAGTGACTAATTTCACTCAGCATAGTGTCCTCAAGGTTCATCCATGTTATGCGGTGGCTTGCAGCTTCTTTGTTATTCTTCAAAGTAGCATAATATTCCATTGTGTGTATGTACCACAGTTTGTTTATCCATTCTTCCATTGATGGGCACTTAGGCTGTCTCCATCTTTTTGCTATTGTAAATAGTGCTGCTATGAACAGTGGTGTGCATATATCTACTCGTGTTATGGCTC
>NW_006408783.1:2012419-2013552 GCF_000296735.1 Chrysochloris asiatica
TAAATTTCTTGGCAGAGATGAATGAGTGCCTCCATTGGTGCATCAGTTTGTTGAAAATTTCAATTTGTATTCCATCAATTCCTGGAGCCTTGTTCTTTGTCAGTGCATTCAATGTACCTTGGACTTCTTCCTTCAGTATCATTGGCTTTTGATCATGTGCTACTTCTTGAAATGGTTGAATAACCTTTTTTTTTGGTACAGAGACTTATTATTCCTTCCATCTTCTTTTGATGCTTTCTTCCTCATTTAATACTCTGCCTAAAAATCCTTCAGTATTTCAAGTCAAGGCTTGGGTGTTTTTCTTCAGCTCTTTCAGCTTAAGAAATGCTGAATATGTTCTTCCCTTTTGGTTTTCTAACTCCCGATCTTTGCCAATTTCATTATAATATTTGACTTTGTCTTCTTGAGATGACATTAGAAATTTTCTGCTTAGCTCTTTTACATCCTCATTTCTTCCATTTGCCTTAGCATCTCTACACAGGAGAGCAACTTTCATAGTCTCTTCTGACATCTATTTTGGTCTTTCTTTATTCCTTAATGACCTTTTACTTTCTTCCTGTATGATGTTCTTGATGTCATCTCACAACTCTTCTTGTTTTCAGTCCTTAATGTCTAATACATTAAATGTTTTCTTGAGATGATCTTTATGTTCAGGTGAGATTTATTCAAGGTCATATTTTGACTTTTGTGGACTTGTTTGAATTTTTTTCTGCATCAGTATGTACTTGCATATGAGCAACTGATGGTCTGTTCAACAGTCTGCCCCCTGGCCTAGTTCGGCTGATGATATGAAGCTTTTCCACTGTCTCTTTCCACAGATGTAGTCAGTTTGATTTTTGTGTATTCCATCTGGGGAAGTCCATGTGTGCTTAGCAACTAGCATATATTATTGAGGTGAGAGACATGGCTCTAAGAGCAAATGTTGTATATGAAGGTCTACTATTAACGAATACAATTAAAAAGATCTCATTTTGAAGCATTCAGCAAGGTTCCAAGAAGATTTACAACTTATTAGGAACTAATAATGTCAACACAACCCACTGCGCTGAAGGATTCACCTCTATCTGTGGAAAGCCAAGAAATGGCACTTATAACACCAAATGTCATAACAGAGCCTGGTAGTATGACCTGTG
>NW_006408783.1:2013952-2022506 GCF_000296735.1 Chrysochloris asiatica
TTCATGTAAGGATGACATATTCCATAACACCACATCAATACAATAACTATATCAAGGACAATGAAACACCTTTTTTACGATGATTCCCTTCAATAAGACAGAATATCTAGTTTCCTACAGAGATTCCTACAAGTGTACAGTATCACCAACGTACGATGACCTTTCTGATTGTGCATAAGACCTCATACCAACTCCTAAGAAGTATTGCATCCTTCCTGCAGCAAATTCTTCCAATCTGACTAAAGCCCTGATATCATTTGGTATTAACTGCTTCCATTCTCCACTCTGCATCATTGACTTACCCTCCATTTAGTTCAGCCAATACGACCTATGTTCTATGATTATGAAACACAGTTAAGTATCAAGGATATTAAATTCTCATGTCTATTTACTGTAGTAAAAGGCCCATTGTATGTTTAAGTTCTGAGCACCCATTCCAGCTTCACTACTTGCGTACTATCAGTGTAACCTTGAAAAACCACTTCCTCTATATCATTTAGTGCTTTAACATGCATGCCAGTCTTCTTTCATAGATCAGATAAAACTGAATTTGTATTTTCTAGCTATGTAAATGAGAGGAATTTTTGTCACTATTTGATTCTCAAAATACGTTGTAGGGTAATCATGTCCGATTTATTTATTCAACAAGTAAGTGTTGATTACCCACAGTGAGGTTACTATTATTCAGCTCTACTCTCCTAAAGCTTAGATTCTACTGACATGAGGTAGACTTTAGATGAACCAATCCTAAGTGAAGGTTGAAGGTCATTTCAGACACCTACACATGTAATTAGAGTAAATGAGTGTGCTATTAACTGTAGACAAGAATTCAGAAATTTTCCTTTAAGGGGGCATTCTTTGAGAATTGAGTGAGTGGTGATTGGGAACTGGAATAAACACTTCAAGAAAGGAAATAGCTCTGAATTATCAAAGGATGGAAAGAAGGCCTATGGGAAGAACACAGTGAGCTAGAGTTAGAATGAAAGGAAATCTTAGATGTCACTTAACTGGATGATCTCTCAAGGTCAGCTAGGCTTATGATCTACAGAATACCTAGTCTAGTGTTCTTTCTACTCTTTATACCGTCATCTTTATAATATCTAACAAATATCTTCTATTTAAAGATTACAGATCCATAGGTATTGCTTGATTAACTTCCATTCTTTTGCTAAGTGTCCTGTTTGACAACCAAGATACATACAGTAAGAACTTGGAGAATTCTAGCTAAAAAATACAACAACAAACCTATGTGGAACATTTATGCCGAAATGAAACCAATCTTGTTAAATTATCAAGTTCTTGTTAAAACAAGTGTAGAAAACAACCAAATATAAAAGACACATGAATGAAGGTGAAAGGAAATATTGAGTTGTATAGTTCTTCAAGCAAATAAGAAATGATACTGAGAATTTTAAAGTAATGTGAAAGTGTTTGTCTCCTAATTATTCCCAGGCCATCAGCTTCATATAGAGTTCACAGTTATATAACAAATACACTTTTTCAGCAAAAAAAACAACAACAAAACAAAACAAAAAAAAAACTAGTTCAGAATTTAGTTTGATACTGTATATGAAATTAAACCAAAACCCGAACCAGTGCTGCCAAGAGCACTGGGACTCAGGCAAGCCTATGTGTTACAGATTGACTGAACAGAGAGACAAGGGTAATTAGTGCTTGGGAAATTGCTATGTCTTGTCATCATTCTTACTCAGAACTGAAAAACGAGGAAACTTAATTTGAAAAAATAGTGATTACTCCTATTTCACCTGTCCATCCATGCCTGTAATTACCCTGTTGTGGGTGTTAAGTACTGTTGAATTGGTTCAACCTCATAGCGGCCCTTTATAGGGTTTCTGAGGAGTGACTGGTGGGTTTGAACTGCCAACCTTGTGATTAGCAATCCAGTGTTTATCCCACCACACCACACTGCACTAATTACCTTAGGATTGCTCAAAATGGGCAGATAACACATAGGTGTATGTTCTGAAGCCAGTTAGATTTGGGTTCACGTCCTAACTTTACTTCAGCATGACTGGAAAATAGAGGAAACATTGAAATTCTGCACCAGTGGAAGACATAGCGTCACTTCTGAGCTACTCTTGCCACAGGTGCCCAATTGGGATCGAATCATCAGAAACACCTGGCCAACCCAAACTGAGGTGTGTGCTACACAGTAACTGGCTCAAGATGTTCCGAAGCCTCTGCTTTGTATGGTGGTCATGTGGTAACTGTCGTTTCCTGAGTTGGGTCCTGGTGTGGTGCTGTGGGCTAAGGCACTAGGCTGTAGAATCACTTTAAACCACAAGGTTGGTGGTTCAAGCACACCAACTGCTCCTTGGAAACCCTATACAGGGTTGCTATGGGTCAGAACCAACTCGATGGTACTTAACAAAAACAACAGGTCTCTATAAATCTGTGTAGGAATCCTGGTGTGGTGCTGTGGGTTAATGCTGTGGGTTACAAATATATAGCAGCTTTGTAATAAAAGTGAAATGCTTATTTTTCATACCAATACGCTACCGGCTTCAATGTTAACACGCATAATTCAAGAAGGAATAAAAAGAAACAAACTGTCCCTGTGCTTTGACCCTGTCTTTGTGGACAGAACAAAACGATGGAGTGCAGAGGCCTTGCTCCTGTCTGAGGTCTGAGCACCTGAAATGCGTTTACCTTTGAATCACTAAACTCAGGTACATTCGGCCTGGTATAAAGTGACGTTATAACAGAAAGAACTTTTAAACAACCCATTAACTCACATCTATGTCATAGTTCCGAGTCCTGGTGTGGTGCTGTGGGCTAATGCATCAGACTGCAAAGTCCTCTGAACTGCAAGGTCGGTGGTTCAAGCTCACCAGCTGCTGCTTGGAAACCCTGTACAGGGTTGTTATGGTTCGGAGCCGACTCAATGGCACTTAACAACAACAACATTATAATCATGTAGGATGATGTTCTTGATTATAGCAAATATCCATAAAAACATAAAGTATGCAGGGACAATGAGCATCAGGTAAAAAAAAAATCTCAAATGCTTGGGGGTGGGGGGAGAAATTCTCTATACTGTATTTGTGACTTTTCTGAAAACTTGTGTTTGCTTAAAAAAATAACTGGGGTATGCATTTTGATCCATAGACAAATGAGGCACTGGTACAAGGCCTAATTATTTGACCTGTTTTAGCACCCCTAGAATGTGTTACTAAATTATCTCATGTGTGTGAATTTTGGGACTTTAAAATATCCCAGGGTCCTAATGCTTGATGCAAGAAGCCCTGTTGGTCTAACAGTTAAGTGCTGCGCTACATCTGAAGGTTAGTGCTTAGAACCTGCCAGCGACTGTGCGGGAGAAAAGACCTACACATCTGCTTCTGTACGGCTTGTTGTTGCTATGAAGAGCTGTTGAGTCAGTTCCGACTCAGCATCCCTGTCAAGGGTTTCCGAGGAGCAGGTAATGGGTTTGAACTGCCGACCTTGCAGTTCACAGTCCAGTGCTGATCCTGTTATCAGTCTGATACGGTCTCTAAGTGTTGGAATCAACTTGAAAGCACACAAACAAAATGTCTGATTCAACTGGGAGCTGGGGTGAAGCCTTCTTTTGCATGCAAACAATGACTGAACCAGAATCCCACAGAATTCCCTCTCCTGGCAGGTATGCCTTGTTGTTTGTGGTCCTTAAGCTTAGTCACAGATTAGAGGCTCAGTGCTGCTCAGGTTAGGTGGTGCTTTCATAGGACTTTCTACCATTACTTTGTTACGCATTTTACAGATTTTTAAATCATACGTATTAATTTTATTTTGCTCTCTGAAAAAAACAACAACCATGAGCTCTGAAAGTATTGGAGAGAGAAAAAGGAAACTCATATAGAGCTGGGGATGGGGGTGATGGTAGTGGTGATGGAGGAGGTTGAAATTCTGCCTTATTTCCTTCCATTCAATTCCAAGAGTGAATAACTTATTCAAACACTTTGTCTCCATCACTGATCACTGGTGGGGAACACCCAGCCTGCGGGCAGTATGTTGTTGTAAAGTGCTGTGGAGTCAGCTTAGACCCATAGTGGCCCAGTATAGGGTTTCTGAGGAGTGGCTGGTTGGTTTGAACCACCGAACTTGGAGTCCAAACTGACCTTACAATCCTTCTACTGCAGCACCACCATAGGACTCCGCAGGCAGTATGAGGGCCTCAAAACCACTTGGTCTGGCCCTGGCAAGGCAACCGCAGTTCCAGCCATCACATTGTTGTTTTTCAGTGCTGTCCAGTCGATTCCAACCCATAGTGACCCAGTATAGGGTTTCTGAGGAGCAGCTGGTGAGTTTGAACCACCAAGCTTGCAGTTCAAACTGACCTTGCCGTCCATCTCATTAACTCACAACGCCACACCGGGACCAGGGGTAAGTTAATTAAATGTCTGACCAAATACAGCAGGCTAAATTTTAAGCTGATAATTTTGAATGGCCTGTGAAAGACGGTATAAATTTTGGCAGCCAACATGTTCCCCAACTGCAGTGGTGTTTTACACCAGAAGTTCGTTGTTTTACTTGTGTACTTTGTCCATGCCCAGAGCAATCTACAGACTCCTACTTTGTCAGTAAGCTCGCATCCTGTGGTTGGTGACTTACTAATTTCACTCTCGTCCTTTTCTGTGATTTTGGAGGTGGTGGTAGTGGTGGTGGGAGAGGGTATGAACCATGCTTATTAACCCCACCTGTACCCCATGGAGTGAAAGGGGTGATTTTTTTTTTAATGTTTTATTGTGAATTATGTGATAGTTTACATCGGAGAACATTAGTTTTACATTCATTCTATCATATATCGTCTCATTGTCATGGTTACAATCCCCTCCATGCAATCCTTCCCCGTACCCCCCAGGTCTTCAGCACACAGTCGCTCTCCCTCTCTGGATCTAAAAGTCTCCAGCTGCTCCATCGCTCCACGTCATCATCTCTGCCTCCATTTCAGGCATCACTGCTTCTCTGGGTAGGGTCCTGCTCTCTGCTTTTCTCCCTTGATGGTCCTAGGGACTTCCGTTCCTAGACTGAAAAGTTAATCACTCCCCTCCTTGCTATAAAACATCTACCTTTACATTTCCAACCCTCACCGTCAGTCCTGATAACAATTATTCACTATTGTAGCACAAGAAACCCGTCTGCCTTTCATTGCATCAGCCCCGCCTAGACAGATTGAATACTACTCACTGGAGATTCTACCTTCCTCCAGGCCCTCTGGGTCTAGGTTCCCTCTTGAAAGCTTGTAAGCCAGTCACTTCTTGCCTTTGTAGCCCCCCATCCCCCATTTTGGGTAGCCAATGTCCAAGTTGCCCATCCCTGTCTACTCTGTGTGTGGAGGGGGTGGGAATGATTCTTGCTGTAAGGACTTGTTCCCTCTTTTGAGCTACTGCTTCCATAGGTGTGGGTCAAGTTCATCAAATTGTATGAGAAGACTTTTTTTTTTTTTTCCTCTTCTTTATACTTCTGGTTGAGCTCTGATCATCCAGTCACTGAAGCCAGGATAAGTGGGTATTATCTGCAAGTGTGGGTGTTCTTATGCATATGCCCTCTCTTCTTATCAGCTGGATGCTTCACTCTCCACTCTAGTCTTCTGTGGCTATGTCACTGACTCTGGGCCCAAGAGTCCCCAGGTCTTGCCACACTGCTGGCCAACCAGGTCTTCACCTGGGTTCACAGGAGTCTATTGAACGTTGTAGGGCTTAGTTCACCACTTCATTGCTGTTTTTCCCTCACTTCCAAAGGGGTGAATTTTAACAGTTGAAATTGCCCACTAGAAATTGCCCACAAGTTTCCCACTAGAGGAATGCTAAGTGTCTAGATATTTAAAGAGGTGATCGGTGAGTATCAGCAATGACAGTAAGTAAGGGTTGTCTGAATGAAGAGAAAGTATTTAAATCAGAATGTGGGAACTATTTGATACTGTTCTGGTGGCAGTCAGAAGCTTAGCTTGGCTACAGAAGAGGGGTAAGATGAAAGAAATAGTTGAAATAAAAATGAGATGTGTGTTGGAAAACAAATGCTTTCTCTCCAAAAGCTTGTTTACATTCTTGTGCCTAAGGAAATAAATTCTGCCTAACTTGTCAGATGTTAGATTGACAAAATAACCACGTCAAATGGCCTCTTCTGTCCTGATTAGTTTTCTGACATTATGTTAGCCATGACAGAAAACCTCCATATAAATGCTGGTTTGATAGACACACAGATAGGCAGATAATTAGTCACATCTAGCTGCAAGGGAGGTCAAGATGCATTGGGGGGAATCCAGCCAAGTCTTGTATTATGTAGATAGAGAGGAAGATGGATGTTGGGAGGCAGTTAGTAGTCTGGTCAGACCCATCCTTCCTTTAGCTGGTAAAGATTTGCTGCAGATATCTCAGTGGGACCTGACTGGTCAAGAATCTCCACTTGCTCCATCCCAGCAGCCCACAGACGTTTCTGATGAGAGTAGAATGTCAAAAGTGGCCCATGGGAGCTTCAGCTATGCAGGATTCTAAAGAAAGCATAGCTCTTCTCCCTGAAACAATTTAGAATCTCTGTAGTGATGCGAAGTTTTGCTGAATTTTAGTTGAGGTAGAAAGAATAGACAGGTTTCAGAAGGAAGATGGTGGTGGTGGTTATGTGCCGTGGAGTTGGTTCTGACTCATAGCGACCCTGCATTAGGGTTTCCAAGGCTGTAAATCTTCACAGGAGCAGAAAGCCTCATCTTTCTCCCACAAACAGCTAGTAGTTTCGAACTGCTAACCTTGAAGTTAGCAGCTCTACTCATAACCGTTGTGCTACCAGAGCTCCTTTCAGAAAGAAGCTAGATAACTGAATTTCCCAAGAGGGGATTGGAGCATCAACAGCTGGTAATTTCTTAAAAGGATTCTGGGTTCACAGGCCTCTAATCCCTGCCATTTTTGTGACTTACAGAAACACATTTTATCTAACCTGAGGCCTCTCATTTAAATTCTCTGCTTTCCTTTGTTTTGAGCATCCTTCAATTTTCTTGGATCTAGAAAGTTCCTAAGAGTTGCCAGAGCTATATTTAATCCATTTCTCTCATTCCTGTGGACTGTGAGTTCATTCTCCTTGAGGGTATGAATTCAGTTTTGCTTTAGTGTCTGAGATTCATCAGGCAAGTTGATTACCAGCAGAGCTGACTGGCTAAATACATTTTTCCACACCTGGCAATCCTTCTTGCTGAAATGTCCCTCGGAGCTCCTGCTTTTCCACAAGGGTAACAAACCTTACTGGTTTCTTCACAGGATTTATATTTTCATACTAACTTTTTTTGCCCCAGAAATGTCCTGCACATTCTCTGTTGGGGTGTGATACAAAAATAGCAATGAAAACGTTGTAGGAAATTATAATGTTAAACTATAAATACTTTATTATGAAATCATTATAAAGAAAGCCTTTAAAAACCCCAAGAAATAGAACTATTGGGGCTCACAGAATGCTCCCACTCTGTGAAGAATTCCTCTCCCTAACATTCCTAATGACCGATCAGCCCACCTTTTCACCACAGTTTAATTTGGATTATTTGAGGGTCTTCTTTCTCTGGGCCAAATTGAATTTAAGGAGAATATATTTGATTTTCTTATTTTCCATAAACAAAATGCAGGTGTCTGACCAGGACTATAGAGACCCAGTATATGGTTTCGTAGGAGCAGCTGGTGAGTTTGAACCACCGACCTTGCGAACTGACCTTGAAGTTGAGTGCTATCCTGTGGCATCACACCAGGACTCCATAGCTGAAAACAGGCTGTCTGAATTCTGCGTGGCGGTTCTAACCTACCAGCCGCTCCTCCAAAACCCCATACTGGGTCGCTATGAGTCAAAAATAACTCGATGGCTCTTAACAGCAATACCTATGGCAATGAATTATCAAACACAGTGGAGCAGGGAGCGCTGTGAAAAGGATGGCTGGTACCATTCATTTTTGTAAATAATAAAGATGATTTTTTAACTTATTAGTACCCATTTTAAGATTTTTTTCCTGTAACCTATTAAAAGTAATTTTAAAATATGAACATTGAGTATATACAGCTTTCGTTTTTAGCAAAGCTTGAAAAAGTCATGAAATAAATAAAGATACCATATTTAATGATAAAAAAAAAAAAAATGCAGGTGTCTGTTACTACCTTATGCCTCGAACAATATGAATCACAGGAATCAAATGAGAAACATTTTGGGAAGAAAGGAAAGAGATGGGAGTGAGGAGAAAGTCACTGCAAACTCTTACAACCGGGCATCTGAGGCATCCTGGTGTGGGGCTGTAGGATAAGCACTGGACTACTAACCAGGTCAGCAATTCAAACTCCCCAGAAAACCCTATACATGGCCACTGTATCAGAATCGACTTGAAGGCACTTAACAACAACAAAAACACTTACAAGATGCTTTAAGTGGTATTGTGGGTTTTATCACATATGGGAATGCACAATTAAGTCTTGCATGTTAGTTGCCACCAAGTAGTAAGTTCCAACTCATGGTGACCATCCAGGAAACATTGCAGGGTCCCGTACCATCTTCATGATAACTCATGTGCTCAAGTCCATTGTCAAGGACA
>NW_006408783.1:2023006-2023789 GCF_000296735.1 Chrysochloris asiatica
GAACAGTGGCGGCCACTGTGTAATGGGGGAAATTGAGATGAAAAGAGCTTTGAACACTTTCTGAGATTACACAGAAAAAGGGAGACCCAAGATGACTCATTGCTTTGCACTTCTAGTCCAGTAGGCTTACTCTTATAGTGTGGTAGATCCTAGAGGAAGCCAGAGATGAGGCAGGATGGGGGTGGGAAAGAGTAGCCGAGTGCCTGGAAGCTTATCTTGAAGAGTTCAATGGAGAGCCGCCACTTCATCTTCCCTGCATACTGCATACTGTTAAGAATGTAGCAGTGGCTTCTGGACACAAATAGTAATTTCACTTTTCTTGATGACTTATGGTAAATATCATGCCTATCAATTATTAACTACATAATTTTCTTTATTTGATCACATTTTATCTCTTAGAATCTTTTCATATTCAACTTGAAGATCAACCAGGGTGATGTGAAGATTTTTATTTTATGATTGAAGAAGCTCAGATTCAGTTGCTAAATTACTTATAACAGTAAAAATTTGGATTGAAAGTAGAACATCTGATTCTAAGTACATTGATTTGTTCACAAAGTGATATCCCCAGAGTCTTTCTTTTTTTAATGTTGTATTGTGAATTATGTGATAGTTTACATGGGAGACCATTAGTTTTACATTCATCCTATCCTATATTGTTTCATTGCCCTGGTTAGAATCCCCTACATGCATCATCAACCAACCAAAGGGTATACCCTGCAAGCCTGCCCCCCCACCCCCTCTTGGTCATCAACACACAGCCCCTTTCCCTCTCTGGGTCTA
>NW_006408783.1:2024054-2025688 GCF_000296735.1 Chrysochloris asiatica
GTGGAGATTCTACCTTCCTCCACGCCCTCTGGATGTAGGCTCTCCTCAGGGTGTTTTGAGTTGTGTGCAGCTGATGGCCTCTTCATTAAATTACTTCAGGGATTGTCATGTTTTGAGTTGTGTCTGCTTCTCAGAGTTTTTCTTTTTCTTTTTCTGCCTGTCCCCTTTCAGATTATGAACTTTATTTGTGAAATAAATAAATCGCATTCCTATCTATTTCAGATCTTTCCTATTTGTTTATTTTCATTTGTTGTTGCTAAGTGACATAGAGTTGATTCTGACTCATAGCAGCCCTGTATAGGGTTTCTAAGGAGCAGCTGGTGGGTTTGAACCACTGACCTTGTGGTTAGCAATCTAGTGCTGATCCTACAGCACTACACCAGGACCCCTTTAATCTGTTGCTGTTGCTGTTAAATGCCATCAAGCCAGTTCTTACTCCTAATGACCCTGTATAGGGTTTCCAAGGAGCGGCTGATGGGTGTGAACACCCAACCTTATGGTTAGCAATCCAGTGCTTATCCTACAGTGCCACACCAGGGGCTTAGAAATAGGAGAGCCAAGATGATTTTCTGTGGAGTGAGAGAATAGAGTGAATTGAGTGGTTTGCTTATAAACAGTGTTCACAACTCCTCTGACCTCCTGATTGGTTCCTGAGAGACTTCAATTTCATTCTTGGTTCCTGGTTATGTCCTAGGTAAGCAGAGATTATTGATAATTTCATATCCATTATGTGAGATGGCAGTCCTCCCTGGGCTGTGTGCATGCAGAGTATGTGTGTTCGTGTGTTCTCAATGTAGTTGCAAGTTAACAGAGCACAGAACTCATGTTACACTGAAATATATCATCTGTAAAAACCGAGAATAGTTTTATAATTCATATTTCATCTCAGTTGTCTTGTGGGACCTCCTATTAGGAGAAATTCCTCTCTTTTGCTCCAAGGGTTCCTTGTATTAAATGACTCTTTGAACATTTATAAAGATCGTGAGATCTTCACCCATGAGGAAGGAAAAGGTATGGGGAAAGGAAGGAAAGAGTTGGGAGTGAGAAAGAAACAAACACCAAGTCTGGTACCTGGGAGGCAGAGTACACCAGTGCTTGCCTAGTGAATCCAGCTGTGTTATTTCCTTATGTAGACCTCTTCTCTTATTTATGCTTTCTACATTCGGTTTCTGTAATGGGGCAACTTGTTGTAGTTGTGATTGCTGCTAGGTAACTCCTACTCATGGCGACACCTTGCACTTACTATAGGACAGACCACTGCCCTATTCTGCCCTAAGTTCATTATGACTGTCATACTCCAGCCCATTGTTGTGGTGTCACTGTTTGCTGTGAGTGCCCTCCAAACTTGGGGGCTTATCTTCCAGCACTCTTTTCGGACAATGTTCTGTTGAGATCCATAGGGTTTCCATTGCCTGATTTTTGGAAGCAGATCACCAGGTCTTTCTTCCTCATCTTTCTTAGTCTAGACACTCCACTAAAACTATTCCACCTGGAGTGATTCTGATGGTGTTTTAAATACCAGTGGAAGGACAAGTAGCGGGACTAGTGTTCATACACTGTCAGTGACATAGCTTGCAGCTATGTGGTATGCTGTTGTTGTTATTAAGTGCAGTTAAGTCGTGTCCTACTCACAG
>NW_006408783.1:2027673-2028874 GCF_000296735.1 Chrysochloris asiatica
ATGAACCTTGATTGTTTTCAAGAAGCAGAAACTTCCACAATTCTCCTCACTGAGTGGTTTTCTTAACCGAGTATAAGTATAGTGATACACAGCTTAGGATGGCGAGTCTTGTTTTGCTATTGTTCGTAAAACAGTTCTGACAGTAAGCTGCTACTTTGTCTTTGGTTGTTAATTCAGCACCAATGCACCACCATCCGGCATGTCGGTAATAGTGAAGGAGTGCCTGTGGATTTCCTGTTTGTTTTCAGGTTTTGGTGTTTTCCCTCTCCTCTTAGGGTTAAAAAAACTGTATCCAGGAGTTTGAGGTGAGCTGTGGGCAGCTGAACTCTCTAGTAAGCAGCCTTTCCAGTGGAGGGTTGTTGTCACAGTGGCTTAAGTGCAGATCTTTTTGGCTAGTTTGTGCCGTTTTGCTATAGGAATTGGCTTTAACTTCATCCTTTGCTAATCTCCTAATTTTACTTTTGTGACTATAAAGTGTCTCATACAAATATTGTTACTGGAACTGGGTAGAAAGATCTCTGTTAAGATTTAAAATCTTAATGTATGGATGAGTTCTGTTAAGGCTGCTATTTTGAGTTGTGCCATAGGATAAGCACTCACCTCAAGGTCGGTTGGAATTGTAATGTCGGCAGTTCAGACTCACCAGTCGCTCCTCAGAAACTTTATACGGGGTCTCTATGAATCAGAACTGACTCAGCAGCACTTAACAACAACAACAAAAGCTATTGTAGTCTCTCTCACCCTCACAAACAGAACTTAGGACATAAAAATAATGTGCAAATGTGCTAAGAAAATTTTGTTGTTATTGTTGTTGTTGTTAGGTGCCATCAAGTCGGAACCAACTCATAGTGACCTTATGCATAGCAGAACGAAACACTACCTGATCCTTGGCCAACCTCACTATCGTGGCCACTCTGGAGCCCGTTGATGCTGCTACTTTGCCAGTCCATCTTGCTGGGGGTCTCCCTCTTTTTCTCTGACCCTCCACCCTACCTAACATGATGTCCTTCTCCAGCAACTGGTCCCTCCTGTCCTAACAATATGTTCAAAGCATGAGAGACAAAGTTTGGCCATCCTGGCCTCCAAGGAGCACTCTGGCTGCACTTCTTCCAACACAGATCTGTTGGTTCTTTTGGCAGGCCATGGCACGTTCAATATTCTCATCCAACACCATAACTCAAATGCATCAATTCTTCTATGG
>NW_006408783.1:2029274-2030701 GCF_000296735.1 Chrysochloris asiatica
ATCCTGATGCCATGTTTTTCTTCATATTGTTATTGTTAGGCGCTGTCAAGTCAGTACCGACTATTAGTGACCTTATGCACAACAGAAGGAAACAGTGGCCGGTCCCCTGCCAGCCTCACAATTGTTGCCATTCTTGAACCCATTGCTGCTGCCACTGTGTCAGTCCATCTCGTTGGGGGTCTTCCTCTTTTTCATTGACCCTCCCCTTTACCAAGCATGATATTCTTCTCCAGAGACTGGTCCTGCTTGATAATATGCCTGAATTACACGAGATGCAATCTAACCATCCTGGCTTCTAAAGAGCATTCTTCCAACACAAATTGGTTTGTTTTTCTAGCAGTCCATGATTCTTTTAATATTCTTCTCTAACACCATAACTCAAATACATCAATTCTTCTATGGTTTTCCTTATTCATTGTCAACTTTCACATGCCTATAAAACTATTGAAAGTACCCTGACTTGGGTCAGGCACACTTTAGTACTCAAACTGGCATCTTTGCTCTTGAACAGTCCAAAGAGGTTTGGTTTTGTGCAGGACATTTTCCCAATGCAGTACATCATTTGATTTTTCACTGAAGCTTCCATGAGTGTTGATGGTTGATCTGAGCAAACTTAGTTCTTTGTAATTTTTAATAAATAAATGTAAATTCATGTATCTGGTGTTACCTATTGGTCCGGTGGTTAGGACTTTTGTTTTCTTTACATTGAGGTGAAACCCAAACCGAAGGCTGTGGTCTTTGATCTTCATCAGGAAGTATTTTAAGTCCTCTTTCCTTTCAGCAAGCAAGGCGTGTTAGTGAGTCTTCCTTCAACCCTGATGTCACGTTTTTCATCATATAATCCAGCTTCTCAGATTATTTGCTCATCATACAGATTGAATAAGTATGGTAAAAGCATACAACTCTGGCACACACCTTTCTTTCTTAATTTTAAACAATTCATTGTTTCCTTGTTCTGTTCAAATGACTGCCTCTTGGTCTATATACAGGTTCCTCATGAGCACAACATTTCTTTGTAATGCTGTCCATAGCTTGTCATGATCCTCACAATCAAAATAAAGGAAAAGTATTTTTTTATTTCAGCCAAGATCCATCTGATGTCAGCAATGACATCCCTCATTCCATATCCTTATGTGACTCTGACTTGAACATCTGGCAGTTGCCTGTCAATGTACCATTGTAATTGTTTTTGTATAATCTTTAGCAAAGTTTTATTTACATGTGATATTACTAGTACTGTCTGATGACTTCCACATGATTGAGTCACCTCCTGTAAAATTCTATCATGCAATCTCCAGCATCATTTCTATCACAAAAACCACATTTTCCAACTACTGATTCTTCCTCTCTGTTTCCAACCTCTATTGATCCGTCCTCTCTGTTTCCAACCTTTGCATTGCAATCACCAGTAATGGTCAATACATCTT
>NW_006408783.1:2030926-2032087 GCF_000296735.1 Chrysochloris asiatica
CTCTTCAATTTGTCATTCCCGGCGTAGTAAACCTGTGGTTGTCAGGTTCAGTATGACCAATACCAGTCCGTTTAGCTCACTAATGCCTAGGGTATTGATGCTTATGTGTTCTGTTTCAGTTTTGATAGCTTCCAATTTTCCTAGATTTATACTTCATACATTCCATGTTCTGATTATTAATGAATGTTATAGCTGTTTCTCCCATTTTAAATTCTGCCTGATCAGCAAATGAAGAATGGTGAAAGACTTACTCCATTCATGTCATCATGATCAACTCTACTTTGATAAGGTAGCTCTTTCCCAGTCATATTTTGAGTGCTTTCCAATCTGAGGGGCTCATATTGTGGCACTATATCTGACAATATTCAGATGCTCTTCATTATTAACCAATACTTGCTATTCTGGTACTATCTGACAGTGTTCCACTGCTATTCATAAGGTTTTCAGTATTCAGAAATACTCCATCTCTCCTTCTTCCTGTCTTTCTTAGTCTCAAAGCTCAGCTGAAATCTGTCCACCATGGGTGACCCTGCTGATATTTAAAATACCAGTGGCATAGCTTTCAGAATTGCAGCAACACGTAAGCCACCACAATCTGACAGACTGACAAACAAGTGGTAGCTTGCATGTTGATAATTTTAGCTGTGCTCATTGTATATACAAATTCTCTATTTCATTTTCCTGTGAGAATCTATTGGTTGGGATTCACGTGTAAAATTTAAATGACCAGACCCCAAGTAAAAGCTTACAAGGTTTTCTAGGCTAGTCCTCTAGGGCAGGATTTCTCAATTTCACAAACATTTACATTTTGGTTCAGACAATTTTTTTGTGGTGGAGGCTGCCCTGTATTGTAAGGTGTTTAGCAGCATCCCTGGCCTCTACTTACTAGAGGCCAGTAGCTTCCCATACCATGGTGATGATAAAACATGGTCCCAGACAGTATCAAGTTTAAATTAAAAAAAAAATATATGTATCTTATTGTGAATTATGTGATAGTTTACATGGGAGAGCGTTAGCTTTACATTTATCCTATCATATACCATTTCATTGCCATGGGTATAATCTTTTTCCCATTCCAACCATGTTTCAATCCCTGTACCCCAGAGGCCTGTTGTTCCAAGGTTGTGCATACAACATTATTTACCCCTGACCCACTTAGCC
>NW_006408783.1:2037577-2046092 GCF_000296735.1 Chrysochloris asiatica
TTTGTAGCCTAATATGAGTATGATTTTAATATTCTCTTTCAGCTGATTACCTTCAAGGCCACCTGATAAATTTGAAGAGGCCACTGTTGATTGTTATGCTGTTTTTTGGGATTTAATTTTTGGCCTGGTGTTTTTAAACTTGCTCTTCTTCTACACCTCTTGTTCTGTCCTTTTCCCTATTAGTAAATGGTTCAGGTCCAGCTGTGGCTGTTTTGAAAAGCTTGTAACTTTAAATGCTGAGAATATCTGTGCACATGCACTGCAGAAGAACCCATCAGTGGTGCAGGTAGGGGAGTGTCCCCTCGCTCAGGCATACCCTGTAATCACCAGAATGGAGGTACATAAGCAGTGGGGGGACAATGAACAGATACCCCACCCCAAAAAATCAGAACAAAACAAAACCATCAACGTATATGGTCCACCTTTGCTCCAACTCCAAGGTTCCCCCGGCGTTCGTTATTCCTTGGCTGGTCTGCCTGCTCCCCTGCTTGATCTTCCTGTTTGGTCTCTCCCAAGTTGTCGCCTCTGGGCCACTGAGCCCGGCAGATTCTAAAGTCCAAGTTTTCTTACTTCTGCTACAAGTTCCACTGCCTATAAGCCTTCACATTTTAAAAATATTCCTAGATATGTGGTTCAGAGTTTTGGAGCTCTGCCCTGAACTCGCTTTGTCTGGCATTCTGTGGTATTGCTGATGGAAAACTTCACTTCACCTCTACCCTATCTGCCATGAAGCCCTACCTTCAAGTTTAAATTTGAATTTCAATTTAACAGTGAATACTATTTTATTGTAAGTATGCCCCATGTTCTGGAGTCCTAATGTGGTACTGTATGATAAGATAAGCCCTTGACCTCAAGATCAGTTTGAACTGCAAGGTGGGTGATTACAACTTTCCAGTCACCTGTCAGAAACCCTATAATGGGTTGCTGTTAGTCAGAACTGACATGACAACACTTAACAACAATTCTACTTATGATATTGGAATGTATTTAGACTAAAAAAAAAAATAAAAAGGATCCTTTATTTATTGGATATCTAAATTAACTGGGCATTCTGTTATTTTACTGGGCAATCCTACCTGGGGTGAGGTGACAGAGGGGGCAGAGTCTTCCCTGTGATGAAGTGCTGGCTAAGGGGCTGTGTGTTGTTGTTTTCGGTAAGTGTCGTTGAGTTGTTTCTGATCCATAGAGACCCTGTACGGGATTATTTGCAGTCCAGTGGTGATCCTACAGCACCGCACCAGAATTATACCTGGATTGTCACATACAACTTTAATATAAAATGCCCCATAGATGCCAGCAGCATACACACAGAATCATGTAACATGTTACATGTAACATGGTAACATCTGTGCTCCTCAAAATTGGTGATTGAACTATCATTCACTCTCAATTTGGGAAAGGGGTAGAAAGACAACTGTCTTCCTCTTGATGTGTTTACTCCCTACTTTTCCTGGTAGATTGATGTTTATTAAGATGTTTGTAGTAAATAATTTCATGACTGGATTCTTAGAAAAAATCAACTGGCTGATGTCTCCACATCCTTTAAAAAAAAAAAAAAAAAGCTTTTCTGAATTGAGTGATAATTTACAGGGCAGATCATTAGTTTTATGCTCAACAAATCATATTTTGTTTCATTGCAACGATTACAATCCCCGACATGCACCATTGGTTAACAGTATTTACATCTATTCTCTTTTTGTGTGTTTGTGTCTTTTTTGATGTACACAAAACACACAGAAAATAGGTATTTGCTTAAATGTCCAAAGGGCACATTTTGCAAGCCAGCCTCCTGCCTGCAGGCATACAGCCTTTCTCAGTCCGTGGCCTAGAGTCCTCAGCTGTGCTCTTTCTCTGTATCATCGCCTCTGCCACCATCTCTGCTCTCACAGCCTTTCTGATTAGGATCCCACGCTCCACTCATGCTCTTCCCTTATGATGGTCTTCAGGTCCTCTGTTCATGAAATGAAAGATTAACTACTCATCCCTTTTAGTTGCACATCATCTACATTTACAGTTGTGACAATTGCAGTTAATCATTTTAACAGTTACTAACTATTGAATAAAAGAAAAAAATCCTACCCCATTCATCCCCTCCTCTTCCATGAGACCCATCTGGACAAGGGGAAAACTATTCATGTGGGATTCTACCTTACCCCCTTCATTCTGAAACTAAACAAACTCATGAAAACTTGTAAGCCAGCCACTTTGCACCTTTATAGCCCCCCCCTCCCATTTTTGGTATTTAATGTCTAAGTTGCCCATCCCTATCAACCTAGAATATTACAGGGGAAAGCTTGATCCATGATGTGAAGAGTCCTTTCCTTTTCCTTTTTTTGCCTGATGTGGCACTGTGGGTTAATGTGCTAAACTGCAAAGTTGGTTTGATCCACAAAGTTGGTTTGATCCACAAGGTTGGTGGTTCATGCTCACCAGCCTCTCCTTGCAAACCCTATGCAGGGTTGCTATGGGTTGGAACTGACTCAATGGCACATAACAACAACAACAACAATTATTCAAAGGAAGCCAATTAGTAGATCATTTCTACATGATTTAGGACAGGTGATTGCAGCACTCTAGAAATTTTTCTTTGAAGCACAGGGTCGTGGGGGAATCCTAGATGTGCCACTTATTTGGGGCACATCACTTACTCTCAGCCTTAGTTTCTTCTCTGATAAAGGAATGAGACAAATGCCTTCCTCAGTAGGGTAATCATGAAAAGGAAACGGAATAATGCAAGCAAAACTCTGGCGTGATACCATATGGCGCGCATCATAAGTGTTTAACTAAGATTATCTCTGAGGAACTCGGTGAAGATTTGATAATACAAACATAGTAGCTAATATGAGGAGGCTTCAAAAAATACATGGAAAAATTCAATTATGTTTTCATTCAGTTTTTTCATGAACTTTTTGAAGTCCCATCATAATTATTAAAGGAGTTCTAATAGCCTAGTGGCTCTGTGTGTTAATGTGTCAGACTGCAAAGCCATTTGAACTGCAAGGTCGGCAGTTCAAGCTCACCAGATGCTCCTCAGAAACCCTATACAGGGTTGCTGTAGGTCAGAACTGACTCAATAGTACTTAACAACAGCAATAGCCTTGTGGTTATGAGTCCGGCTGCTAACCTGAAGGTCAGCAGTTTGCAACTACCAGTGGTTCCATAGGAGAAAGATGAGGCTTTCTGCTCCCATAAAGATTTACAGCCTCAGGAACCCTGTACAGGGTCACTATGAGTCAGAACTGAGTACACACATGTCACCACCTTCACCTTCATCATAGTTATTAAGTGCTCACTGTGTTCCGTGTGCTGTCCTAACGTTGTATATACTTTATTGCATATAATCCTCCATTTGGTCACTGAGGTATGGACTATTCACATTTACTCCCACAGATGGAAATGTAGAAGTTTAGTTCACCTAAGAATGTGCTTCTTAAATCCAAACACTGAGGTTTGAGTTGAAGTAATCTGATCCCAGAGCAAACACTTTACTATGCTGTACCCCTGCCTATGAATGGCAGGTGTGATTGGAACACGGTCTGATGAAAGTGGCCAGCCTGACGAGCACCGAGACACAAGGGGGACCCTTGGTCAGCCCACTAGATCAGCTAGCTTAGCTCCAGAGAGTCAGAGTGTGACCTCTACCAGAAGTTGCGTCCTCCCGTCCATCTGGGTAGAACACCTTCTGGGTATCCATCCACTCAGAAAATTCTACCTGCAAAACATCATCCAGAAATCATCACCCCAGAAATCAACACTACCAACCTCCCACTTGGGAAAATACAGTATTTATTTAACAAATCAAAATCGTTTACATCTGCCTCTACTGACTCAAGAAATAAGGCATTGCCATTGAGCTCTTCTGCAAGATGGAAACCCCTTGGACTTGGGCCCCAGTGGGCACCTGCACATTTGCTCTTCTGATGGGAAGTTCACCAAAGGTTTGAAGTTTTTAGCAGTTTAAGTAGCTTTTTGGAATATTGTCCTCTTCATTGGCACCAAAGGCATTGCTGACTGTAGCTGACATCACCTGACCTGGTAAGCCTTCTGAGTTTACAAACTTTCCACAGACCTTTATGTCCTTTAAGAATTACCGTCTATGCTGTTTCTGAAGAATTATATCCCCAAACACATCTCTGATGAGCTTTCTAGCTTTTTCCATCTAGATCTCCAGTGTTAGTTCAAAGGACATGGCAGTCGTGAGCTGTCTGGCTTCCCAGATCCTCCTGTTGTGACTTTATTCTTGTCAGCACAGTAAATCCGGAGGGAGCGTGAGAATGAGAAACAAGAATTAGGCTTCTGAGCAGCTGCTTCTTCAGGCTGGAGTGCTTTCAGAAGACAAGACCTGAAGGGCGCTGAGAGGCAAGCTATGTGCTTGGTTTATGAAGTTCTGAAGCACAGTGCTGTGTGTGTCTGCTCATTAGTTCTTTCCTGCATTATGGACTGCACAGTCCCTTATTTCAACTTTTATTTATTGTTCCTGAAAGTTCCATAATGATTTTGTCACAGAATTTAAAGAACGTGGTATATAAACACATTGAAAATCAAAAAGAAGAACTACCCCCACCCCACCCCCGGTGAGTAAAGGCAACAATAAATCAAAGGAAAGAGCCCCTGGAAAGAAAGGAAGGAGGAACGGGGGTTGACCATGTGCCCTGCCATCTCGCCTGTTCTTGGGGGAACATTTCATGGGTGCTGTGGTGGGCCTCTTTCTGGCTGAGTATGCCAAGCTGTATATACAAAGGGGATTATGTTTGCTCATGAAGACTGCCAGGATTCGGAGGGGATGAGCATTTTTGTCATATAAGGTACATCTGAGCACCATCATTATAAGACAAAAATATTCCTCTTGAAAAATCGACTGATGCTTTTGTGTGAGGTTCAGTGGTGTGTTTAAGGGCATGGGTGTGAACAGATCTGCAGAGGTGAAATGAGGATAATGTGGTCACGTGAACAAGCCTAGGGAAGGAAAGAGAGGAGAACACAGCACTCCTAATTCTCCTCAAAGAGAATACCCAATAGGGTAGTAAGCCAATCAGAAGAGAGAAGTAGCCATTTGTGTTGATACAACACAGGGGGAACTCTATGCACAGCAGGTTTTGTTTGAATGACCCTTTTGCTCTGTTGACCTAGCATAAGTCACCTCGTTACTTATCTTACAGATAAGGTGAGATTGGGTTGGCATCATATCTAGCAAGATTATTCTGGTAGTTCGAGGTTTATCTTGAAACTTTGCTCTTTTCCTGGATGCTCCCTGAAGAATCAGAAGTGCTAAGAACTTGGCCCGGACAGCCCCACTTCTAGCACCTGGATTCTGGTCACTGCTTGTGTGAACTTAACCAAGTCATGTAATCTCTCTGGCCTCAAGAGTCCTCACTGTGGAATTGGTCATTTTATTTTTCACCATTTTTCTGATGAAAAAAACAAACATTTGAACCATTAGAGTAATGAACTTATCCTGTAGAGTTGTGGGTTTCTATTTAAACTGAAGCTGCTCATTAGGGAGCTTACAAAGAATAGTCCCAGATAACATAACCTCAGAGTTTCTGTCCACCAATGAGATGATACACGGAAAGTATCTACTCATTTCTTGCGATCCCACACACAGAGGAATGAAACACTAATCAGTTGAGGATCAAACTGTTCTGGTCCATAAGAGTTTCATTGGCTAATTTTTAAAAATAGATCAGTAGGCCTTTCTTTCTAGGCTCTCTTAGTTTGACACTCCTCTGAAACCTCTTCAGCTTCATAGCAACACACAAGCCTTCCCTGGCCGGTGGCTGGTAGTTAATCATGAGGTGCTTTGGCTGGGAATTGAACCTGGGTCTCCCACATGGAAGGGGAGAATGCTACCCACTGAGCCGCCAATGCCTCATGCCTTTTCTCATGCCTGATCCATAGTAAGCGTTCAATGAATACGACTTACTACAGTGACCACAACCTCTACCAGCACTATTGCTGTGCATTTTTAAAGAGAATTAGTTCTTTCACTTCCAAGACTATTCCTAAACCAAGATTGCTGATCAGCATGCTGGTGGTGGTGGTTATGTGCTGTGGAGTCAGTTCTGACCCATAGTGACTCTCCATAGAGTTTCTGAGACTGTATATCTTCACGGGAACAGAAAACCTCATCTTTCTCCTGCAGAACTGCTGGTAGTTTCGAACTGCTGACCTTGAGATTAGCAGCCTGATTTGTAATGACTACGCTACCAGAGCTCCTTGCTATCAGCATCTATAGATGTTGGTTGTGTATATACTTAAGAGAACAGGATATTTTGGAATAAGTATGTTAATGCCTTTTGTATTTTCAATAGAATATCTTCATAATCCAAAACCATACCAATAGTTGTGTTGCTGTTAAGCGCCCTCAAGTCAGTACATTATCCTCCAGCATCACGCCAGGACTCCTAGTTGTTATTGTTAAGTGCCATATAGTCCATTCTGACCCATCGCGCCTGTATAGGGTTTCCAAAGAGCAGCTGGTGAGCTTGAACCTCCAACCTCACAGTTCAAATGGCTTTGCATTCTGGCGCATTAACTCACAGTGCCACACCAGGACTCCAAGACTCCTAGTGCTGTTGTTGTTAGGTGCTATTGAGTTGGTACCAACTCATAGCAACCCTATGCACAACAGAATGAAACACTGCCTGGTCCTGGGCCAACATCACAGCTGTTGCCATGCTTGAGCACACTGATGCTGCCATATCGCCAATCCATCATTCTGGGGCTTTTCCTCTTTTTCTCTGACCCTCCTCCTTACCAAACATGATATACTTCTCCAGCGACTGATCCCTCCTGACAATATGTCTGAAGTACGAGAGACAAAGTTTGGCTATCCTGGCCTCCAATGAGCACTCTGGCTGCACTTCTTCCAACACAGATCTGTTGGTTCTTTTGGCAGCCCATGGCATTTTCAATATTCTCCTCCAACACCATAACTCAAAAGCATCAATTCTTCCACGGTCTTCCTTATTCACTGTCCAGCTTTTGCATGCATATGAGGTTATTGAAAATACCATGGCTTGGGTCAGGTGCACCTTAGTCCTTAAGCTGACATCTTTGCTTTTCAACACTTTAATAAGGTCTTGTGCAGCAGATTTGCCTAATGCAATACGTCATTTGATTTCTTGACTGCTGGTTCCGAGTTTTGATAGTTGATCCAGGAAGTATGAGAAAAGCCAAAAGGAACTAAACAAGAGAGAGGATGTTGTTGAACATAAAGGCAGGGGTAGATATTTATCTGTGTATAAAACTTAATGGCATCCTGCTATAGCACTGTACAATAAACACTGAACCACAAGGTCAGTTTGAACTGCAAGATCAGTAATTCAAACTCACCAGCTGCTCCTCCGAAACCCTATACAAGGTTGCTATGAAACCCTAAACAGAGTCTCTATGAGACTGAGTCAAACCAACTCTTTGGCACTTAACAACAACTAAATCAAATGACTCTACACTTTGGTGAAATGAGCATTCAAATATAAGTTCAGTTTTATGTTCCCTTGTGACCTCCGTCACGGAATGCCAATTTAGGGAAATGAGACTTTCCCAAGGGAATGAGGCACTGTACTGTGGTCATCACTTCTTGTGTTTTACTCTGAAATCTGTTGATTTCCTGGAACTTGTATTTAGAATTCCAAAAAGTCCAACAATTGTTTTTTAAGTACCATTGCTCTCACCATTAATGCAGGAGGTTTTTGTTGTGGTGTGTTTCTGTAACTAACCACAAAACCATCGGGGTTGGTGGTAGCCTATGAGCATTACTCCAACTCGTTCTTCACCTGAAAAGGAGAAGCCCCTTGTCTCAGGGACACAGGCTGGTAAGGGACAACATTCTCCTTCCCAGGATTGTCTAACTTTGGGCTGCAGTTAGGGACACATAATCTTCATTTATAGGCTTGGTCTCACGTTGGACTCTGAGAGCAATTCTGATCTAAAGAATGAGGGACTGCGCACTTCTAGATTGGGATTAGAGGTTGTTTTTGCTCTCAATATGTCTCTACCTAACCTGACACTTCAGCCTCTGAAGACCTATTTTCTATGAAAGGTAGTTGAGATGATCAGAACTTTATCATGTTCTGGATATCAAATCCGGTCTTGGTAACCTGTCTGGAACCCCAGAAATTAGGGAATCGATATCACTCTTGCCTGCTCCTTCCCTGTGCCTTATAGGTCTGAGGGAGCATTCTCCAAAACTACTTGTGTCTCCAAACATTCCCTGTTCCCAGGTTGCCTTTTGTGTATCACTCATGGGTAACTCTTCTTTGCCAGGAACTGTACCAAAAGCAGATCAGTGATGGAACAGATACACAGTCGATAAATAGCTCTAGGAAAATAAGGTAAAGGTTGTGATAGAGATAGAAACTGAGGTGATGGCCTCATTTCCAAATCCTGGATCCGGGTGGTAATGTACTATTTAGCAAACTGTAGTTCCTCTTGATGGAGTCCTGGTGTGGCGCAGTGGGCTAATTCATCAGACTGCAAAGTCATTTGAACTGCAAGGTCAGTGGTTCAAGCT
>NW_006408783.1:2046417-2095248 GCF_000296735.1 Chrysochloris asiatica
AACAACAACATCCCTCTTCCAGGTCACTCTATAGTTTTTAATCCCATACTGAGATATGCATTGTCTACCTAAACCTAAGGATTTGCTTTAGAAATACTCTGATGTGTCTATATCCAAACCACCCCTGATGGCAGAATGGGGTTTTGGCTTATGGAATTTTTATTGAGAGATTTATTCTGTAATCTTCTTAACAATCCATTCTTGTACTTTTCAGTTAATTCAGAGAAAGTCCTTATGAAATGAATACTTCTGAAAGACATAGATAAGTGTAAGGGATATAAGACTTGATCTTCTGCCTCTCAAGGATGTTAAAACTGGAGTGATAAGGGTGCGTTCAAAGGTAGAGGATAACATGATATTTAAATAAATGTTCTACACAAACTTTCCCAAGATCGTGTTATTGTCCTCTTAGGAGGTTTTTGGCTAAAGTGAACAGTGTCCGGTAGGAGATGACTTTTGGGTTGCTTTTTGATACAAGTATTCTCCCCTTTCATGCTTGGAACGTGTTAACCTTTCACAGAACCAGTCTAGAGTAACATTGTTCTCCACATCCTTCCTCTCCTACTTGCTCCCCGACTCCTGACAAAATATGGAAATCCTGTCTATAAGTGGTCTTGATCACAATACCCAATCTCATCGCCAAAGGAATGTATTTGGAAATGCCGTAAATCATTCATGTTGTCATCTATGATTGTGCTGCTGTGTGGTTCTTTGTCCCAGACTCAATGAGCCCTTGGGGCACTACTCTGCCACAGCACTTCTGATCAGCCTCCAGAAGGGACGAGCTCCCTACTGAAATGGGCACATGTCATCCTCTCTTAGAAATCACTACAGGGAGCGTGTTCAGAGTGAGCACACAGATGATTTTGCAGATGACTCCTTATTTGAATCATGAAGATAAGTGTTGCTTAAGGAGTCGGGGACAGAGAGGGGCTTTGGGTGGCTTAAAAACCAGATAGGTAGCAAAATGTAGAGACCATAAATATCCATGATTGCCTTGAGTTTGAGGGGGTACGAGGGGTAAGTAGGTGAAGCATAGGAACATTTTTAGGGAAGTGAAACTATTCTGTATGATACTGTAATGGTGGATAGATGGCATCATGTATTTGTCAAAAACTGATAAAACACAAAGGAGTCAGGGGGTGGTGCTGTAGTATCAGCACTGGACTGCTAACCACAAAGTTGGCAGTTCAGAACCACCAGCAGCTCCTTGGAAAGGTTGCTAGGAGTCAGAAATGACTGGACAAAGATGACAACTTTGTTCCTGCAGCTTTAGGTGGCCCCATTTTCGTAGTCCAACTGAATGGCAACCTCACCTCCTTGTTGCCAGCAGGCCCCATTCTTAACTGCCCTTTGGGCATAGCAGCCTTAGCTCCTTCAGCTTCGCACAGCAGATCCAGCCCCACAACCCAGGGACTCATGAATATTGGTCCCATACTCTAGCACCTAGTTGGTGCAGATCGGACTCTTTGAAACCTAGGAGGCAGAGCCCCACACTTGGAGACCCAACAGACCATCATTTCACCCTTTGAGACCCCAGAGGCCATGGTCCTATCCTTTGAGACCAAGGCAGTTCTGCTTCCCATGATCCTTATCTCTTCAGCTTCTGCTTCCTGGTTCCTTGGCCTCTCGGCTTTTTGTCACTTCAGACCTCTTGGTCCAGCCCAGCCTCTACCCTATTCAGGCAAGTATTGCATAGCTGTTTAGCTCTACCAATAATTGCCTAGGAGTGCCCTACTCTCCTAGTGAGCCTAGGCTCAAAGGCACTCAGCCCAGAGACACTCCACTCCACCAGGAAGCCTCCTGCCTGATGTTCCTCAGCTCTCACACTCTGCGGTTTATCTCTCGTGATGTCTTGTACTGGTCTCCTGGTTTTGCTGTTCCTGTTTCTCTGACGCTGCTTCTTGCCATCTCTGCTGTCTCTGGTGTTAATTTCTCCTCACCTCCTTCTAAGCTCTCACCAGAATTATCTTTGATGGTCATAATCCCACCAACAATCTTCTCAAGGCAATCTGGGCTCTTACTATTAGAGAACCTAAAACTCTTCTAGCCTCTACCCATTACCCAGTTCCAAAACTGCTTCCACAGTTTAGGTGTCTGTTAGCGCAGTAGTCCTTTCTTAGTACCTGATTTGGTCTAATAACTAATCTGTTGTTAGGTGCTGTAGCATCAGCTCCAACTCATAGCTTCTGTATGCACTACAGAATGAAACACTGTATAGTCTTGGGTCATCCCACAGTTGTTATGTTTGAGCCCATTGTTGCAACCACTGTTGGTCCAGCTCATTGGGGGTCTTTTGCTGTTTTGCTGACCCTCACCTTTACCAAGCGTAATGTTCTTCTTCATGCACTGGTCCCTCCTAATAACATACCCAAAGAATGTGAGACAAAGTGTTGCCATGTTCACTTCTAAGGGGCCTTCTAGCTGTGCTTCATCCAAGATTTTTTGTTTTTGTTCTGATACTCTGATGCTTTGGATTTTCCTTGAAAATACCACAATTCAAATGCATCAATTCTTCTTCTGTCTTCCTTATTCATTGCCCAGTTTTTACATACATAGGAAGTGATTGAAAATAACATGGCTTGAGTCAGGGATACCTTGGTCCTCAAATAACATTTTTTCTTTTTAACACTTTAGTGAGGTCTTTTGTAACAGATTCGCCCAATGTAATGTGTCGTTTGACTACTTAACTGCTATTTCCACGAACATTGATTATGGATCCAAGAAAAATGAAATCCTCAACAAATTCAGTCTTTTCTCCATTTCATGGTACTATTTATTGGTCCAGTTGTGATGATTTTTGTTTTTATTACAATAAGGCATAATCCATAGTGAAGGTTGTATTCTTTAATCTTCATCAGTAAGTTCTCCAAGTCCTCTTTGCTTCCAGAAAGGAATGTTGTATCCTCTGCATATTGTAAGTTGTTAATAAACCTTCCTCCAATCTAGATGCTGTGTTCTTTTTCACATAGTTCAGCCTCTTAGAGTATTTGCTCAACATACAGATTGAGTCAGTATGATGAAATAGATATTAACATGGATGCACACATTTCCTGCTTTTAAGTCATTCAGTATCCTCGTGTTATGTTCGAATGACTGTCTCTTGGTCTATGTGAAGGTCTATGTACAGGAGCACAATTAAGGTTTTTGGAATTCCATTCAATGTTATCCATATTTTGTTACAATCCACATAGTTGAATGCCTTTGAATAGTCAATAAAGCACCAGTCAACATCTTTCTGGTATTGTCTGCTTTTAGCCAAGTTCCATCTAATGTCACTATGATACCCCTTGTTCTATGTTCTCTTCTGAAATCTAGCCTAAATTTCTGACAGCAACCTGCTACAACCAATTTTGAATGATCTTCAAGCAAAATTTGACTTGTATGTAATATTAATGATTTGATATTTGATATGTTTGATAATTTCCACATTCTGTAGGGTTCCTTTTCTTTGGAATGGGCACCAATATGGATCTCTTCTAGTCAGTGGGTCAGATAGCTGCCTTCCAAATTTCTTGACATTTCTTCCAGCATTGCCTCTGTTTGTGAAAACATTTCATCAATTCCTAGAGTCTTGTTAGTTCTCTAGTGCTGTTATAGCAGAAATACCACAAGTGAAGGACTTTAACAAACAGAAGCTTATTCTCTCACAGTTTTGGAGATTAGAAATCTGAATGCAGAGCACTGGTTCTAGAGGAATGTTTTCTTTCTGTCTCTGTTGACCCTGGAGGAAGGTTCCTGTCTCCTTTTAATAATTGTAGGACTGAGGTTCCTTGAGTACTACATGTGTCTTAGCATCGATTTTCCCACGGGTCTAGGAGATTCTCAATGCAGTGACCTTGGGTCCAAAGGACATTCTCCACCTTGGTCAGTGCTTTCTTTGTGGTTGTCAGATTCCTCTTTTTTCTCCTTTGATTTCTTGTAAGATAAAAGGTGATGAGGTCACACCCCAGTGAAACATCCCTTACATCAGGTTGGGGATGTGACTTGAGTAAGGCTGTTGGACTCTACGGTAATCCCCTTACAACTGATTGGCTGATCACATCAGATCACATCATGAGGGGTCATTGCATCATTACCTAACTGCCAAATAACATCATTATATAACTGCCAAACTGGTGAAAACCCTGGTCCATCTTCGCAGATACATTGTCATCCATTGTTGTTGCTAGGTGCCATCGAGTCAGTACCGACTCATAGCGACCCTATGCACAACAAAATGAAACACTGCCTGGTCCTAGGCCAACTTCACAATTGTGGCCACACTTGAGCCCATTGATGCTGCCATTTTGCCAACCCATCTCTCTGGGGATCTTCCTCTTTTTCTCTGACCCTCCACCTTACCAAATATGATATCCCTCTCCAGCGACTGGTCCCTCCTGACAATTTATCCAAAGTATGAGAGACGAAGTTTGGCCATCTTGGCCTCCAACAAGCATTCTGGCTGCACTTCCTCCAACACAGATCTGTTGGTTCTTTTGGCAGTCCATGGCACTTTCAATATTCTCCTCCAACACCATAACTCGAAAGCATCAATTCTTCTACATTTTTCCTTACTCACTGTCCAGCTTTTGCATGCATATGAGGTTATTGAAAATACCATGGCTTGGGTCAGGTGCACCTTAGTCCTCAAGCTGACATCTTTAACACTTTAAAAAGTTCCTGTGCAGCAGATTTTCCTACTGCAATATATGCTGTTTGATTTCTTGACTGCTGCTTCCACGAGTGTTGATAGTTGATCCATGATGGATGCAAAAACTGAAGCATCAACCTTTCCTCCCACAACCCTCTCTGCTCAACTGAGTTTGATAATCCTTTGCATTGGCCACACAGAGCTCAGAGTTATGGGGCTTATTAGGGAAGTTAACAGATTGCAATTTGTAGTGGAAAATATTCTGAGCACAGGTCCTCCAGTCAGTTGCTGATAGATGCCTGTAGGGCACACTACTTAGCCATAAACCTCCCTCTGAAGGTATTCAGTTCTCACTCCATGGGTCAGCAAACCTAGCTCCCCCACTTAAGTACCTGGAGGCACCCCATTCTACAAGCAAGCTTTGTGCCCCAGATCACTGAGCTTTACTTGCTCTGTGGGCCGTGAATCCCACTGCTCTGCCATGCTCTGGTTGCTGGTTTTGCTGTTGCGGCTCCTCTGCCTCTCCTCCAGTGTCAGCTTTCTGTCTCTGGGTCCAGGAGGTTCTGTGCACAGGGATGTAAGGACCCAAAGGACCCACTCCACTCCTGGCTCATTTCTTCCATTTATTTATTTATTTCATGGATCAGAGTTCCTCTTGACTTTACCCAGGTCTAGTTATGTGATCCCTGGTGTGGTGCTATGGGCTAATGTGCTGGTCTGCAAGGTTTGTTTGAACCACAAGGTCAGCAGTTCAAGCTCACTAGCTGCTCATCAGAAACCCTATACAGGGTCACTATGGGTTGAAACTGACTTTTTGGCACTTAGCAATAACAGCAACAAAGCCATGTGAATGAGTGACAGGGTAAGAAAAGGTTACTCAAAATAGGCTGCTAATGGAAAAACTAAAAACCAAAAATGGCAGTCTGATTGTCTGTTACAAGAACATGCAAGCTATTTGCCAGGGAGCCATCAAGGCAAGCAATCAAGTATCTTCAGGACAAACCCCCTCCAAAACTGAAACTCAGAGGGAGCACATGAGCAGGCATGTAATCTCACTAGTGACCCAGTTGGTCTAAATGGAAATGGAAGTGGGGGAAAGGCGGTAATGAAGACATGGGCTGAGTTTGACCATGTTCCATAGACTCCTGTCGACCTTGAGATGAGAGTAAGAAGGGGAGGGGCTGCTTGGTCTGAAGTTTGGAGAGACTTGGGAACTCCTGAGCCCATGGACAAGGACCTAGCCATCGAAGACTAGAGGTGAGAGTAAAGAGCACAGCTGATATGAAGTGAGGGGAGATGCACAAGAACACCCATACTTGCAGATAGCACCCACTTGACCTTCAATGGCTGGATGATCAGAACTCAACTAGATGAAGAAAGAAGAGGAAAAAAAGAGTAGTTCGCTACAGTTTGATAAACTTGACCTATACTTTGGGATGTAGTAGCTGAAAAGAGGGAACAAATCTTTACAGTGAAGATCATCCCCACCCCCTCAGTACACAGGGTTGACAGAGATGGGCAACTTAGACGTTGGCCACCCAAAATGGAGGAGGGGTGGCTACAAGAGCACGAAGTGACTGGCTTACAAGCTTTCAAGAGGGAGCCCAGTTTCACAGGTTGCGGGGGAAGATAGAATCTCCACTGAGTGGTTTCCAACCTGTCTAGACAGGGCTAGTGAAAGGAGATGGGGATAAGACTTTTGTGGTTCAATAGTGAATAACTGCTATCAGGATTGACTGTGAGAGTTGCAAATGTAACATAAGGAGGGAAGTGGTTGATCTTGCAGTCCAGGAGTAGAGGACCCTGGGACCATCAAGGGAGAAGAGCGGAGTGCAGGACCCTTTCCAGAGAAGCAGTGACACCAGATATGGAACCAGAGAGGATGACATGGAGAGGTGGAGCACCTGGGGACTCTGGACTCAGGGAGGGAGAGGGGCTGTGTGCTGATGGCTGGGGGGCAGGTTTGCGGGGTATACCTTTTGGTTGTTTGATGATGCACGAAGGGGATTGTAATCATTACAATGAAATGAAATATGATAGGACTAATGTAAAGCTAAGGAGCTCTGTTAGCGTAGTGATTATGAATCGGGCTGCTTATCTCAAGGTCAGCTGTTCGAAACTTGCAGTGGTGCCACAGGAGAAAGATGGGCGTTGTGCTCCCATAAAGATTTACAGCCTCGGAAACCCTGTTCAGGGTCACTATGAGTCAGAACCGACTCCACAGTACTTAACAACAAAAATGTAAAGCTGGTGTTCTCACATGTAAACTATTACTCAATTCACAATAAAAACTTAAAAAAAAAAAAAAAAGAATGATGCTCTATACACCAATGACAACTTGGAAATTAAATGTAGGCAATTGCAAGCCAGAATCCAGTTTATTTTCAGGGATCTAGTGTTCCTGTAAAGATTTACAGTCTCAGACATCCTATACATGATGAGTCGGAACCAACTTGATGGCACACAACTACCACCCCCTTCCCACTATTAAACACAAGTCTGGATAGATGCCCAGAAGGCTGGGTAAAATTCTGGGATATTTGCTTGCTATTCTCTGCATGCTGTTCAGATGGCCAGTCATGACCAGTCCTCCTGCTCTAATTTGGCAAACTTAAGTCTGGACTCACTACGACTTTGTACTGTGATAGCTTGTGATGCTGAAGAGCAGAGTCACCCATGGTAGACAGCTTTCATTAGAACTTCCAAATGAAGACAGAGGAGGAAGAAAGGCTTGACAAACTAATCTAAAACGTAGCCAGTGACAACCCTTTGGATGACACCGGAAGTCATTCAGAATGCACATGGACTCACGCGTGTCAGTGAGTATGAAGATGGTACCAGACAGTGCAATGTTTCTCTTGGATGTGGACCACCATAAGCTGGAACCAACTCATGGGCAACTAAAAACACCAAGGTTGTGTAAATTAACCATTCTGCCTTTGCATACTTGCTCCCCAAATAGGTTGTGCCATCCTCAGAGGTCCACTTGAGCTCAGTCTGGTTTTGTTCTTTGAGGAACCCCAGGCAGATGAGGTCATGTTCAGGTTGGCCCAAAGTAGAACTGAATACTCCAGTGTAAAGTAGTCCTGATTTCCTAGTGTCCGTAATATGAAAGAAGCCAGGGAATGAATGCTTAGGGAACAGTAATGTTTAGAGCCCTGCACTCCGTTTGCATCTGGACTTACTAGGACTGATACCAGTCACAGGTGGACGAGTGGGCAGGGTATCTGCACAGTTCCCTTCTGTTCTGTTGTTTGTGTTGGCATGCACATCTGCTAGAGGATGCTTGGCAATGGACTCATGACACAGTGACCTAAACAAGGGTTGCACACAAACCTTGAGATTAATTCAGTACCTCCTAGCAGGTAGATGCTTACATAATAAATATTTGTTGGATTTATGCATAAATGAATGAACCAAAGTCTACTAAGACAGGTCTCTGGAGCAATGGGATGTCTGATCTTCTGGCACACATTGATCCTCCTGTCTATGGAGAATCCCCTGTATAGCTCAGGCTCAAATATTGCCTGTGATTTTTAATTTGTGCCTTAAAGAATCTAGCTCCCCAAAGCTCAGGGCATTGTTGGGGAGCTAGCTAGACTGCGTGTCCCATGTGGTCATCACTCAGCACTTACAGTCACCTGGCAGCAGAATCCCAAATTGCAAGCTCAGAGCCAAGTTTTAAGTGAGTGGAAGGCCCCTGGCATGGTCTCCTATAAGTATGGGATTTTCTAGAGTAATGCAGTTTTGTGCCCTACCTGTGAAAATGTAACCTCTCAAAAACACAACGATCTATCAAGGATAATAAGCCTCTTGTCTTTTCTTGAGGCGTCAAGTAACTTAGCAGCATCCTCTGATTAACTGGCAAGTGGAAAGATGTTGTTGGGAAATACCTTTATCTCTTTACAAATGCGATGGCAGTCTCAGGCACTCAGCAGTATGTGTTGGGGGCTAATTCTTTTATATATACTGTGTGCAGCCATGCTCATGGAAACTGCCTTTTGTCAGCAAGCATGAGTCCTCTTCAAGTGTCTGTGTAGAGTTTAGATTATATCATTGTCAGGAGCATCAGATAGAGTCCTGGTGTGGTACTGTGGACTAATGCACTGGACTGCAAAGTCGGTTTGAACCGCAAGGTCAGCAGTTCAAACTCACCAGCTACTCATTGGAAACCCTATACAAGGTCGCTATGGGTCAGAACCCACTCCAAAGCACTTAACAACAACAATGAGCATCAGATAGCACAGAGAAGTGAAGGAAAAGAGGGGGTTTAAAAAACAAAACACAGCTCAGTAGAAGTATTAACCTTAGTAAGGTGAAATCTTAATAGTGTCCATTTATCTTAAATGTAAAGTCTTTTGTAGTTTAAAGAAGACATGTGTAATATGTAGTGTTACCTAATTGAATCATTGTTAAGTTTCTGATCTAAATGATCTATGCGAAAGTAAATAATTTATTTTGATCAGATGAGAAATTGTTCAACTTTTTAGTTGAAGCTTTTCTTCTATTTCCCAAGTGAAGACTAAGGTTGCTGGAGGAAGTACTTAAGACCAACACTTCCTCTGGGATACACATCTTCCATTGGTGGTGGATTTAGGGACGGATTTGGTGAAACCCTCGGGAATGGTTTATCTTGGTCCCTCCTGTTCTTGTTTGAACAGCCTGCAGGGATTAGCTTGTGGTTGGGACAGAGCCAGAGGGATACATGACACAACTCCTGTGAGCTCATCTTCAGAGGGGACTCTTGCCAAAATTCAGCCTGGAGGAAAGCTCAGAACAGCTTAATACAGCAGAGTAATACAGTCTGTTCGACGGACTTGCGCAAGAACAGGAGATGAGCCAGAGGATCATAGGGAATTCTGAGTGTTTCTTATAAGAGTTGACATTTAAAAGGAGAGATTTATCCTCTTGGGAACAATGGTGGGTGGGTCTTTCTTTTCTTTTCAAGAGAGCCTTTTTTTTTTAAAACTCCCAACAGCTTCATACATACAAAGGAAATAAATCCACAGAAGGGGAAGGGAAGCATTAAACTTTATTAAAATCAGTTCTCAGAATTTATATCCTGAATTTTCCAAAGCAGGAAAGCTTAGAGTGAAGGCTGAGAGTTTCTAACAAGTGGGCATCTTGTACTTCAAACACTATATATGCTGTTGTTGTTAAATGCTGTCTAGTCAGTTCTGACCCTTAATGACCCTGTATAGGGCTTCCAAGGTGTAGCTAGTGAGCTTGAACCACTGACCTTGTGGTTCAAACTTATCTTTTCAGTCCAGCACATTAACCCACAGTGCCACACCAGGCCTCCTTACACCTATATAGGATTGTTCAACAGTAGAAGATTCCAGAGAACTTAATCCATCTTTGAATTTTTAAGCCACGCAAACACCCTCCCATCCCTATAAAATCGTGGTGTTATATAGGCTTGTTACTGTTAAGTACTGCTGAGTCAGCTCCAACTCATAGTGGCCCTATATAGGGTTTCCAAGGAGCGGCTGGTGAGTATGAACCATCGACCTTATGGTTCAAATCAACTTTACGGGCCAGTGCTTTATCCCACAGTGCCACGCCTGCATGGATGGGCATTTCTTACAAAATTAAACACACTTACAATTACCTTTGAAGATCCCTTACGTTGCCTATAAATGATCATATCGACGGTTTTGTATATCCAGGTATTTTCATTAATAAGAGTATTAATGAAATATATTCATAAGTATACAATGTATAGCTTTTGATAGAGTGTTGTCTTAATCTTGTATTGGTGCTGTAACACAAGTGAGTGGCTTTTGAAAACAAGAGTTTATAGTCTCACAATTCTGGAGACTAGAAATTCAAACCAGAATCTCAGTCCTGTTGAGTCCGCCCTTGTTGGCAGTCCCTGACATTCCTGGGTTCCTTGGTTTATAGATAATCCTCATGTGGCATGTGTCTTCACTCAGGTGTGTCTCTGTGCTTGTTGTAGGAATCGGCTTAAACCCATAACTTAGAACAAAAGCTAAAACAAACCAACAAAAAATCCCACCCTATTTTCAAACAAGACCACATCACAGATATGAGAGTTAGGATTCCAAGTCATATTTTTGAGGGGAAAAATTCACTCTGTAATGAGTCTACATGTTACTGTGGTTGTTAGGTGCTGTAGAATTTTTGAGGGGAAAAATTCACTCTGTAATGAGTCTACATGTTACTGTGGTTGTTAGGTGCTGTAGAAACGTTGTCTATAACTGACAAATGCTCAAGTAATCCAATCTGTACTCATTTTAGCGAGAGTGAGGTTTTCTGTATTTGTTTTTGCAAAATCGAGCCCCCAAGCCAGTAGACACTGGCAGACGCGCCACATGGCCCTCCACAAATGGTTTTTATTCTTGTCCCCAAAAATGCCCCTCCTCCAGTTCCAGTTCTCCATATACAATTCTATGGAATTTTTCCCTCTCCCCAGAGAAGCCAAAAATGGCTTGCCCAAGGTCTTAATGGCTGTGTTTTTAAATTTCCTAGTCCCAGAATAGCCTGCTTAAATCAACAATCTGTCCACCAGGTCTTGCAATCACATGAATTCTTGAAGATGGACCACAAGAGTTCTTTCTCAGAAAACCACACTGTGTACAACAGAACGAAATACTGCCAACCCCTGTGCCATCCTCATAACTGTTGTTAGGTGTGAGCTCATTGTGGTAGCTAATGTGCCAATCCATCTTGTTGACTCTCTTCCCCATTCACGCTGACCCTCCACTTTACCAAGCATGATGTCCTTCTTCAGAGATGTGATAATGGGTCCAAACTATTAGAGATAACATCTCGCCAACATTGATTCTAAGGAGCAATCTGGCCTTATTTCTTCCAAAACAGATTTGTTCATTCTTATGACATATAGTGGTATATTCAGTAGTCATTACTAGCATCATAATTCAAACGCTTAGATGGTTCTACCAGCTTCCTTATTCATTGTCCAATTTTTACTTACATTTGTGGTTGTTGTTGTTGAGTGCCATTGAGTCGGTTCCTACCCATAATGACCCTGTATAGGGTTTCCGTGGAGTACCTGGTGAGCTTGAACCACTGACCCTGCAGTTCAAACTGACTTTGCAGTCCAGTGCATTAACCTAGTGCCACACCAGGACTGAAAATACCAGGCCTTGAGTCCAGTCAGGTGGGCCATAGTGGCATATTTTGCTTTTTGACATTTTCAAGAGATCTTTTGTAGCACAGTTACCTAATGTAACATGTCATTAGATTTATTTTTTATTTTTGAACTTTTTATTGGAAACTGAGTGAAGATTTGCAGAGTAGATCATAAGCTGTACATTCAGCAAATCCTACACTTTGTTATATCACAATGACTGCGGTCCTCTCAGTGAAACATCACTTCTACCACCTCCTCTCTCTCTTTTAACCTCTACATCTCCTTTCCCAAACTTTCTGAATTTTGTTGTTAGGTAAATGCTGCTCTTTTGATTCTGAATGGTTGACCAGTCCACTCTATGGTGTGCGTTCCTCACTAGTGTTGTTGCCCCACCCCACCCTATATACTTATATATTGCTTAACAGAAACTTGAACCTCCGGGATGAGTTTACTTCCAGCCCAGAAGAATGATCAAGGGCTATAGTCTTGGGATATTTAACCGTCTCTATCTGACTTGAAGGAGCCCTGGCAGCGTAGTGGTTACAAGTCAGGCTGCTAACCTCAAGGTCAGCAGTTCAAAACTACCAGCTACTCTATCGGGGAAAGATGAGACTTTCTGCTCCCATAAAGATTTACAGCTTCAGAAACCAAATACAAGGGTCGCTATGAGTTGGAACTGACTCCATGGCACATAACCACCACCACCTGACTGGAATCCTGGTGTGGCACTGTGGGTTAATGCGCCAGACTTCAAAGCCATTTGAACTGCAAGGTTGGCGATTCAAGCTCACCAGCTACTCCTCGGAAACTCTATATAGGGTCGCTATGGGTCGGAACCTACTCAACGGCACTTAACAACAACAACAATCTGACTGGTAAGTCCTGCTGTACTTAGAAAAAAAAAAAAAAAAAAAAAAGGTAGCTCATTATAGTATTAATAGTGAGAAATCAAAAACCTCACTTTTCAACAAAAGGGAGTTAGATTCAATGATATAGTTATAGTTATGTGTGGAAATCATTTTGGTGCTGTTGTTAATTGTTGTCGAGTCAGTTCTGACTCATAATGACCCTGCACAGGTTTCCAAGGATGGCTGGTAAGTTTGAACCAACAATCTTGTGGTTCAAACTGGCCTTCCAGTTCAGCGATCTTCCTGCATAGCTACACCAGGATGCCATAGCTGTCATTAAATATGCTCTGTGTGTTTCTTGATCTTCCCATCTCTTTGTTGTTGTGCTTTACCTTCTATGAGCTTTACTTTATTTTATTTTCTAGATTTTGTTGCTGTTGTAAAGTGCTGTTGAGTCAGTTATGACTCATACCAACTCTATATATGGTTTGTTAGGTGTGACTGATGAGCTTGAACCACTAACTTTGCAGTTCAAACTGACTTTGCAGTCCAGCGCTTTAACTCACAGCACCATGCCAGCACTCCATTTTCTAGATTAGATATCAGCAATTTTCTTCTATAAAAATAATTTAGGCTTTATAGTTCACAGTCTTGTCACAAATATTTAACTCTATTATACTGAGAATGTAGTACACACAATATGTAAATGAATGTGTTTCAATAAAGTTTTACTTGCAACATTTACAAGCCAGCCAGATTTGGTCCATGGGCTATCATTTGTTGATCCTGATTTGGAACTAACATTGCCCATTTTGTTATTCATTATTATCCATTCAATATGCATGCTGAGTAAATAATCTGAGAAACTGGATTATATGAAGAAGAATGTGGCAAGAGGATTAAAGGAAGACTCATAACAGCCTGTGATATGCAGATGACACAACCTTTCTTCCTAGAAGCGAACAAGATTTAAAATACTGACTACAACCTTCATCAGTATGGATTGCACTTCAATGTAAAAGAAATGAAAATCCTCACAAGTAGACCAATAAATGATGTTATATTAAACACAGAAAATTCGAAGTTGTCTAAGACTTAATTTTGTTTGGATCCATGATCAATGCTTATGGAAGCAGCAGTCATGAAATAAAATGGCATACTGCATTCAGCAAATCAGCTGCACAAGACCTCTCGAATGTGTTAGAGAGCAAAGATGTTAGTTTAAGAAGTAATGTAAACCTGCCCTAAATCATGGTATTTTCAATCCACTTACACACATGTGAAAGTTGCACAGCGAAAAAGGAAGACTGTACAAGAATTGATGGATTTAAATTTTGGTATTGGAAAAGAATATTGAATGTACAATGGACTGCCTGAAAAACAAACAAATCTGTTTTAGGGGAAGTGCAATCAGAATGCTCGTCACAAGTGAGGATGGTGAGATTTTATCTTTTTTTCCCTTGGATACGTTGTCCTGAGGCTAAGTCCCTGGAGAAGGACATACTGCTTGGTAAAGTGGAGGGTCAACGAAAAAGAGGGAAGTCCCCAAATAATTGGGTTGACAGTGGCAGCAAAAACGAGCTCAAACATAAAAATTGTGTGGATGACACCGCACTTGACATTGTTTTCTTCTGTTGTGCATAGAATCACTATGAGTGGGAACCCACTTGAAGGCACCACCACCAACAATATAGAGAAAAACAACTGATTTTTGTTTGTTAACCTTATACCCTGAAACTTTGCTAACTCCCTCTATTGTTATTGTTGTTAAGTGCCGTGGAGTCGTTTCCGACTCGTAGGGACTGTGCACAGGGTTTCCAAGCCTGTAAATCTTTACGGGAGCAGAATGCCTCATCTTTCTCCCGCAGAACCATTGGTAGTTTCGAACTGCTGACCTTGTGGTTCACAGCCCGATTCGTAACTACTACACTACCAGAGCTCCTTAAATCCCTCTATTCTAGAAGTTTTCTTGTGTATGTTTGTAATGTGTCTCTATATAGTCATCCCTCAGTAGCTGCAGAGAATTGCTTCCAGTAACCCCTCAAGTACCAGAATCTGTGGATATTTAAGTAGTATTTACACATAATCTACTGTGCATCCTTCCATATAATTTAAATCACCTCCCAGATTACTTGTAATATCTAATGCAATGTAAATAGCACTTTGCGTTTTCTCTTAGCTTTTAAGGGATTGCTTTGACTACTTAATTGTTGCTTTTCTCCCCCGTGAATATTTTTGATCCACAATTGGTTGAATCCATGGATGTAGAACCAGTGGATATGGAGGATTGACTGTAGATATTATCATATAATCCATTAGTAGCACAAATTGTACTTCTTTTCCAATCTGGATACTTTATTTCTTGTCTTGCTGCTCTTGTTAGGACTTCTAGTAGAATATTGAATTGACGTGGTGAGAGTGGAGCTCCTGTCTTGTTCTCAATTTCAAGGAGAGAGCTCTCAGTCCTTCTCCATGAAGTTTGACAGAGACTACTGACGTTTAAGATACGCCATGAATCATAGTGATGAGTTTCTCTTCTATTCCTGTCTTCTTTAGGGTTTCCATGAAGAAATATTTTCTCACTTGCATTTTCTGCTTCCATACAGATGACCATGTGATTCTTTTCCTTTTTTGCTACCTATATGGTCTATAACACTGATTGATTTTCAAATGTTGAAAATCATTAGTGCAATGAATTTGAACCATTCATGCATTCTTAGAATAAGTCCCAATTGGTCATGGTGTGCTATAATATGCTGTTGAATTCTGTTAGTTGGTATTTTGTTCAGAATTGTTGCATCTATATTAAGAAGAAATACTGGCCCATAGTTTATTTTTTTTGTGGTGTCTTTGTTTGGCTTGGGTATCGGGGCCATGTTTGTTCTATAGAATGAATTAGGAAATATTCCTTTCTTCTCTATCTTTTGGAAGAGTTTAAAAAATATTGTAATTTCTTTCTCTAAATGTTTGGTTGAATTCCCCAAGTGAAACCATCTGGTTTGGGGCTTTTTTGGTGGTGTTGAGAGGCTTTTGATCACTGATTTGATTTTCTCACCTGTTATACACCTGCTGAAACTTTCTCTTTCCTCTAAGTCCTTTTGGGTAGTTTGTATGCTTCTAAGAATTTATTCATTTCATGTAGGTTATCCAATGTGTTAACCATACAATTATTCATAATATTGTCATAATTCTCCTGGTTGTTGTTGTTGTTAGGTGCCATTCAGTCGGTACCAACTCATAGTGACCTTATGTACAGTAGAACAAAACACTGCCTGATCCTGGGCAAACCTCGCTATCATTGCCACGCTTGAGCCCATTGATGCTGCCACTTTGCCAACCCATCTCGCTGGGGGTCTCTCCCTCTTTTTCTCAGACCTTCCACCCTACCAAACATGATATCCTTCTCCAGTGACTGATCCCTCCTGATAATATGTACAAAGTATGAGAGACAAAGTTTGGCCACCCTGGCTTCCAAGGAGCACTCTGGCTGTACTTCTTCCAAAATGGATCTATTGGTTCTTTTGGCAGCCCATGGCACTTTCAGTATTCTCCTCCAACACCATAACTCAAAAGCGTTAATTCTTCCATGGTCTTCCTTATTCACTCCCCAGCTTTTGCATGCATATGAGGTTATTGAAAATACCATGGCTTGGGTTAGGTGCACCTCAGACTTCAACCTGATGTCTCTGCTCTTAAAATACCCATGGCATAGCTTCCAGAATCACAGCAACTCACAAGCCACTACAGTATGACAAACTGACAGACGGGTGGTGGATGATCCTCCTTATATTTTGGTTATTTGCATCTTTTCTCTTACTTATTTATTTTTTTTATCTAGCTAAAGATTTGCCAATCCAACTGATCTTTTCAAAGAAACAACTTCTGATTTTATTGAATTTCTCTACTTTTAATTTTGTTTATTTCTTCTCTGATCTTTTATATTTCCTTTCTTCTGATAGGTTTAGGGTTAGTTTGCTGTTCTCATTCTAGTTCCTGGAGTTGTTGAGTTAGGCTGTTGATTTGAGATCTTTCTTCTGACCATCCTGTCTCTCCGCTGCAACACTCGTGATTAAGTACGTCCGTACACATTCCACCCACATCATTTTCTGATAATAAAGTAAAATTAAAATATTTTTTACTATCCCTTAAAATTAACTGCCTTATTTAACCTCAGTAAATTCTGACACAATAACCAGGCCTTTCTGGTATTATTTGTATAATTAATAATATAGATTGTTGTTGTTAAGTGTCGTCGAGTTGGTTCTGACTCATAGCAACCCGGCAATGGGTTTCCGACGAGTGGCGGATGGGTTTGAGCTTTCACCTTGTGGCTCAAATTGACCTTGCTGTCGAGTGCTTTTCCTACAACGTCACACCAGGACTCCAATAATATAGATTGTTGGTGGGGTTAAGTGTCGTAAAGTTGGTTCCGACACATAGCAGCCCTGTATACGGTTTCTGAGGAGCAGCTGGGACCTTGCGGATCAAACTGACTTTGAAGTTTAGGACCACACCAGGACTCCAATAATATAGATTAAGGTTTATATTTTCCCTTTTTCTTTTGCTCAAAAGTGTTACCATTCAGCTCACATATTTATAATGTGTTCCTGTGATAAGGAGAAACTGCTCACTTATCTGAGTCCAGTGACAGAAAAGAGTATCGGCAAAAAAAAAAAAAAAAAAAAAGATAAGTACTACAATTCCTCAAACACACGGTAATGTGAGATGAAAATTACCCTTTAATCTGCAGTCTAACAGATTCTGTCTTCCATTAAGGCTGTATCCCCACTTTATTATAGAGTTAAGCCGGGTACATATGACTTCCTGGAAAAGGGTGTTTTATGATCTTGTTAGAAGAAATGGTTTCATTGGGATCATCTTAAGCCAATAATTTTACATGCACCTCCTCCTTCGTATCCAGAACATTAACTTATTAGCCATTCTAGTGTCATGCCTAATGTGTCTTAAATACTTAAAACAAGGAGCAGGAAACCATGAGGAATGCAGGGTAGATTTTCAGGAGGCATTTAGTGCTCCCAGATGTCAGGCCATCGATCTTAATGGATTTAGCAGAAGGAGGCTCAGTCCTTTGCCCCTCTGCACACAGAGGTTTCACTTCGGTTAACAGGAGGAGAATCAGGCTAATTATTTAAAACCCAGGCTTATGAAAGTTTTACTGAGAAGGTTCTGGCTCCCAGCCCAAGTGACACCATGGAGACTTTGTCCCCTTGTACACAACTCTGCAAGCTGGTCCTTGTGTGGCTGGACCGATAGCACCTTAGATATTCAGATTGCTGTTGGCAGTGAACTGTAGGGAGGTCACTTCAGACAGGAGGGGCCTGTGACAGAGGGAAAACCCAGCCTCAGATGTTTCAAGGGGGTGGGATGCACAGCCACCTAGTAGAAAACCATGTGAAAGAGGTATTTCTGAATGTGCGTGGCTGAGGGAGGAAATGATGGTGGTTCTAGATCACTAACAACCAATTTCTTATTTAAATTGTATTTATTTTGTTGTTGAAATATACACAGCAAAACATATACCAAATTAACCAGTTCCTCCATATACAAGTGGCATTGTAGGATAAAGCACTGGACCACAAGGTCAGTTTAAGCCATAAGGTCATTGGTTCAAACTCACCAGCCACTCCTTGGAAGTCCTATACAGGGTCACTATAAGTTGGAACTGACTTGTTGGCACTGAACAACAACAACAGCATATACAATTCAGTGGCAGTGATTATATTCTTTGATTGTGCAACCATTCTACCCTCTTTTTCTGGGCTATTCCTCCCCATTAACATAAGTGCATTGCCCTTAAGGTTCTGGTTTAATCCTTTTGAGTTGCTGTTGTCAGTTTGATCATATAGATTGTTTTTAAGAGAACACAATGCTTAAGGCGGACCTTTTGTACTAGCTAAGCTAAACTGTTGTTCAGTTTTAAGACTTATATTTAAGGTTTAATGGAGCTCTGGTAGCGTAGTGGTTACGAATCGGGCTGCGAACTTTAAGGTCAGTGGTTCGAAACTACCAGCCGCTCCGCGGGAGATAGATGAGGCTTTCTACTCCCGTAAAGATTTACACGCTCGGAAACCCTGTACAGGGTCGCTATGGGTCGGAACCGACTCGACGGCACTTAACAACAACAACAACATTTAAGGTTTAAAGACATTCTCGAGACAATCATTTTAGGGCTTCATCCAGCTTCCACGGCTCCAGTAAGTCCAGAACCCATGAGAATTTGGAAATCTGTTTTGCATTTCCCCCACTTTGATTAGGATGATCAGGATTCTTCAATGGAATCTTTGATCAAAATTTTACTAAGTAGCTGGTGGTCATCCAGTTCTTCTGGTCTCATGGCAAAGGTGGCAGTTGTTCATGGAGGCAATTAGCTACATATTCCATAGTCTTTTGCTATTCTCGACTCTCCTTCCTCTGTTATTCTAGGTGAATAGAGACCATTTGTTGTGTCTTGGATGGCTTCTTGTAAGCTTTTAAGACCCCGAGCTCTACGCAACAAACTAGGAGGTAGGACAGAAGCTCTAGAAACCTGTTATTAAGTCCTGGTATAGCACTGTTGGACAAACATGAGGTTGGCAGTTCAAACTCAACAGCCACTCCTTAAAAACCCTATATGTGGTTATTATGAGTCAGAACTGACTCAATAGCTTAACAACAGCAGCATGTTCTATGAAACTATGACTTTAAACCTCCAAACCAAGAAACCAAAACCCATGTGATGTGTGGTTGTACGTAAGCAGCCTTGGAATACTAATGGGTTCTTTGGGCAAAATAGTGAATGATGCAGAAAGCATCAAAAGAAGATGGAAGAAATACACAATCACTGTACCAAAAGGAATTGATCAGTGTTCAAATATTTCAAGAGGTAATGTATGATCAAGAACCAATGGTTTTCAGAGGTGGAGGCAGAGATGAGGACATGGAGAGAGAGAGAGCAGCTGAGTACTCTACACTCATGGAAAGAGAAAGGTTGTGTGCTGGAAGCCAGGAGGCAGGCTTGTAGAATGTACTCTTTGTGATTGTTTAAGTGATTATATTCCTGAGTGGTTTTGTGTAGATCCTCTCCCAAAAAAAACCTAGCTGGATGGCAAAATGAGCCAATCCCAGCCTTACAGTCCTGTAGACCTTAAAAAAAAAAAGTACTATTCCAAACACAAAAAAAAGAAGAAAAACTTCAGTGGTATTGAAGGAAGAAGTCCAATGTGCTGAAGGCACTGATGAAAAAAAAAGACACCAGGAATTGATGAACTAGCCATTGAAATCTTTCAACAAACTGATGGAACCCTGGTTGTTGTTGTTGTTGTTGTTAAGTGCCATCGAATCGGGTCCGACCCATAGCGACCCTGTACAGGGTTTCCAAGGGTGTAAATCTTTACGGGAGTAGAAAGCCTCATCTATCTCCCGCGGAGCGGCTGGTAGTTTCGAACTGCTGACCTTAAGGTTCGCAGCCCGATTCGTAACCACTACGCTACCAGAGCTCCTGGAAGCACTCACTAATCTATACCAAGAAAATTGAAAGAGCACGACGTGGTCAGCTGATTGGAAGAGTTCCATATCGGTGTCCATTCCAAAGAGAGGAAACATTATCACCATGAACTCACGTGGGGAATCTTTCCATTTATTTAAGTATTCTTTAATCTCTTTCAGCATTTTTTTTTTAACGTTTTTAATTGTGAACTGAGTGATAGTTTACATAGGAGAACATCAGTTTTACACTCATTGTATTCATTGTAATGATTACAGTCTCCTCTGTGCATCATCATTCAACAGTATTTGCCTCTATTCCCTCTATTTTTTGGGGGTGGGGTGGGGTGAGGGTAGGATGTACACCAAAACATTCAGGAATGTATAACAATTTAAACAGCCAAAGGGCGCATTCTGTAAGCCTGCCTCCAGGCCTCCAGCACACAGCTTTTCTCTTTCCATAAGTCTAGAGTTCTCAGCTGCTCTATCTCTCCATGTCTTCATCTCTGCCTCCATCTCTGGTATCACTGCTTCTCTGGATAAGATCCCACATTCTGCTCATGCTCTTCTCCCTTGATGATCCTAGGGTCCTCTGTTCCTGGACTGTAAGATTAACTACTCCCCCTTTTTGTTACAAAACTTCTACCTTTACAGTTGTGACGATTGCAATTAGTCATGGTAACAGTTACTCCCTATTGAATCATAAGAATCTTATCCCCATCTCTTTTCACCAGACCTAACTAGACAAGATGAAAACTATCAGTGGAGACTCTACCTTCCCCTGCACACTCTGAAACTAAACTCCCTCTTGAAACCTTGTAAGCCAATCACTTCATGCCTTTATTGCCTCCTCATTTTAAGGTAGCCAGTGTCTAAATTGTCCTCCCTAAGGAGCTCTGGTAGCGTAGTGGTTACGAATCTGGCTGCGAACCCTAAGGTCAGCAGTTCGAAACTACCAGCCGCTCCGCGGGAGAAAGATGAGGCTTTCTACTCCCGTAAAGATTTACACCCTTGAAAACCCTGTTCAGGGTCGCTATGGGTCGGAACCGACTCGACGGCACTTCACAACAACAACAACAACATCAACCCTGTATACAAAGGGGATAGGGTTGATATTTGATGTGAAGACTCCTTCCCTCTCAGTTGATGTTTTGAGCTACTGCATCCATAAGTATAGGACAAGTTCATCAAATTGTAGCAATTTACACTTGTTTCCTTTATCATGTTTTTAAATCTTCCACTAGTCAAGTTCTGATCACCAAGCCATAGAGGCCAGGTCAAATAGGTACTATCTGAAAATTTGGGCATTCTTGTTTGTCTCCCCTCACTTCATATCAGCTGGATGCTTCATTCTCAGCTCTAGCCCTTTGGGATCCACTGTTTCGAATGGCCCACTCAACCACAAGGCCAGTTTGAACTCTAAAGTTAATGGTTCAAACTCACCAGTCACTCCCCAGATACTATACAGGCTCACTATGAGTCAGAACGGACTTAACAGCACTTAACAACAACAACAACAACAGTGAGACTAAAAATTCCTGGTGTGATGCTGTAGGATAAGCACTGAATGTCTGCTCCTTGGTAATGCCACACAAGGTCACTAAGAGTAAGACTCAGTGGCACTCAATGGGACTTGATGGCACTTAACAACAACAACGTTGAGACTAAGACAAATAGATGACTAAGAGAACTTGTCTGCAGGCATCCACTAATCACAAAGACTTGTTCAGACACATTTTATTTAGATAAACCAATGAATATATTAATTGGAACCCTAGTAGCAAGATTTTTTTTACTTACCCCTTTGTGTGTGTGTTTGTGGTATGAGTGTGTTTGAGAGTGTGTGTTGGCATGTGTGAGAATATGTGATGTTGTGTTGCAAGTATGTGTGTGTATGTGCATGTACGTCTGTTGTAAGTGTGAGTGTGTATGTGTGTGTGTGTGTGTGGTAAAGGAGGCATGTCACTGGTGGTGAAAAGAACCTTATAGCCAATTAAAAACTGTACCCTTGTGAAATTGTCCCCAAATGGAACATTGATTTTTATCTTGCTCTTTGCTTCATTGTGGCCAATTTAGCTTCATGACTCATTTCTGTGAAAGACTAGGAAAAAAAAAAGTAGGTCAGTAAGAAAATTGTAGTTAGAGTGTTCCCACAATGCAAGCAGAAAATTTACCGGTCTAGTCCGCATCACAGCATGGCTTAAAATTGATGCTTATAGATATTTCCCTATGTCTTCTCAGGGATGTCTTCTAAACACTCCAGGTCCATTCACCTCTGTTGACTTGTAAATGTGGCAAGGAGCTGGGCCACTCTGGTGAGTCTGCTAGTCTAGTGACTGGGAAGGAAGCAACATCTAGTGCGTGGGAATGTCACCCCCTCCTGTCAGAGCCTCAGATGGACTCAAAGTCCACGTTGTCTTGTTCCACTTCTGCAGTTCAAACCTAACCTTCACCTCAGGTGGGAGTATCATGTTGTAATGTGTAGACTCTGACCGTGATTTAGGGGAAAGGATAAAGGAAGAATTTTGGTCACAGCTTGTGAGAGTTTGAGAAAGTTTGTGTAGTCCTCATGAATATCTATTTCCTTTGTCTAGCCGCCCACCAAATGACCCTGGACACAATGATGAGCAAAAGGGACCATTTTTGAAGACTATCTTATTTAAAATTGGATTTTTGAAATATCCTTTCACAATGCCTTCTCTCCTCAGCCTTATACTTTGTCTTAGAAACTGAAATGTATGGGCTTACTCATTTCCTTCTCATCTTGTGGCCCCTCTTCTTTACCTAAGGCTGGGTCCATTTCTGTCTCTCTTTCATTCTCTAGTCATCCAGACTTTGATTACCCCAGTCTCTTTGCAGCCTCAGTATCTGTTCTGATTTCTGTTTCCTCATGTGAATGTGTTTATATCTCAGTTCCTACCTGATATATAAACACTATGTTCCTCATTGTTGCTTCCCTAGGGCCTGCCCCAGTCCCTGCTATCTAGCATAAATAACCCTTTTTCTGATGATGTATTTGTCCCTGGGCCCTCTAGAAGAAGATGGTGCTTCTGTGATCATGCACTGAGCATCCAGAGCTAGAGGATCAACATGCCAGAAGACAAAAGGTTTCTTTTCAGTAAAAGGGCCTGGGTGTTAGAGAGCAAATCTTCTCCCATGGAGTCAGTGGACATGGCAAATGAAACTGAAGATTAGAAAAGCTGGTGCTTTGAAGTGCCTTCAAAGAAAGATCTGGCAATCTACTACCCCCCCCCCCCTCATCAGCCATTGAAAACCCTACAGAGTACAGCTCCATTCTGACACACACGGAATTGCCACAATCTGGAACTAACTCCACAGCGAGACTCCAGGATGGTACACTCCATGTGCAAAGCAACACACAGTGGGGACTTGGGTAGCACAGTATAGCAGCATTTCTTGTTCTTGAACATATTGTGGGTTCACCAGTAGATTGGCCCAGCATCTCCTTCCCCTAGCGACACCCCAGACATGGAATTCTGGTGTGGCACTGTGGGTGAATGTGCTGGATTGCAAAGTCTGTTTGAACCACATGGTCAGTGGTTCAAGCTAATCAGTCACTCCCTAGGGTTACTATGGGTCAGAACCAACTTGACGGCACTTAACAACAACAACAACAACTCCAGATAAACTATCAGACCCATGCTTTTGTCTGAAGCGGAGATTCCCGTTTCACAGTTAACAGGTACCTACGTGAACCTCTTCTTTGAGGACAACAGTAAACTCTTCTTTGAAATAGAGAATTCCTTCAGTGGAAATCACAAATTATGTTTAATAAAAATTAGGCAGTTATTGAATAAGACCATTATTATAAAAGCTTAAGAAAAGGTACCTATACTAAAAGACAAAATAATAATACTAAATTAGGCAGCATCGTGTATCTGAAAACTTGGTATATAACTGAACCTGGGCCAGAAGGCAGGCTTGCAGAATGTGCCCTTTGGTGGTATCAATTGTTCTGTAAAAAAAAACGAGTTACAATGAATAGCGAGAAATACTGTTAACTCTGATGATACATTGTTGTTGTTAAGTGCCGTCAAGTCAATTCCTACTCATAGCGACCCTGTAATAGGGTTTCCGAGGAGTGACTGGTGAGCTTGAACTGCCAACCTTGCAGTTCCAACCAACCTTGCAGTCTAGTGCATTAACCCACAGCACCACACCAGGCACATGGAGGGGATTATAATCATTGTAATGAAACAAGGTGTATGATTTCTTGAATGTAAAACTGATGATCTGCCCTGTAAACTTTCACTCAATCCACAATAAACACCTTAAAAACAAACAAACCAACCAACTGAACCTGGTCTGAATTTTTAATTTGCTTCTTGACTGAACTGCCCTCAGCCTCAGTTATATTTATGAGGGACTTGGGAAGTTCTCATAAGACTGAACTGAGATAGCACACACACAAACGTTGTGCCTGGCACCTGGTGTCAGTTCCCTCGCTTTAGTTTAAGAAGATCAAATATGGATCCATAGATGCAGGATTTTGTGGGTTTCTTTTTTTTTTTTTTTGCCTTAGCCATACATTGTCTAAGAAACTAGTACTCCATTTAAAAAACGATATCCCAAATTCCATTCATTGTTCTGTCTCTCAAAAAGACTAAAGAAAAGAAGTAAAGTGCACGCTTGCATGTGTTTGTTTGAGGGCAGTCAGAGCAGAAAGAATTGAACCAAAGGTCTTAAGTTCACACATGTGCACTAGTAAGCAAGGCAAATGAATAGGTATTTTAAGTAATGTTGTAGGTTAATCTCCGGACCATACCTCTCTCAGTGTTGTGCGTTGGAAAGCAGGAAAGCTAAGAAAGCCTACTGCTGATAGCCAAGAGAGCTGGGAATGCTCTCATGCTTTTTCATTTAGTAAAAATATTTGGTGAGGGCATGGGCATGGACTGCGTTAGGAAGCTGCTTGGTGCTTGGAACCGTGAGTGTTGACTCTTTACTAAGCTACTTCCCATTTTATGCTGCCATGCTTTCTTCCATGTCATTGAGTGATGCTGTTGTTGAGTGCTGTTGAGTAGGTTCCAACTCAAAGCGACCCTGCATAGGGTTTCTGATGAGTGAATGGTGGAATTGAATCACCCACTTTGCAGTTCAGGTCTACCTTGCAATCCAGTGCTTTATTGTACAGCACCATGATGACCTATCGGGCTATACACGGAGCCATGGTGACACACTGGTTAAGTGCTCATCTGCTAACCAAAAGGTTGGTGGTTAAAACCAGAGCCTTAAACCAGGGCTTTAAATCAGAGTACTGGTGTGGCACTGTAGGTTCATGAACTGACTTCAAGGTCGGTTTGAACTGCAAGGTCTGCGGTTCAAACTCCCTAGCCACTCCTCGGAAACCCTATACAGGGTTGCTATGAGTCAGAACCGACTTGACAGCACTTAACTACAATAACAACATGTTAGGTGAAATGAAGTTTTTTGCAATCCTGGTGTGACGTGGTGGGTTAATGCACTAGACTGCAAAGCCGTTTGAATTGCAAGGTCCACAGTTCAAGGTCATAGCTGCTCCTCTGAAATCCTATACAGGGTCACTGTGGGTCTAAATCTACTCAACGGCACTTAACAACAAACCAGTTAGCCTGGTTCATTCCTGGCCAACAAAGTGATGCTGGAATGACCTGAGTTTTTAAAATGTGGGCAAATCAGAACACTAATTGGAATACGAAAAAATGTGGGCCAGAGTTCTGATAGAGACTTACTCTTCCTTTTGGAAAATAAGGATATGGTACACAATACATAGCAACCAAATCTCTAGACGGGTTTCACTTAAAACAACAGTGCCCATCTCACAGATGGTGGCTGGCCAAACGTGTTTCCCTTTTCACAGTCCTGGCATCATCTAATGCCGTGCTCCAGGTTCCTAAAAAGGTTCCCTACGTGTCTTCTAAGAATCTGTCACCTGGGCTTTGACCTGTAATTTTTCCCACTTCAGTTACCATTCAAGATCACCTAAGTTTTAACACTATGGCTGGTTTTGCTTTATCGGCCATGATTGAAGAAGTTTAAACCTGCTTGAACCCCTTATTCTGAACCCACCTGTCACTTGTCAGGAGAAAATTGTACCATGCCACGTCCTTAAAGATTTATAGCCTTAGACTGACTAGGCACCTCTGCCCTGTTGGGGGGTCCCTATAAATCAGAATTCAACTTGACGGCAGTAGGTTTTGGTTTTGGGCATTAGGCTGTGTGCTTCAAGGGCATCACCAGATTGCATGTAGGAGCAAGTGTTACCTTGTTGTTAAGTACTGTCAAGTCATTTCCGACCCATAGTGACCTTGTATAGGGTTTCCAAGGAGCAGTTGGTGAGTTTGAACCACTGACCTTGTGGTTCAAATGACTCAGCAGTGCAACTCATTAGCCTACAGTGCCACACCAGAACTCTGGGAAAGTGACAATTACTGTGTCAGGTGATTGATATCAATTAAATCGTGACAATTACAGCAGGTGAAATTGGAACTTAGGCTTTGTCTTTTAGAAGGTAGCACAAGTATTCACTGTTAGTAAATGTTTTAAAAACTGATTGCACTTACTCATTTCTCCACCCCTTCTCCCTGGCAACTATCCTTCCTATCTAAAGAAGAGCTGTTTCCACTGACAAGCATGTCAAGATAACTAGTCTGTGAAATTTATCACATTCCGACTCTCAAGGAGCCTCCTCAGCAGCTGAGGGCAGTCCCGGCTGCATACCATCACTGGGATCAAACTGTGGACACAGAGGTTAAAACATAGTTTGGATAAATTGGCTTTAGTTGTTAAACAAATAACTGAATCATGTTAAGTTCCAGAAAAAGACTCTTGCTCCCTGTTCTCTGGATAATGTCTCTAGTAGCATGAAGTTACTATTTCAGTACTGGTACCAGTTACCATGGAGTCTTGGTGTGGCTCTGTGGGTTAATGCGCCAGACTGCAAAGCCACTTGAACTGCAAGGTCGACCATTCAAGCTCACCAGCTGCTCCTCTGCAACCCTATACGGGGTTGCTATGGGTCAGAATCGACTCGACGGCACTTCACAGCAACAATCAGTTACCATGGAGCTGACTCTGAATCATGGTAGTTTGTTGCATGTCAGAGTAGAACTGTGTACTCCAGAGGATTTTTGCTTGCTGGTTTTTCAGAAATAGATTGCTAGCCTTTGGATGAACTTGAGCCTCTAACCTTTGGTTTGTAGCCAATTGGTTTACACTAAAGTTACCATAACACAGTATTTTTCAATTATATCACCAAAAGGAGACTATTTGGAAGAGTAAGTCAATGTCTTCATCTACTTGACATTGTGGCTTGTAGTGATTTCAGCCTTGTGTGTGTCTTATTACTTTTTGTTTCTTTTATTTTTGGAATAAATTTTAATGTATTTTTAGAAAAATATTTATTGATATATTAGCAATTTGTTGTTGTTGTTGTTGTTAATGCCATCAAATCAGTTCGAACTCATAAGGACCCTGTATAGGATTTCTGAGGACTGGCTAGTGAGCTTGAACCACTGACCTTGCTGTTCAAATGACCTTGTGATCCAGCACATTAACCCACAGTGCCACATCAGGACTCCATATTAGCAATGTTGTTGTTAAAGTGCTGTTGAGTTGGTTCCGACCCGCAACCCCTGTATAGGGTTTCTGAGGAGTGGCTGGTGAGCTTGAACCACCTACCCTATCGTTCAAACTATCTTTGTAGTCCAGCGCAATAACCCACAGTGCCATGCTGAGACTAACAATAATATACTTTAAATAAAAAGTTTTTTGTTTTGTTTGCGTTGTGTTTTTTGATTAGTCGATTTCTCTAGCTGTGCTCTATTTGATGTGGGATCATGTACTACATAAGGTGATTTTAATGCAAACTTAGCGGAAAATGATTGGATATTATTGGGAAGGTAAAATGATATGACATTAAATGCCTGATGTTCTCAAAAACAAATCTTATGATGTGAAACTGCTGTCAAAGATCGTCCAAGCCTCCTCTTACTTTAGCTAGCTGTGCAAAACCTTTCAGATGGTTCTCCAGGCACTTCCTGTAGGAGTTGTGTTTTTTACGTCCCTCAAAGTAGGACCAAGTTTCCCTCCACAGTGCCATCGTATGGCTGCTGCTTTAAACCTCTGACCCTATGCATTGCTTGTGTTAATCATCTGTTGTGTGAGTCTTTCCCTTGTCCTGGTCTTCTCAAATCACAGGGCACGATTTTGTTCATCTTTTTGGCCTGTGCCTGGAACAAAACCTCACACCTGTTAGACCTTTTTTTTAAAAAATAACATTTTATTGTGCTATGGTGAAAGTTTACACAACAAGTTAGGTTCCCATTTGGTAATTTCCACACAAATTTTTCAATGGTATTGGTAACAGTTTTCACAATGTGTCAACTACTCTTTAACTGTGTCTTGGTTGTTCAATACCCAGTGCTCTAGTTTTCCTGCCTCTTTATTTTCTCATCTTTTGATTTAGAGTAAATGTTGACTTCTAGGTCTCATACAGATGGTTCCTGGTGTGATTTAAAAAAAAAAAAATATTGTGAATTATGTGATAGTTTACATGGGAGAACATTAGTTTTACATTCATCCTATCATATATCATTTCATTGCCATGGTTGCAATCCCCTCCATGCATCATCAATCAACCAAAGGGTATACCCTGCAAGTCTACCCACCGGTCCTGGTATGATTGTAAGACACATTAGATAAATGTATGAATGAGGGTTAGATACAACCTCAAATGATAATCCATTAATTCTGTAGGACTCATATCTGACATATATTTTTCCCCTCTGCAAATATTTTATCAACATGAAAGAAAAAGAGGAAGAATTCACAACAAAATACTGAAAGATGTTCTGCTAATATGAATTTAAGCAGTTGCTACTGTGATCTTGGTGTATTTATTCCATAGCTAACTAAATGCACCAGAGACTTCCCAGGTTAGAATGTTCACCTTTCACACAGAAGACCTGGGTTTGATTCCTAGCCAGTGCGCCTCCTATGTAACCGCCACTTGTCTGCTATTGGAAGTATGCATGTTGGTGTGATGCTGACCGGGTTTCAGGGAGCTGCTATACTAAGACAGATGAGGAAGGAAGGCCTGATAATGTACCTCTGAAAATCAGCCAGTGAACACCCTGTGGATCACAGCTGATGATAGAGAAGATGTAGGAGCAAGTAGCATTTTGTTTCATTGGGCAGGAGGTTACCATACATTGGGGATTGACTCGGCCCAGGGAAAATCGTATCCTAGTAAAATCAGAAATTGTCCCATGAGGTTGGTTTCATCTTGTTTGTGTAAAATCTGACTTATTTAAAACTTCATGTAGAGTCCTGGTGTAGCACTGTAGGATAAGCCCTGGACTGCAAAGTTAGTTTGAATCACAAGGTCGATGGTTCAAACCCACCAGTCGCTCCTTGGAAACCCTGTTCTGGTTTCTGAATTAGAACGGACTAGGCAACAAGTTTTCATGTAGAGAGTTCTGCCAGCTCTCAGGCCCCTACACAATCTCATTCCATCCTTTACTTTTTCTGTGGTGCTGACTTCTCTGGGTCTTTGTTAGGACTGTTCATTGGCTAACGTTCATCTTCACGACTGATTTAATTACCCAAGTGAACAGAGGTCCTTTTGTTAATTTGAACCTTCAATAATCAAAAAATTTTCAGATTTCTAACATTTCTTCTTGACCTTTCATATCTTCCTTCTGGAAAATTTTACTAATGAAATTTGATTTGGGTTAAAATTGATGCTTAAATATTGGCCTTTGCAGTCTGAAAACTTGGTTTTGTAGAAATAGGCCAGGCCCCACTTGGTACTTTAAAAATCTTGCTACTTTGAAAAATATTCTCCTTTAGAAAACTTCAGTGCAATAACTAGTGTTTGGCAAAATTTTACAGTTAATGCTAAGCTAATAAGGTCCCTCTGGCCTCCATTTTAAAATATGAGCTCATATTGCACAGATCCAATGATGCCCTTGTAATTAATGGAGGGTAGTGGGTCTGAAGTTGCTCTGAATTGCTTGGTTGAATCTGATAGCAAGCTGGCCTGGGTGTCATTCATTTCCTGTACTGTTATCGTGACTCACACTGCTGTCCTTTCATTATGCATACAAAGGATACAATACAGTGAAATCTAATTGGACCAGCTTTCACTTGACAGTCTCCTCCCTTTGGTGTTTATGCTGAAAAGGATATTGCTGGATGGCTCGGGGCTTTTTTCGATCTGCTTCATGGGGTTTGGGATTATTGGTTATGAATTCACTTTTGAGAAATGTTGCTGCATGCTCCAGTGTGAAATGTTCTGCTCCTACAGCTGTGTTCCTTGAAGTCACGTTTCTTTTCATATTTAAATGTTGTTGTTAGTGACATCTCCTCAGTTCTGACTCATAGGGATTCTGTATAGGATTTCCGAGGAGCACCTGGTGGGTTTTAACTGCTGACCTGTGGTTCACAGTCCAGTGCTGATCCTATAGCACCACGCCAGGAGTCCTGTCGGGGTACCTTGCATGAAGCAGGGTCCATATTAAATCCTTGTAACATTGATTGGTGTTTGTGCCCTCCCTTCTGCTAATTGCTTTGATAGCATTTAACATAAATTAGAGTCATAAACTATATGAATTCCATTCTGATATCATAGCTTAAATCAGGATACCAGATTTCCTTAGCAAATGGGGCAAAAAAGAAATATTTCTGCTTTTTCCCCATCCGCAGACCCCTGAGTCCTCCAGCCTTCTTTGTTTTCTTGGGCATTTCGGCCCGGGAGCCTCCTTTCTGACATGCCCTCCCTCCTGGACTCCTGGATCTGCCACACCATCTCCTTCTTCATAAGCTCCTGCTCAATGGGAACAAAGGTGGTAGGGAAAGAAAGACAGAGGAGGGAAGGGAGGAGGGGAAGATGAGAAAACCCTTACGAGGGCAACTTTTTTCTCAGTGCCTCATGTCTCTGGACATACGTTTAAAACCTCTCTAGTTGTGGACCTAGTCTATGTACTAGTGAATCTAGTGAATCTGTTCAAAGTACCTTTAGACTACTTGACTGGGAGGTAGGCTGCGGATCCACATGCCGTAAGATATCAAACACTACATCCTCTTCGAATGGCAGCCTGCAAGCAAACAGAAAAACACATAAACTTTCAGGTTTTTGGACAAAACCAACACATATCTAACTAGAGCTATAGATGTTGTCAGGAATCAAGTATTTAGCATTCAATTTCAAACAGGATTGTCATTATAGTAGACATCTGGATTATTTATGTCTGGCAGTTGATACTGGCTGGGCTGTTGCTAGAATCCTGACATCTGGCCTGTCATGTAGCTTAGGGTCCCTCAAAGCCTGAAGGATGGGGTCCCAAAGAGAAAAAGTTTAAAGCTGTATTGCTGCCTTAGAACTTATATAGCACCCCTTCCACCATACTGATCTGGTTGGGGCACTCACAGCCTATCCAGATTCAGAGGTGGGACATATACTCTAGCACTCGATGGGGAGTGACAAGGCTGGGGAAAGGCATGTTGGACTAGAAATATTGTATTCAAAAGCAAAGATGACAGTTTGAGAAATAAGGTGCACACGACCCAAACCATGGTATTTTCAGTAACCTCATATGTATATGAAAGTTGGACTGTAAATATGGAAGACCATAGAAGAACTGATGCGTTTGAGTTGTGGTGTTGAAGAAGAATATTGAAAGTACCAGAAGAAAAGACAAATCATCGTTGGAAGAAGTACGGCCAGGGTGTTCCTTGAGAGCCAGGATGGCCAGACTTCATATCTCATATTTCAGACATGTGATCAGGAGATACCAGCCTCTAGAGAAGGACGTCATGCTGGTAAACTGGCTAAGAGCAACAAGCATCGTCTTGTATTCTCTGCTTTCAACCAAGATCCATCTTATGTCTGCAAATAATTCCACATCCTCTCTGGAATCCAGCTAAAATTTCTAACAGCTTGATGTACTGTTGCAGCCATGTAAAAATTATTTTCACCAAAATTCACTTACATGTGATATTATTAATATCGTTTGATGATATCTGCATTCCTTTGGCTAGCTATCTTTGGAGTGGACACAAATATGGTTCTATTTCAATCACTTGGTCAGGTAAGTTGTCTACCAAATTGCTTGACACAGGTGAGTGAGTGCCTCCAGTGCTGCATCAGTTTATTTAAATATTTCAATTTGTATTCCTTCAGTTCCTTGAACTTTGTTTTTCGCCAGTGCACCTTGAACTTCTTCCATCAGTACCATCAGTTCTTGATCATATGCTACCTATTAAGTAGAATTGGTGACAGCTCTTCCCTGAAAGTTTGGTAGACCTCATCAGTAAAGCCTGCACTTCTTTTGATTGGGAATCAAAAGATGACCTGATCATCTTTTTTTTTGATGACCTGATCAATTTCTTCTTTTGTTATGGGTCTATTCAGGTTTTCTACTTCACTCTGTATAAGTTTAGGAAAGTCGTGTTTTTCTAAAAATGTATCCATCTCTTCTAAGTTTTCAAATTTGTTGGAGTAGAACTCTTCATAGTATTCTTTTATTATCCTTTTGATTTCCTTTGGTTCCATTGCGACATCGCCAATGTGGTTTCTAATGTATGTTATTTGTGTCTTCTCCCTCTTTTCTTTTGTTAGGTTTGCCAATGGTCTGTCAATTTTGTTAGTCCTTTCAAAGAACCAGCTTCTTGTCCTGTTGTTTGTGTCTATAGTTTTTCTATTTTCTATCTCATTTATTTCTGCTCTAATCTTTATCATTTCTTTTCTTTTGGTGGCTGTAGGTTCCCTCTGTTGGCCTGTTTCTAATTATTGTAGATGCTGTGTTAATGTGTTAATTTTGGTTCTTTCTTCTTTTTGGATGTGTGCATTTATTGCAATAAATTTTCCTCTCAGCACCACTTTCTCCATGTCCCAAAGATTTTAGTATGTTGTGTTTTCATTCTCATTTGTTTCTAGGAACTTTGTGAATTCACGTTTAATTTCTTCTGCTACCCAGTAGCTTTTCAGCAGGGTGTTATTCAGTTTCCATGTATATGACTTGATTTCCTTGGTCTTCCTATTGTTGATTGCTAATTTGATAGCATTGTGATCTGAGAAGATGCTTTGTACTATTTTGATATTTGTAAATTTATGCAGATTTGTTTTGTGGCCTAAAACATGGTCTATTCTGGAGAATGTTCCATGGGCACTGGAAAAGAATGTGTATTGTGCTGCTGTTGGGTTGAATGCTCTGTACACATCTATGAGGTCAAGTTGGCTGATTGTGTTGTTTAGTTCCTCTATGTCTTTGTCAAGTTTCTTTCTGGTTGTTCTATCCATTTTTGAAAGCTGTGTATTAAAATCACCTACTATTATTGTAGATTCATCTATTTCTTTCTTCAAATCTATTAGAGTTTGTTTTAGATATTTTGGAGCTCTTTCATTGGGAGCATAGATATTTATTATGACTATGTCATCTTGTTCAATTGTCCCTTTAATCATGAGATAATGTCCATCTTTATCATTATGCTGGGTTTTGCCTTAAAGTTTATTTTATCAGAGATTAGTACTGCCACTCCTGTTCATTTTTAATTGCAATTAGCTTGGTATATTTTTTTCCATCCCTTGACTTTTAATCTGTTTTTGTCTCTCTGTGTAAGATGTGTCTCTTGCAGACAACATATTGAAAGATCTTGTTTTCTTATCCATTCTGCCACCCTCCATCTCTTAACTGGTGCATTTAATCCATTTATATTCAGTGTAATTATCGATAGGTATGGATTAATTGCTGCCATTATGTTTGGTTTTTTTTGTGTTGTTGTTGTATGCTACCTCTTGAAATGGTTGAACATCGATTATTTCTTTTTGGTACTGTGACTCTGTGTATTCCTTTAATCTTTTGATGATTTCTGCTTAATTCAATATTTTGACCAAAGAATCTTTCAGTATTTCAAATCGAGGTTTATATTTTTTCTTCAGTTGTTTCAGCTTGAGAAATGCTAAGTGCTTCCTTCCCTTTTGGTTTTCTAGCTCCAATCCTTTGCACATTTCATTATAATGCTTTAATTTTTCTTCTTGAGTTGCCTTTGAAATTTTCTGTGCAACTCTTTGGCTTTCTCATTTTCCTCATTTGCTTTATTATCTCTACTATGGAGAGCAAGTTTCAGAGTGTTTCCTGACATTCCTATCATCTTTTCTTTCTTTCCTGTCTTTTTAATAACCTTTTTCTTTATTTCTGTACAATGTTGTTGATATCATCCCACAGTTCTTCTGATCTTTGATCATTAGTGGTTAATGCATCAAAACTTGAGATGGTCTCTAAATTCAGGTGGGATGTGTTTAAGGTCATATTTTGGCTCTTATAGAATTGTTTTAATATTCTACAGCTTTAGCCTGAACTTACACATGAACTATTGTGTATAGTTGCCTTTCATGTTGTGTAAAAAACAACAAAAAAAGGCATTTGCAATGAATAGCCATGTGGTTTCCAGCTCATTTCTATCACCAAGGTCATTTTCTAATTACTTTGAGTCTAACTTTCACATTTCAAATTCCAGTAATTGTCAGTACATCTTGACTACATAGTCAGTTGCAGACAGAAGAAGTTGATCGAATTGTTCAATTTCATCATTTGTGTTTGGTGCAAAATTTTGAAGAATACTGACATTAGCTAGTCTTCTCGTAGGTGTATACATATTTTCCTATCACAGTCAGCAGTAAATGTCTAAATAGATCTTGAAATGATCTCTTTGACAATGAATGAGATGTCATTCCTCTCCAATGAATATGACACCATTCATCTTCAATTTACCGCCATAGTTAACCATGTGATTGTCAGATTAAAAATAGCCAACACTAGTCCATTTCAGCTCACTAATTCCTAAGAGGGAGTCCTTGTGTGGTGCTATAGGATAGGTACTGGCCTGAAAGTTTTGTTTGAATGGCAAGTCTTGCGGTTCAAACTCACCAGCCGCTCCTTGGAAACTCTATAGTGGGTTGCTATGAATCAGAACCAACCAATGGCACTTAACAACAGCCACAATAATACCTAAGATGCCTGTTTTATGTGTCCCATTTCATATTTGACAACTTCCAATTTTCCTAGATTCAGACATTGTACATTCCATGTTCTGATTATTAATGGTTGTGTGCAGCTCTTTCTTCTCCTTTTTAGCTGTGCTCCATCAGCAAATGAAGGTCCTGAAAGCTTTGCTCTATTCACATCATATGGTTAGGTCTACTTTGAGGAGGCAGCTCTTCTTCAATCTTCTTTTAACTGTCTTCGAATCTGAATGGCCCATGATCAGGCACAACATCTGACAATGTTCTACTACTGTTAATACTATCTGCATCTTCCCGTGCTTTAGCTGACAGTGTCCTGCTGCTGTTCAGAAGGTTTTCAGATACTAATTGTTTGGAAGTATCCACCTCTCCTTCTTCCTAATCTGTCTTAGTCTGGAAGCAACACTGAAACCTTATCTACTATGGGTGACTGCTAGTATTTAAAATACCAGTGGCATAGCTTCCATCACCACAGCAACACACAAGCCACTGCAAGTTCAACAAACTGGCAGATGAATGGTGTAATGACCATATGGTAAGGGAAAAGCCACAGAGCATACTGTGAGCCAATGATAGACTTCAAATGAAGTATCTTGGAAAGAATCAAGAGAGATGGCAGAAGTTCCGGTGCTCTCCAGTCTCTAGACTGACTTCTTCAATGCAAACGTGAAGACTCAGAATCCTTTCCCACACATTGAAACGCACTGAAATGTTTCCCAAAGATAGAACTGGTTACTTTCAATTGCATCAGATTGGAATCATATTTTTTTTGAACATGGGGTTTTCAATGGCTGATTTGTCAGAAGTCGATCACCAGGTTTTTATTCTGAATTGCTTCTAGTTGGATGTGAACCTTCAAACTTTCATCTAACAGCAGGGTACATTAACCATTCAGGGCCTCCATTTCCAATAATAGGATATTATTATTATTAGTGATTTGACCACAATTCTATAGATTCGATTCACTTTTTAGTAGTGTGTTTTATTCAGTGTTTGATGGTAGTTCCATCATCTTTGGATTTTTCTTTCGCAGAAACAAATGTGAAGGAAACTACTATGAAGTATATGGAAATGCTTGAGGAAAAACTGCACAGGTAAGGATATTAATTCTTTATTACAGTCTCCGATGGGCATCTGAATCCATTATAACAGAATTTAGGCTAACTTTAAGCCAACAACAACAGAAAGGATTTACCTATTTTAAGAACAAATTAACAAGAAAAACGCACGTGAAAGTCCTTTGAATTCAGCGAGGGAAGGAAGGACCAGGTGTTACACAAACCTCTCTGAGCTCCCAGCTCCTGGCTTCTCTTTTAAAAAGTAAGTAGAATAAGGGGAGATCACCAGATAGTTTTCATAGTCCATAGAAGAAGAATTTCTGTACAAAGTTAAATTTGTAATTCAAATGTCTATCTGTTTTTCCTTTGTTTCCAGTGTCTGAGGGGGTCGTAGTGATTTTGAATCAGCTGCTACATGTTTTAGAACAATAAAATAAATGCATGTCTTAGATTTTGTTTTGAATCCTGAAACAAAAACAGCATGAAAATTCCTGTTTGCTTTTTTTTTCTTCTCCCTTTAACCCAATTAGGAATTCAGATTTGAGAAATGTCAGAGATGCTATAGCATGTCAAAATGGTTCTGGTTTTGTGGTTGTGTACTTAGGAAAATGAATTCCAGCCACTGAGCTCTGGTTCTAATTAAGGAAACACGTACTAGTATGTAATATATGCTTTCTTCCCTGGAAGCCATTTAGTTGTATGAAGACTGTTTTGCTACTATTTTGGAAACAGTGAAGTAAAACTTTAAATACTTTATACCTTAAGCCTTTTTTCTGATAGGATAACGAATGCTATTATCTAAATAGTCCTTCTTCCCTAAAAGATGCTAAGAGGCTGTGTTGTTGAGCACTGCTCTGTAGGATAAGGATAAGGAAGTACTACAGTATTTACCTCTAATGCTTGGAAAGCAAGTCCTTTAAGCCACTGACTGAAACTCCTAGCCCCCCAATTTGTGGAGGTACTATGATGAAGGTGGTAGTAGAGAGGAAGGCATACAGGTAAGAGATAGTCTCTCAGGATGTAACTCTTTCTCCTCAGGAAATACCAGTACCAGTTGTTGCTAGGCTGATTTTGACTCATGGTGACCCCTTGTGTGTCAGAATAGAGCTGTGCTCCATAGAACGTCAAAGGCTGAGTTTTTGGAAGTAGGTCTACAAGCCTTTCTTCTGAAGTATTTCTGAGTAGACGTGAAGCTCCAGTCTCTGATTTAGCAAGTGAATGTGTGAAGTATTTGCACCATCCAGGGACTCCAACTAGAAAATAGGATAATACTTATCGGAACCAGCTGATTTGGTTTTAATTTGACCTTCCTCTTTTCCCATTGCGCTCTGAGGTATGTTCCTGGCTCTCGGTCTTAAATCCAGCTATTTTTTAGACATTGTTGTTAAGTGCAGTCAAGTAGGTTTCGATACATAGCAACCCTATATAGGGTTTCCAAGGACCAGATTGCAGTTTTGAACCACTGATTTATGGTTAGCAGTCCAGTGTTCATTCCATCAAAACCCAAAACCAAATTTATGGTCTTTGAGTTGGTTCTTCTCATAGTGACTATGTTGTTGTTTTGTGCTGTTCTGACTCATAGCTATCCTGTATAGAGTTTCCAAGAACAGCTGGTGGTTTGAATGGCCAACCTTGTGATTTCTAGTCCAGTGCTTATCCTACAACACTACACCCCTGTAGGACACAGTAAAAGTCTCCATAGTGTTACCAAGACTATAAATATTTACAGAAGCAGACTGCCACATATGTCTCCCATGGGGTGCTGGGAAAACTGCCAACCCTTGGTTAGCAGTCAAACACTAAACCTCTGTGGCACCAGAGCTCCTGATGAGGTTCATTAGGTTATTGGGCAGCAAGTTGTCATAGTAAAAACACGGGTATTAGTAGAGAGATACCCATTTAAATTGCAGTTCTATCATTTAGAAATGGTATACCCTCACACAAATTCGACTTTTAATGTCTAACTGTACAAGACTGTGAACCACAAGGCCAACAGTTCAAACCTACCAGCTGCTCCTCAGAAATCCTATACAGAGTTGCTATGAGTTGGAAGTGACTAAATGGCACTTAACAACAATAGCGTACAACTGTGACAATGACATCTACTCTTCAGTTCCGGTGTGTGGATAGAATAGTGTTCATAAAACACTCAAAGAGTTGGCATCTGTGTTATCCCTTCACCGTCAGCTTCCTCTCATCTTCCGTGACTTCAGAACTGACTGAGAAGTCCTGTCCAGAACTGAATTTGTCCTCTTGTCCTCCCTGCTGGCCGCTCCTCCTGTGAACCCAGTCCAGGGAATGCTGCCCCTGTCCCAACCTGGTTGTTGATGCTAGAACCAAGGTTTCATATTGAGTTCTTTCTCCCTCGCCTCCATGAACAGTCAGTTACCAAGTCCTATTTTTCTATCCCTGAGTACCCCTCAAGCTCATCTACTGTCACCATGGCCCCTCTTCTTTCCCCTGAGTGATTGTTGTTGTTGTTCTTAGGTGCCATCGAGTTGGTACTGACTCATAGTGACCCTGTCCACAACAGAACGAAACATTGTCTGATCCTGGACCAACCTCACTATTGTTGCCACGCTTGAGCCCATTGATGCTGCCACTTTGCCAATCCATCTCGTTGGAGTCTTACTCTTTTTCTCTGACCCTCCACCTTAACAAACATGATATCCTTCTCCAGTGACTGGTCTCTCCCGACAATATGTCTGAAGTATGAGAGACGAAGTCTGGCCATCCTGCCCTCTAAGGAGCACTCTGGCTACACTTCTTCCAACACAGATCTGTTGGTTCTTTTGGCAGCCCATGGCACTTTCAATATTCTCCTCCAACACCATAACTAAAAAGCATCAATTCTTGATTGTAGAGCTGCTTTTACTGCTTTCTTGTTTGCAGTCTTGCTCTTCCCACTCTGTTCTCTAATTAGTCTTGACTAAGCATTTTAAGTTTCTGGCCGGACCACCCTGAACACGCCCGATCTTGTCTGATCACAGAAGCTAAGCAGGGTCAGGCCTGATTAGTCCTTGGATGGGAGACTGCTTGTGAATAAGGAGCTCTGGTAGCATAGTGGTTATGAGTCAGGCTGCCAACCTCATGATCAGCAGTTTGAAACCACCAACGGTTCCGTAGGAGAAAGATGAGGTGTTCTGCCCCTATAAAGATTTACAGCCTCAGAAACCCTGTGCAGGGTCACTATGAGTCAGAACCGACTCCACGGTACTTAACAACACCAACAAGCATTTTTAAATACAAATCTTGTCTTTATACCACCTGCTTAAAACCTCCCAGTGGCTCCACCCTTGTCCAAGGATAAATAAAACTGAAGCATCTTAACTTGACTCACAGGACTCTTCCCTTTGGCCCTGGAATGTCATCCATAAACACCCTTCCCTCACCAACGTTTCACCCTTCAGCCAACTGACTCTCTCATTTCCTGATGTTTCTTTGTGTGTGTGTTTTATTCTGGAAAGGAACTATGATTTTAAACAAAATTAGAGAGGAAATGGTCAAAGGATACCATCCAGGAAAGTATTAGGTCGAACCACATGAAGTTGTTCCTGCTCCGCCTTTATCCACATAGTTAGCTTCCAAATCCCAGGCCATCATATAAATATCAGCATTATGTAAAAATGGAGGATGACCACATCAGATCACAAAACAGGACGACTCCATCATTAGATAACTGCCAAATTACATCATTACATAATTGCCTGGCCGCTGAGGACCATGGCCCAGCCAACTTGACACAACCTTAGTCATCATAACTGGCATTTTTGTCACCTTGCAGCCCTGGCATTTGTTACTGCCATACATATGTTGTTAATGCACAAAATAGTCAGATAGTTGAGTTTTATTATTGTTGTTGTTGTCAAGTGCCGTCGAGTCAATTCCAACCCATAGCGACCCTGTATAGGGTTTCCAGGGAGAAGCTGGTGAGCTTGAATCTCCGACTTTGCAGTTCAAACGGCTTTGCAGTCTGGCGCATTAACCCATAGCACCACACCAGGCCTCTATTGTAGTAAATGGGAAATCTAAGACTGTTGCAGACCGTGAAGGCCTGGTCAGAGATTTGAGGCCCTATAGGCCCAAGTGTAACAGATCTGGCCACCTGGCAGTTAATAACAAAATATTTTTATTAAATGCAGACATGAAGCCCTTGATATACACAGATAAATGTAATATTTTCCTAAAAGTGAATACTGTAAAATTCTAAACAGGCAAAGTTCTTCCCTCAGAGAATTCATTCAAGGTAAATTGGGTGGCTCCCTGGTCTGTTCCAAGGACAATAGGAATGCCCTCCCTAAAGTGTTTCCACGTGCTGCCTATTCACCCAGGTGCCTCTTTTCCTGAAGAACTTGGGCTGGGCAGCTGACACAATGGGAATCCTCCCTTTCTTCCCTCCATTTGAGGCTAGGTGCTAAAAGGTATGTTAATTAAGCTTGAGAAACCAAGTTGCGGTGGTGAGATTCGAACCTACAAAGTATGATGTAAAGTTGCCTAAATGTCTGGAAAAATAAGATTGACAGTTGTATCTTGTCTTAGTCCCCTCCTAGCTTTGTGTAACGTACCTCCCCTAAATAAAAGGAAGGCGCAGAACGAATCCAGGTGCATTACGACTGGCAAGGCGTGCTTTACAGCATGCAAGGGGCACAGTCCAGCATTGCAACCATACTGCCTGTTTAGCTAAGATGTTTACTATGCAGGATATTACGGCCTTCGTGGCTGAGATGTTTGCAACGCAGGATCTGCCTGATGCCAGTCCAGCATTCAATCTGGTTTCAGAGTGTCTCTTTGTCTCTCTCTTTGCGTCTCTGTGACTCTTTTGCTATATCGCCGCTGGATCTCCCCTCCTCGTGAACCAAACACTCGTGAACAACACAACTGTGTCGAGGCAAGTTCCCTGGCATAAGACAATGAGATAGTTGACCACTTTTGACCTAGGAAAACAGCATTTTCATATAGAGCAACCCAATATTTAGGGATTTGAAATGATCTTCAGGCGGGTCAGATGCTCTGGCTCGAGAGTGACCACATGCTTCCACATGGTGCAGGGGATGGACTTCCATCAAGTTTTAGCATCTCTCCTTTGAAAGCTTCCACAGCTCCCCCAGGCTGAGAAAAGTGCTCTCATTGAATTAGTCCCAGTTTAATATCAGTATTATAAGACTGACTCTATCTTGTTCAGAATTGTATCTTCAGGGCTTAACAGTTCTGGACTCTGTATGGGTACTCAAAAAAATATTTGTGGAATGAGTGGTTGAATAAGTTAATAAAGGAATACAACTGAATTTTACACAGTTTAGTGTCATCTTTCATTATCTTCACCTCTTTTCTTGTCCCTTTAGCAAGGGTTGATGCTCCAAAGTCAGAAAGCTCTTGATTTCTTCGTTCACATACATTAGTTACCTAGGACTCCCTCAATAGTCTCAGATGACCAGGATGATAGCTTACTTGCCCTCCCCACCTACATCCTGATGACTCTTTGCATTGCTATTTCAAGCTCTGATGAGTTAGGTAAAACCAATAGAATAGAGACAAGAAAATATATCAGAGATCTGTAACCCCTCTGATAGTGCACAAAGTAGCAGACAGAGATGAGGAAACTGGTGTACCTTGAGGTGTATGCAGGTAGTTTTATTTATTGCAACTTCAGCAGAGAATGCCAGAGTGGATACCATGGAACTCTTGACAATTGTTATACTCTACTTCTGACTGCCTTTCTCTCCACTGAGTGTGAGTAGTGATGGTTGTTATTGGACACTTGTGTGCTGTACTGATGACCTGTCACACACAGAGTTCATTTCCAAAGGAATCAGCATCTTACAACATAAGGACCAGGTAAACATTACATCATGGCTACTGCTCAGTTGATATTGTCAAATATCAACTATTGATATATATTAATCAATATATATTGATTATATTAATCAATATCAAATATTGATTAAATTAAGATTGTATGTGCTGATGAATACATTTATCATTTTACTCACTCTTTGTACCATCTCTTGGTCTAGAAGTGGTTTAGAAAAACAGTACTTAAGAACAGAAGAGGTTGCTCATTTTCCATTAGAAGGGTGTACTCTAAAAGACCAGGACGACAAAAAGATTGTGATATGCCTGTTACTATCTCAAAGTAAATATAGAGCTAGAGATCACACTAATGAGTCCTAGACTTAGATGGGCTCAATATCTCTCTTTGATGAGGTCTTATCCCACTCTCTACAAGAAATCAAAATGAATGAGAAAGCTTGAATGTTGGGAGCAGTTCAAAAGAGTATCTTGCAAAACAAAAAATGGACACACATGGGGATTTCTAGTCATACTAAAAAATGTGCTTGATTTTTAACAATCTGAATTCTAATTCTAAGAAGGATAGATACAGATGCCATTTGTGTATCTACTTTTCCTCCATCTACCTTCCCCAAAATAATTCATTTGTGTGAATCAACCATCAACACTCATGGAAGCAGCAGTCAAGAAATCAAATGACATAGTGTATTAGGCAAATCTGTTGCCTCTTTAAAGTGTTGAAGAACAAAGATGTTAGTTTGAGGACTAAGGTGCACCGGACCCAAGACATGTTATTTTCAGTAACCTCATATGCATGCGAAAGTTGGACAGTGAATAAAGAAGACCATAGAAGAACTGATGTATTTGAGTTATGGTGTTGGAGGAGAATATTAAGAGTACCATTGACTACCAAAAGAACAAACCATTCTGTGTTGTAAGAAGTACAGCCAGGGTGCTCCTTACAAGCCAGGTTGGTCATATGTCATCGCTTGTAGTTCAGACATACTATCTGGCGGGACCAGTCCCTGGAGGAGGATATGTTTGGTAAAGTGGAGGGTCAGAGATAAAGAAGAAAACCCCAATGAGATGGATGGCACAGTGGCAGCAACAGTGGGCTCAGGGATAGTAATGATCATGTGGTTGGCTCAGGACCAAGCATTGTTTCATTCTCTTGTGCATGGGGTCACTATGAGTTGGTATAGACTTGATGGCATCTAACAACAACAACACTTTCCCTTAACTGTAACCAAACAGCTTGGCTGCCAAACAGAGCCATGTGGTTACTTCACAGGCTCCTTTTCTACAGCTTTCCTCTCCTATTATTACCTTGAACTTGGCCCATTCAGTAGTCTCCCCACAGTATCACTCCTATTGACCTTAAACCATGTCTGTCTGGTCTTTATCCATAGCCAGAGCTTACAATATGTCTAGGATCCCTTTGCATCTAATTTGAACCCCACAAATTTACCATGTCACCCTAGGCTCTCCATGAGTTGACACGTAACATGCTTCAGCCTCATCTGTTGTCTGCACCTGCACAGAGAGCTCAGTGCTCCAAACCAGCCAGATTATTCCAGTTCCCCAAATCCCCGATGCTCCGTTGTAGGGTTTTGTTCACAATGCTCCCTTACTGGAAATCCTTTGCCACCTAGCCAATGAGCATACGCTTACTCTGAAAATAATTACCCCTTTGCTATTCTGGCCTCCTCCTGTTTCCTTCCTGGAACCTGCAGTGGGGAGTCACTTAAAACAATTTGTTGCAATGGCTTTTGTCTGCATAATTCTGTTTGCCTATGAAAATGCGTTCCCCACTTGTCTGTCAGTTTGTTGACCTGTGGTGGCTTATGTATTGCTGTGATACTGGAAGCTGTGTCACAGATAATTTAAATACCAGCAGGATCACCCATGGTGGACAGAGTTCAGTGGAGCTTCCAGAGTAAGACAGATTAGGAAGAAGGAGAGAATGGCTAGCCACTGAAAACCTTGTAAATAGCAGCGAAACTTTGTCAGATATAGTGCTGTAATATGAAAACATAATAAATACCACGGGAACATTGTTAAATATGGTGCTGGAAAATGAGCCTTTTAGGATAGAAGGCTGACATCAAAATACAACAAGGGAGGTACTCCCTCCTCAAAGTACAGTTGGACACAATGACATGAATAGAACAAAGCTTTCACGACCTTCATTTGCTTGATGAGACACAACTGAAAATGTGAAGAAATAGTGCAAACATCCATTAGCAATCAAAATGAAGATGTACCAGGTATGAATCTAGGAATATTGGTGGTTATATGCTGTGGAGTTGGTTCCAACTCATAGTGACCCTGTACAGGGTTTCTGAGGCTGTAAATCTTTATGGGACCAGAAAGCTTCATCTTTCTCCTGTGGAACAGCTCGTAGTTCTGAACTGCTGACCTTGAGATTAAAAGCCCAACTCGTAACAACTACGCTACCAGAACTGGAAGTTGTCAAATATGACATGGCACACAGAAAATCTTAGGCATTAATGAGCTTAAATGGACTTGTATTGCCATTGTGAATCCAACAATCATATGAGTTGTTATACTGAAACCGCAAATTGAAGATGAATGGCATCACATTCATGGCCAAAAAGAACCTTTCAAGATCTATATAGAAGTACAATGTTGTCTGTGATAGATATCCATACACCTACAAGGAAGACCAGTTAACACCACTGTTATTCAGATTTACTCATCAACCACCAAAGTCCATGATGATGAAATTGAAGAGTTCTACCAACTTCCCCATATTCAAATTTGTCAAACATACAGTCAAGATGGATTGATAATTACTGGTGACTGGAATGTGAAAGCTGGAAACAAAGAGGAAAGGTCAATAGTAGAAATATGACTGGTGATAGAAATGATGCTGGAGACCTCATGATGGAATTTTGCATGACTAATGACTTCATTGTAAATAGTTTTTAAACAACATATAAAAGGTGACTATGCTCATGGGCCTCACCAGATGGAATGCACAGGAATCAAATTGACTACATCTGTGGGAAGAAATGGTGGAGAAGCTCAGTATCATCAACCTAATCAAGACCAAGAACGAATTGTGGAATAGGCAATCAATTGCTCATCTTCAGTTTCAGACTGATGCTGAGGAAAATTAAAACAAATCCATGAGAATCAAAATACGACATCCCATATTTTGAGATCACCTCAAAAACTGATTTGCTGCATTAGATACTAATGACCCGAAGATCAGAAGATTTGTGTGATAACATCAAGGACATCATACTGGGAGGAAGAAAGAGGTCATTAAAAGACAGGAAAGAAACTAAAGATAAAATTGGATACCAAAAGAGACTCTGAAACTTGTTCTTAAACAAGGAGAAACTAAAGTGATTGGAAGAAATGAGGAAGTAAAAGAACCAAACACAAAATTGCAAATGGCAGCTCAAGAAGACAAAGTCAAGTATGTGCGAAGACCTGGAATTAGAAAACCAAAGAGGGAGAAAATGCTCAGCAGTTTTCAAACTGAAAGAACTGAAGAAAAAATTCAAGCCTTGAGTTGCAATAATGAATGATTCCTTGACCAAAATATTGAAATGTACAGAAAGTATCAAAAGATGGAAGAAATACACAGAGTAACTGTACCAACAATAAATGATCGATGTTCAACTGTCTCAAGAGGTAGCATATGATCAAGAACTGATATTATTGAAGGAAGAAGCCCAAGTGGTACTGAAGGCATTGGTGAAAAGCAAGGCCCCAGGAATTGATGGAATACCAATTAAATTCTCTTAACAAACTGCCACAGAACTGGAGGCACTCACTCATCTGTGCCAAGAAATTCGGAAGTCAGTTACCTGGCCAACTGATTGGAAGAGATCCATATTTGTACCAATCCCAAAGAGAGGTGACCCAACAAAACACATAAATCATCAAACAATGGCATTATTATCACATACAAGTAAACTTTTGCTGAAGATAATTTAAAAATGGTTGCAAAAATACATTGACAGTACTGCCAGAAATTCAAGCCAGATTCAGAAAAGGATGTGGAACAAGAATTTCATTACTGACATCAGATGGATCTTGACTGAAAAGAGAGAATACCAGAAAGATGTTTATTTGTGTTTATTGACTATATAAAGGCTTTCAACAGTGTGGATCATGACAAGCTATGGACAACACTGCAAAGAATGGATATTCTTGAAAACTTAATTGTGCTCTTAAAGAGCCTGTATATAGACAAAGAGGCAGTCATTCAAACAGACCAAGGGGACACAGATGGATTATAATCAGGAAAGGTTTGTGCCAATGTTGTATCCTTTCACTATCTTTATTCAGTCTGTATGCTGAGCAAATAATCTGAGAAGTTGAATTATATGACGAAAAATGTGGCATCAGAATTGAAGGAAGACTCGTTAATAACCTGCAATGTGCAGATGGTACATCCCTGTTTGCTAGAAGCAAAGAAAACTTAAAATACTTACTTATGAAGTGCAAAGACTACTATCTTCAGTATGGATTGCCCCTCAATATAAAGAAAGCAAAAATCCTTACAGCTGGACCAATAAGTAACATCAAGATAAATGAAGAAAAGATTAAAGTTGTCAAAGACTTCATTTTGCCTGAATCCACAATCAACAGATATGGAAGCAGCAGTCAAGAAATCAAATGATGTGTTTATTGCATTTTGGCAAATATTCTTCAAAAGACCTCTTTAAAATGAGAAAGAGCAAAGATAACAGCTTGAGGGCTAAAGTGCACCTGATCCAAGCTATGGTATTTTCAATCACCTCATGTGCATATGAAAGTTGAACAATAAATAAGCAAGATTGGAGAAGAATCAATGTATTTGAGTTATGGTGTTGGAGAAGAATATTAAAAGTACCATGACCTGCCAGAACAAACAAATCTGTCTCAGAAGAAGTGCAGTGAAAATGAGCCTTAGAAGTAAGGATAGTGACTTTATCTCTTATACTTTGAACACGTTACCAGGAGAGTCCAGTCCTTGGAGAAGGACATCACACTTGGTAAAATGGAGGGTCAGCAAAAAAGAGGAAGACCCACTGCGCGATGGTTTGACACAGTGGCAGCAGCAATGGGCTCAAGTATCACAACAGTTATAAGAAAGGCGCAGTACCAGACAGTGTTTCATTCTTGTGTGTAGGATTTCCAATTGCTTCTAGCAACAGTGAAGATGGGTTCCATGCCTTTTTGTCTAGTATACTATGTGACTGGCACTATGGTCTGACATGTGCTACACATTCAGTAAAATTACACTGACTGCAAGGATGAATGGGTGAAGAGCAATTATGTCTTAAAATGTTCTCAAATATTAGTTTAAAAAAGTGAAGGCAGCCAAGACAAAATGCCTTAAAAATTCATTTGTCTTTCCATCAGTTCTTGTTGTTAAGTGCCATTGAATCAGTTTGGACTCATAGCGACCCTATATAGAGTTTCTTAGGAGCAGCTGGTGAACTTGAACTGCCAACGTTGCGGTTCAAACTGACCTTGCAGTCCAGTGCATTAACCCACAGCACCACACCATCAAATCTTAGTGATGTAGTATTACTGGTGATAGTGATGTGCCATGGAGTCAGTTCTGACCCATAGCGACCCTGCATAGGGTTTCCAAGGCTGTAAATCTTTAAGGGAGCAGAAAGCCTCATCTTTGTCCCACAGAACACTTGACAGTTTCAAACTGCTGACTTGAGGTTAGCAGCCCAACTCATAATCATTACGCTACCAGAGTTCCTTGTATTATTGACGAAGGGAAAAAAAATCTACAGTAAAAGAGCTTTATCCACTTATTCATTTGGGCTGATTGTTTCCAGAGATTTTAGTTGAACATATTTTGGTCTGCCTCATTTACCCTTATATTCAAACCTTGCTTTAATTTTTATTTTTGAAATTACTTGTACTTTGTTAGCTAACTCTTTAAAAATATCAAAAGATATATTGAAAAGTCTTTCAGTTGTAGATAGGATATAATTTTTATTGATCTTATGTTGCTAAACCTGGTATGGGAGAAAGTCATTATTGTCCAATGACAAACTCATGTCTCTGGCATGTGTTGCACCCAGCCATCCACCCTAAAGATGGGCATATTGGTTCCATTTAAATCTGTGGAATATCTTGTTTGTAAGACTAATAGGAATATTTTATTCCTTTTAAAAATCACTAGATTTTATCACTACTTTATCCCCCTGTAATAGAATATAAAACCTATATAGGTTATTCTTGTTTGCTTTGTTCTGCAGGTTCCTTACCTATTAGTTTTGAGTATATATTGCATTTTTATAATTACAAAAGAAAACAAAAGATCATTAAAATCTGTTTGGACATGGAAGTGATTAAGTATTTCCATAGAAGCCTTTTTTATATTTAGAAGGAATTATCAAGAAGTCATTGGTCTTATCTGAAATTTACTTTGCAATTCAGAGACCGATACGTTTTTTGTTTTGTTTTGTTTCAAATCTCAAGTTTTACTTTTCCATTATTTGTGTCTTTTCCACCATACTATTTTAAATATTTAGATCTAAAATTTTCAAGTGGATAATACAGATGAGGGATCTATTAAATTATATAGAGAAAAATAGTGGCAGTAGAACCAAGATAGACTAGCTTTGATTGAACATTGTATTTGGGATCCATGCTGGGGAAAATGTTATAATGAAATCCTTCTGGTATTAACTAAACTATGTTGAATATAACCCAAGAGTAATCCTTATTAAGTCCAGGATTCCACACTAGGTTGAAGTCAAGTTCAGAATTCATCACTTATCTTCATTATCTGCACAGATGCTAGAATGAAATTTTACAGTCACAAAGACTTTTTGTTTGTTTGTTTCTAAGCTTTTATTGTGAATTGACCGATAGTTTACATGGGGGGGGGG